>NW_016107786.1:1507866-1529509 GCF_001604975.1 Cebus imitator | reverse complement strand
CTCCACCATCACAGACATCTCTCCTGTCATCTCAGTGGTCCTCTCCCAGGGTCATTTTGCCCTCCCTCCGGGGGAACATTTAGCAATGTCTTGATACATATCTGAATGTGAACATTTGGGGAGTGCTACTGGCAAGAGATCAGGGATGCCGTTCAGCATCTAGTGAGCAGAGAGCAGCCCCCACACCACAGAATGATCCAACCCCAATGGCCATCGTGCCACAGTGCAGAATCCCTGCAACATCCAGACGTGGATAGTACCTTGTATTTCCAGGAGGGGAATGAGATGAGAAAGGCTTGAGGAAGACCATTTGCTATGTCACATGACCTTCTGTGTTTACAGCAGAGCACACACTTGCAAACCAGTCAGCTGGAATTAACTCTGCAATTCTTAACTGTGGACAGAATATTCTGAAGCATGAATCCACTGAACTGCTTGCCAACATTCATGTGCAGCTTCCAGCAATTTAAGATTCACAGAAATAATTTGCAGTTTGTGGATCAACCTTAGTAAAAAGACAACTGCTAACAAGAAATAATAAAGAACAGGTTCCAGAATATCTGAAATCTTCTCTAGTTTCTGCATGACATCATTTTAACATTTTAACATTTGCCAAGAAAGAAGGTTCCACATTTATTTTACTGGATAGAGAAACAGTTATTCTCACAGTCCATAAGGCATATAATCTTACACTGGAATGCCAATGACATCACAGCTACAAATGCTTAACACGTGATTTTTATAAAACCAGCAAGCCTTTTCTCCTCTCTTTAATGAAATAGTGTACTCACAGGCTTATTTCTGGATTTTGTAAGTGCAAGTACAGAGGCTGCAGGATGGCTTGGGTCTTGGAATCTGGAAGGTTCTCCACAGCAATTTGCATGGAGACACAGGACGAATGATCCTCAGGCTGTTAATCACCAGCATCTTTACCCTGAAACCTCGATCAGTTCTCAAACAACTTGCAGGAATCCAATAACCTAGAGGGAAGAGGGTAGGGAAGCAAAAGCTATAAACAATAGAGACTTAAGATCATGGGAAAACTTCTAAGTAGGACAATATTCAGACCAGTAATACATACCCTTAGGTGGAGGGGAGGGCAAATGGGAGTCGATTATCCCTTTTGTTCCTCAAACTCATTGGTCACCCAAGATGACAAACCCATTTGCTTTCCCTGACATTCACTTGGTGCTCCTGCCCACCCACCAGCCATATGGACTTCAGTTCTTCCAATTCCTGTCTTTCCCTCCGGCCTGTGCAGATGTTCTTCCTTTCCTGAACTCTTCCTCCATTGGTGCCTGGTGAATCCCTACCCCCACTTCAGGTGACTGACACCACCGTCACTTCCTCAAAGCTTCCCTGACCACGTGCTTACCAGGTCAGCCCAGAACCTGCCTCGTGGTCACAGTGTTTATGGAAGTTGAATTAATATCTGACCAGGAATGTACTTTAAGAATGCATCCTCTCCAGTATCTAAGCCCCAAAGTGGTAGGGACCATGTCTGCCTTGATCAGAGCTGCATCTCTTAGGGACACAGTGCCTCATTCAAAATAGGTGCTGGGAGTACTAGCCGAGTAACCTGAGCAGGCTCCCTTGGTGACAAAGATGTTGGTCCTAACTTCAAGAACCAAGAACTGTGCCATGCTGCCAGCACACTCTGAGACAGTACTAGGGGTCTTTCCTTTACTCAAACGCCGCCATCACCCATTTGTAGGGGTGTCTATACTTTTAAAACACTTTTAAATATTTCTCCTTTGAGAGGGGGGTCTCATATCCCTATCTAAAAGATCCAAAGGACCCCCCAAATACTGCCTGATCTAAAAGAGGACCCTCCCTGAATATGAACCTCATCTAGTCTCACAGGGCTGGGATTCTGCCAGTTAGCACTTTCATTTCAAACTATATTGTCATTTCTTTTGCTCCAAGCACAGTGGTGGTGCTATGATGCAAAGATGACCAAGGCTTCGAACTCTATCTTCCAGGTACCTAATTTCTCCCTTAGGAGCCTCTTGAAATGCACATACTATGGGTAAGAAAAACACAGAGCAAATCAGTTTACAGCAGGGTGTTTTTGCCACCTCAGATTCTGCCTTCTCTTGCCAAAAGAAGGGCTCTCAGCAGTATGGCCATGCTGGAGTGGTGGTGGGGGTTGGGGTAGGTGGGAACAGGTGTCAAAAGGCACAAACATAGGAGTTGAGGGGCACTAAAGTCACATTTCTCTTACAAATCTGAACTTTATTGCTTCATACCATCTTTCCAGAAGAGTGTAAGAAATGAAACCCACGTCACGGTTCCCAGTGATGCTGAGCAAGGAGGCAAATATTGTGCTTTCATCCTCCCCTCTTTGTGTACATTCCTGCTAGTAATTGGCTGTGAATTAGCTCTTCTCCTCTGTACTGCTGTCCTTGACCTTCCTCCATCTGAGCTAGAGAGAAGGCTACACCTATGTGAAAGATGGGAGAATCATCTCTGTGTGCACTGTGAAATGAAGCACAGCAGGGTGAGAAGCGAGTCTTTCGGCACAGTACCAGGAGCTTTGCTTTGCATATGTGTCACCTTGCTAATGTGCGCTGAACTCAGGGAGCCAGAGATGTGCAGCCATTACATTAAAGGGGACTGGTTGGAAGTCAGTGAATCCCATGGAGGTTCCTTATCTCTAGGCCTAACTCCCTACCTGAGGTCTTTAGGCCAATGTATTAGCCTGTAATAAGGTACCATAGACTGGGTGGCTTAAATATTTTTGTTGTCTTGGCTGGGTGCAGTGGCTCACACCTGTAATCCTAGCATTTTGGGAGGACGCGGTGGGCAGATCATGAGGCCAGGAGTTCAAGACTAGCCTGGCCAACATAGTGAAACCCAGCCTCTACTAAAAATACAAAAATTAGCCAGGCATGGTGGCGAGTGCTTGTGGTCCCAGCTACTCAGGAGGCTGAGGCAAGAGAATTGCTTGAACCCGGGAGATGGAGGTTGCAGTGAGCTGAGATTGTGCCACTGCACTCCAGCTTGGGCAACAGTGAGACTTCATCTAAACACACACACACACACACACACACACACACACACACACACACACACAAAATTTGTTGTCTCATGGTTTTGAAGGCTAAAATCTAGAAATCTGAGGTCCAAGTTCTTTGCAGGGTTCCTTCCGAGGGCAGTGAAAGATCTGTTCCAGGCCTTTCTACTTGGATAATTTTATGTGCCAACTTGGCTAGGTCATAGTACCCAGATATTTGGTCAAATACCACTTTAAATGTCACTGTGAATGTATTTTTAAGATGAGATTAACATTTAAATCAGTAGACTTGGAATAAAGCTGATTACCCAGCTGGGCGCTGTGGCTCACGCCTGTAATCCTAGCACTTTGGGCGGTCGAGGTGGGTGGATCACCTGAGGTCAGGAGTTCAAGACCAGCCTGGCCATCATGGTGAAACCCCACCTTTAAAAAAAAAAAAGCTGATTACCCTTCATGTGGGTGGGCTCTACCCAATCAGTCTTCAGTGAAAAAAGACAGGTCCCCTGAGGAAGAGGAAATTCTACCTCCAGACTGCCTTTGGACTGGAGCTGTGCCACGGCACCAGTTTGTGCTCACAATCCAGTCTGAACATGTCCCCAAAGTTCATGTGCTGGAAACTTAATCCGCAATGCGAGTGTCGAGAGGTGATTAAATCATGAGGGCTCTCCCCTCATTAATGGATTAATACCATTACTGGGGGGAGCAGATTAGTTTCTGAGGTAGTGGGTTCCTGATAAAAGGACAAATTTGGCCTCCTTCCCCTCCCTCCCTCCTTCTTCACCCCTAACCTCTCACATGCACATGCTCTTGCCCTTCTGCCTTGTGCTATGGGATGATGCAAGAGGGCCCTCACTAGATGCTGAGCAGATGCTGCACCTTGCCCTTAGACTTCCCAGCCTCCAGAATCATGAGCCACATAAATTTCTGTTCATTATAAATTATCCAGTGTCAGGTATTGTCATAGCACAAAACAGAGTAAGACAGGCTGTAATATCAATATTCCCTGGTTTCTAGCCTGATGGCCTGCACTGCAAATTTTAGATTTGCCAACCCCTACATTCACAAACCAATTTAAAAAAACAAATCTCTCTAAACACCCACATACAAACACACACACACACACACACACACACACACACACACACAATTGGTTTTCTTTCTCTAGAGAACACTTAATAAACTTTGCTTTTGGCAATTCCTTGGTTTTTGTCAGCATTAAGTCCAATTTTTATAAGCCTTTCTCATCTTGTCTGTGTCCAAATTTCCCCTTTAATTAAGGACACCAGCTATATTGGACTAGAGGCCACCCTAATGACTGTCATTACCTCAATAAAGACCCAATCTTCACGTGAGGTCACATTCTGAGGTATTGAGGCTTAAGACTTAAACGTATGAATTTGAAATGGGAGGGTACAATTCAACTCGTAACAGCAAGTGACACCTAAAGTATGTCTGCATTGCCTAAAAGGTGTCAACAATTCTCAAAGTAAAAATCACTTTTGTTTAGTGTTATCTGTGTTTGTGTAAATACAGTTTTTAGTGAGAGTGTGGATGCCAAAATGTCTAAGGAGATGAGAAATCACCTTGCTGAAGCCATGTAAAAGTCTGGCTCAGGATTTAAAAGACAGACTGACAATAAGCTTTAAATATCTTACCTTGATAGTACCTGGAGCCAGGTAAGAGCATCTAGTTTTTAAATAACTTCACTACCTGAATTCACTTAGCAGGTTTAAACAGCAACAGACCATGGGTCAACTGAATCTAGAATCTGTTTTCTCCTTATTACAGCAAACTTCAAACTTGTACCAAAAAAGGTGAGAATAAATCACCTATATATCCAATACTCTATTTCAACAATTACCAGTTTGTGGCTGGATAGGGCCTAGGAGAGCTAAGCCTTCTGTACTGTCACTGATTAGTCATGTATGCCTTGGATATTACTAACATATTCTTTTTCTGTTGTTTTGCAGCCTTAGAAATGTGTGAAAAAAGATTCTAAAAGTCTTTAAATGTCATTCATAAGCAATGTATTTATTAAATGCCTCATAGCTTGAACTCTGCCTGATTAAACGACTTACACAAAACAGACAGCAAAAGTACTAACAAAAGGTTACAATTATATTGAAAAATTCCTTGACTGGCATCAGACTCTTCATTTTCTCAACTCCTGATTTCAAAAGAAAGCCTGCCTTTTGCAATTTCCTGAAATTTAAATTAGAGATTACACTATGTCTGAAGAAAGCTTAGCTTCCTCCTGTCACTCACTTCTTCCTTGAGAGCATGATCCCAATCTGAGGTTGCCAAAGGTTTCAAAATATATTTCTTATACCTGATTTGTGTGTTGCAACTAACTGCCCCAGTGTGGCCAGTGATGTGATTAATTTCCCTCTTTCCACCAGATTTTCCTAATATTCATATGCACTCAGAAGGCACTCAACCTTTATTGTATTCCAACTGTGAGCCGTGGCAGCCTTTTTGCCTGGCTCCATGAACAGGGCAGCTACGTATAGGCACTGAGAATGGTGCCCTTGCTGTTTTGGCCTTTCGGTTAATTCCAGTCCAGGTACTGATTTAAAATAACCCAGAAAGTTTTTCATTTCCAAAATATTCAAGAATAGTGCAGTTTTTCACTAAGTCCCTGAAGACAGGGGAGACAGAATGAACTTTGGTTCACTGGGGACTCTAATGCAGGCTGTGAACAGCGACTCCTCTGCGAGATGTGCAGGGGCAACTTTTCTCACCAGAGATTTCTGACTATTCTCCATACTTCAGCAAGACTTTTAAAGTGCAAAGTGGAAATGGTCAGATTATCAGTAAAGGAAGGAGGGGAAGCAGAAAGCAATGTGGTATTCAGTGGCTAATGTCAGGCCTCCATGTGCAAGCCCGTACCCAGAAAGTCTAAAGTCCTGCCTGCCTGCATTCGCCATTATCCCTGATCGCCCTGCAGAGCTTCCCCATATATAAGCTTCCCCTCACCCCACCCTGCCATCTTAACTGTTATTATGATAATGTGAATACTCCTCACCCAACCCTGCCATCTTAACCACTATTACACCTTACCCCATCCGCCACTGTAACTGAACTTAAGGTAATGTATACTCCCTGCCCCTACCCCCACCATTGTAACTGATTTTACTCTGTAACTTTCCACTGCCCATCCCAAACCTATAAAGCCAGCTCCTATCCCACTGCCCTTTGCTTAAGCCCTTTTCCGCCTTAGCCCACCTGCACCCAGGCGAATAAACAGCCATGTTGCTCACAACACAAAGCCTGTTTGGAGGGTCTCATCATTCAAAGCGCGCGTTTTTAACAGCTAACACAGAGCATATAAACAAACTGAGGTGTATGCAACTTCATTAACTCCTTTCCCAAGGATTTCCAGCAAAAGTAAATGTGAAGGAAGTACACTGATATTAATACTAACGCGTTTCCAGCAGCCTCAGAACAGTAGCATTTAACGTTGAATATCACACAGAATCCCAGCCACCAAAACTGTCTGTATTTTGGAGGTTCCTCTCCTCCAGCTCTGGGGCAGGGCACATTAGAAAAACTCAGATTTGTCCACGGGACGCAATTGTGCTTCTGATCTACTCTGGGGGTGGCTGTGTATGTCTATAGTCCCTGGCATAGTCAGGTGGGAACATCAACCTTGTAGACCAGAGGGAGTCCCATCTTCCTGCTCCTAGGTTTCTGGAAATGCACTCCTCTCATCCCGCAAAGTCTCTGGGAAAGCTGTTCTGCCTTTTAATAGACAGAATCCTAAAAGGGTGTCTGGTGACCCCCTTTGCGGAGAAAGAGAGCTAGAGTGGGGAAGTGGCTATTCCCCCGCGGCCACCCTCGCACTCCCATTCCTCACAGAAGCCCCGTCGGGACCCAGGCCAGCCTCGCGGAACAAAAAACTTTTCTGGCTCCAGGGCCCATAGCGGCACCCAATCATGTTTGCGGCAAGGGGGGCAGTTCCTGCCCTTTCAGGCATACCACGCCCCGCTGCTGACCACGCTCCTCATTGTCTCCCGCCCTTACCAGAACGATTTGCCTGAGCCACAACCACTTCGTTCGCTCCTGGGACCCAAGGCTCCTGCACGCGGCCATCTTGGCCACGCCCCCTCACGTTTAGCCACGTCCTCCACGCAGCAAACGTCATTTCGTCATTCCAGGCTACGCCCCTTTCAGTTCCGCTTCCGTCCCCGACCCAGGCTCAAATCTCGCTCTGGCCACGTTTCCCCAGCGCCGGAGCCCAGACCTACTCTCCGCTCTGGCTACACATCTCCTGTCTGCCACGCACCTGCATGGTAACTTGCCCACTCCTCTGCCCTACCATCTTTGTTACGCCCCTCAGAGCAACAAGGCACGTCTCTGCGTTCTGCCTACGTCATGTCCTTACTTTCCTTTTAGCGCTACGTCCACTCCCGGTCACTATTCCGCGGCCCGCCTCTCCAACTGTGGCCACTTTTGCACGCTTCGCCCAGTCCACGCCTCTGAGTGTAGTTCGTTTCACATACCAGTGATCGCCTACCCCCATCTCCCTCCCTTGGGCCCACGTCCCTACTCTCCTCCGCCTGAGGCCGCCCCTCCCGCGGATTCGACCATCTTTTTTACACCCTTCCGACTACGTTACGCCCTTGACGTCAGGGCTAAGGTCCATTCGTTCAGGTCACGCCCCGGCGGTACGCCTGGGCCAGGCCACTTCCGCTAAGCTTTGCAGCCTGCACTCCTCACTGGCGGGGCCGTTCCCCCTTTGGTTAAGCTTTTCCTTTTTCTCGGAATAGGCCAGACCTCTCTTGTCCGCGTCACTTCCCTTCCTGCATTCCACACCACTCTGGCCAGTCGTGGCCGTCCTCCCAGGCCACAGGCCACGACCCTACGGTCCTCATTGGCCACGCTCACCTGGCGTATGCGCGTTTACCTTACTCTCTGGCCACGCCTTAGGTTCCCAGGCCACCCACTTTTGGTTCCACTTTCTTGGTCAAGCCTCTCGGGCCAGTTCTACGCCCTCTACGCTCCTTTTAGGTGCGAGACTTGATTCCGGGAAACCGCGGAGGAATTGGAGGGGCCTACCGGTCTCCGGAGAGAACTGTCCAGGTGCTGGAACCAGATGTCTGCGGCATTTATAGTGAAATGAGCCTGCGGATCTCTGATCCTTTCCTAAAAAGTGACTTTCTTTATGTATCTCCCAACTCTAAACACCAGAACTCGTTAAGCAAAAAACCGAGTAGGAAACAATTGGTGGGCCAGTGGTGGAGCACCCTTGCTAGGGTGTTCCTTCTAGCTAGATTTCATGTCCTTTAGCCCCACTTGGAGATAAACTGGAACCGTGTTCCTTCCAGCCCTTCAGCGGACTATAAATGCTAGGGCGATGCTTGGAGTAAGCACACGCCTCTACTTCCTGATGTGTCCTCTGATGACTTTTCCTAGGTACCTGGTGCCCTAATGCTCTCTAGGTCCTGTCGAGACACCACCACATTCAGACCTCTGTTTGCAGTCCTGTGCTCCAAGATTGCTCTTTTTTACTCCCTCCATTCGCAATTCGGGGTTTACAGGAAAAAAAGTGAGGAGGTTATCACCAGCTTTTCTTTTCTGTCCAGAAATTTCTGAATGGACACTCTTGGAGAATGGACACTTTCCATTAGCCATTCATTCATTCATAACAGATTTATCAAGTACTATGTTCCATTAAGAAATAAGACAAGACTCAAAGACATTACAGACTGAGGTTCCCCAACTCAGGTTTGGATGGCACAAGAATTGAGAAAGTTAAAGGTGGTGTAATAAAGGAGTTGATAGGTTTAATAGGACTTGGTAAGTGCTGGTTTGTTGTTCTAATTAGCAAGAGAATTTGGGGGCAGCAAGCATAGGCAGCCACTTTCATAGTACTTACTACAACTCCCTTCACAATAAATTCTCAAACTTCTTTTAAAGTATTCCCTTTTCACTTGTTTGGAGGACTACAGTTTTTCCCTCCAAGGCAGTAAGATTTAATATATATACTTCTACATATGCCAACAATCAAGATTTTATGATCACACATAAAGTGTAAAAGTTCCCTTCTCTTCCCACCTTCCATCCATTTCCACTTTGAAGACAGTGGGAACTTTCACAATATTGAGCTAGATGGAGCACAGAGTAAAAGATAATTTTCAACAAAACATTTTTTATTAAGCTCACCTTGGCTCTTAAAACCCTTATCTCATTTATATAAAATGTTTCCAATGCCAATCATTTTTTGCATGAAAAATTAAACACAGGAAATGGGACCAAGTACAACCTGTGTAACTTACTGCATTGATTTTTATAGCATTATTTATACTTCACCTTTTTTCCCAGATGATTTGAGGCAGCACACCAAAACATAGGCAACACTGTATAAAAGAAATATAGTTTAAGGAACCAGAAGGGAAATACATGGAGGGAGACTAATAATTTAGCCAATGGTAAGATTAACACTCAAGTATGCACACCTTCAGATCCAGAACAGTTGTTGAAGGTTCGAAAGAGATCTTACTCTAAGTTTCTGTAGAAAACAGGAGATAACAAGTATTTTAAGGTTTTACAGTGTTCATAAAAACCAATCAGGATTTTGTTTGTTTTTGAGAAGCACTTTTTTTTTTTTAAATACTTTTAGCACCAAGGCAAATCCCAATTCCTCATCATGATGATGGTGTGAGCTACGTGGGGTGGGGAGTTGGGGAGAGATAGCATGGTGAGAAATGCCAGATATAGGTGAAGGGGAGGAAGGCAGCAAATCACACTGCCATGTGTGTACCTAGGCAACACTCTTGCATGTTCTTTACATGTACCCCAAAACCTAAAATGCAATTTAAAAAAATTTTGTCAGAAATTAAAAAAAAATAAGTGTCATAAGTTGTTTCACCCACATTCCCTCAATGGAAACTGTTGGCATAATCACAAAGTACAGGGCACTGAATTTCATGAATCATCCAAAATTTCCTATTCAACTGAGTACCCAGCCCCGCAATGGTCTAGTTTAATTCAGGGTAGCATTTAGATAATCTTTTCCCATAGTGGCACATAAGTTTCAACTCACATGTCAACTCCAATTTATTCATATTAGCTGACTGAATAGCTAATTTGGGAAGTTTTGTGGCTGAGTCCATGCACAGAAGGAAAAAGTTCTGTAATAGATAAAAAAATATTTGTCATAGGTGTGGGATGAGCAAATGGCTGCAAACAACAACCTGTCATCTTTGATTTGTAGTAATAGGGATCTCTTGTGCAGTCCACAAAAACATTTCTCCTAAGACTTTTGATAAATTTCAGGCAGTAGAGGGTTTAAGGTCATCATTGGCCAAAACGTAGGAGCAGAAATTCTGAGATATTGATTAATTCATACGTCTTTAGTATTGATGAGAGCATATAACCTAAAAGTTATGTGGTCTGATCCCATCCTCCCAACCTTTATAGAGGTTGGCAAAAGAAGTACCTATTGTCAGGGCTAAATGTGACTGGGTGACCTACAACTGGCAGACAAATCGATGATTAAGGATGGAAAATACTATTTCATAGAGCATGGCTGCAATACTTTTAGCATAGTAAAAGAGAAAATTGATGTGCCAAATAATGAGAAAACTCTTACACCTGAGCAACAGTGGAACCAGCTAAACCTCTGAAAGAAATGTCTTGCTTTTACTACATGAGACCCATTATAAAATATTTATCTCCATGCACAAGGTGTGACACACAGACACACATACATCCCATTTAAGAAACTGTCCTTTAAATTCCTACGTTAGGAGATTAAGTTGGCAGAATTATACGCACTCCGTTGGTCTGAATTAATTTTTATTTCCCAGCAGTAGTGATTAACTTTTTCCGAAGTAGAAAAATGTTAACTTGTGAAGAATAAGACAAAGTTCATAATGATTATGGCTACTGATTAACCTACAAAATTTGATGATGAGAAATAATTTCCTGGTTTTTGTAGCCATGGGCACATAGTGGGCTGCCAGTCCAACAACCTATGATTAGTAAATAAAGGGAAACTCACCGTCAGGGAATGTCCTTCCCATCTCCCATTGTCCTTCTCCATGTCATTTACAAAGAAGCTATTCCCATATTGAAATTTTCAAATATCCTTGCTTAATATGATTTCTCATCTTAAAAAGGGGAGATGGTATAGGATGGAGACAAAAATATTCCACATTACAGAGTTCCTTGCATACCAAGGGTACTGGAAATGTGTGTGTGTGTGTGTGTGTGTGTGTGTGTGTGTACATAAAATTAAGCATTGTAACATCATCCGTTCTATATTCCAAAATTATTATTAAAATAAGCTCATTTATCTTTTTATTAAGATGGCTAATGAGAAATAATTTCCTGGTTTTTGTAGCCATGGGCACATAGTGGGCTGCCAGTCCAACAACCTATGATTAGTAAATAAAGGGAAACTCACCGTCAGGGAATGTCCTTCCCATCTCCCATTGTCCTTCTCCATGTCATTTACAAAGAAGCTATTCCCATATTGAAATTTTCATTAGCCTCTCAGGGCCATTGTCAGAGAATCCAAAGTTTCTCTCCTCTAAGATGGGAACCCAACTTGGCTTCTCAGATGCATGTACACTGATGCTCCCTCCCCATCTTCCTCTGAGCCACTCTCACCAGCAAGTCCCTGCTGTTGTCCATGTCCTGTGTCTGTCCTTTGTGTTTGTTTACAGACTTCCTTAACTTGGATCCTGTGGACTTTCATGTTTTACCTTTAAACATCTTGCCATAGTTCCAGGTCTATCGTGATTATCATTGAGAAACCTTTCTTTTATTTTTCTTTCGTTACAGTTTTATAATTGACTTGTCAAATCCAGTAACTTTTTATCCTCTCTTTCTCCAGTGTTCTTATAGCATTTTGTTCACAATTGTACGTGCATCTATTGCCATCATGGTTTACTTTTGTGTCCTGCCAAATTGTAAGTTCCTGAAGGACAGAGACTATATTCGATTCAGTTTTGCATTTCTCATAGCCCATGAATATGATAGTTTAAGAAAACTGAGTTGACTAATTTGAATCATAAACTGAAGTTCGAATAAGCTTGTGACTGGAAATTAAGTACCATGAAATTCCTTGCAATATATATGTTTTTTTACATTCTTAGCCTTAGAAAAACCACACACACACACACACACACACACACACACACACACACACACGTCTCCCTTTTTTCTTCTGTTCTTCCTTGTTTGGGTTATTTCCATTAATTCAATTACAAGAAGAAAAGAGTTACCTAAATGATGTTTTTAAAGTTTGTGGGGGTGTTTCACAGCATCCCTGGCCTCTACCCACTAGATGCCAGTAGAAATCCTCTCTTCTGCCATTCATCTAAAAATATTTCCAGACATTGCCAAGTGTCTCTAGAGCGCAAAATCACCCCCAACCAAAAGCCGCTGAGTTAAAATAGAACTTATGCACAATAAACAGAAATACCTTGTCTCTCCATGCATCTTAACACTGACAATTTAAAGAGAATACAATTATTTTTGTTACCTAATTATACTGAAAACACTGTAAAAATTATTAGTTATATCAATTTCTTTATATTTTTAAAAAGGAAGAATCTCATTTATTAAAATTCTACAACATTTAGAAAATCATTGCGTAGAGCCATTTCATTAAGATATTAAAAAGTCCAAAGTATGTATGTGCTTTGTTTTTTGTTTCTGATTTTTCTTTTTGAGATAGAGTCTTGTTCTGTCACCCAGACTGGAATGTGGTGGCACAGTCATGGCTCACTGCAGCCTCAACGTCCCTGGGCTCAGGTGATCCTCCTGCCTCAGCCTTCTGAGTAGCTGGGACCACAGGTGCATGCCACCAAGCCTGGATAATTTTTGTACTTTTTGTAGAGGTGGGGTTTCGCCATGTTGTCCAGGCTTATCTTGAAGTCCTGGATTCAAGCAATCTGCTTGCCTCGTCTTCCCAAAGTGCTGGGATTACAGGCATGAACCACCATGCCCAGCTGCAAAAAGTATGAAGTTTTAAAATCTTACACAAAGTTTCTATGTTCAATTATTAAAAGTTTCATTTGATTTTTTTAATATGTCACACCTAGATTCATTTCTCAAAACCCAATAAAAATATACAGAGTAACATCACATTTTAGATGGTTTTACAGTTTACTAATTTTAGGAGCTATATATTTACTAAATTTCTGTCTGTGATAATGAAACAAAATAATCAGGGTCAATTTAAAAAGAAACATTGGTCATCTCCATCTCTTGCTTTATTGCAGGTGAATGGAGCCTACATATGTCCACATGGTTTTACGACTCTAGTGAACTTAACAAGGCATCTTGCATGAATTAGAAGAACAACACACATGTTTTCTTTCCATGTGATCTCATATTCTGTTTACCCCATAGCAGTAGATCAATAGTTATGTGCCCAGAAAGTGGTTTTCAAAAGCGTTGCAGAGTATAAAAAACATGGAGAAATCAATTTATCTTTCCCATCTCAGGAGACTCAGTGCCCTTTTGTGTGGTTCATGGCAACAGTAATCTGAACTTTTAAATCTACATGCTCTAAACTCTAAACATTTGGAAGTAAATAGTAACATATTCAAAATGATTGAAACTGCTTTATTTGTCATCATTACTATCGTTACTATTAAGTTATTAAGCTCCCATGTGTGAAATTGCTGAAATGAGCAGTTTATGAAGCAATTTACACAGATATGAAGACTCTGGAAACTTATTACTTAAAAGTTGTACATCAAGACAAGCACTACATTTGTGCAAGACTTTGAAAAGTGTAAGAAAATACAATATGTTGAGAGGCAAGAACCCTAGTATCTAGTTCTGTTTCCATTTATTTTACTGAGATCTCCATTAAACTATTTAACAATGAATTTGTTACAGTATATAAAAAATACAAATAAGATTTATGAATCAAGAACCAGAAAAAATTGCAAATTATATTCAAGATCTTCTTTGATTAAACAACAACAAAATAGATAATATAATGGGCAAAGAGAAAATTAATACACATATTAGAAAATATAAAGAGAACATAGCAACAAAAATAGATATTTTATGGGAAATATTCTATAAAGCCCATGAGAATACTAGAAAATCTTAACAGTATTTTCTTGGAAATTGTAAACAGCCAAAATGGACTCAAAAAGAATTATAAAACCTGAAATAAATGTAAGAAATGAAAAATTTTGAAGAGCTCTTCCTCGAAAATATACATAGTCCAGATTCTTCATCTGTGAACTCTTTATTTCTTATACATTATTTCTAAACATAGACAATGTTAGAAATCTTTCTATATCATTTTCAAGATGGTAAAGGCTAGGAAAAAAACCCTTCAAGAATCAGCACTTGAAAAGGAACCTACATGATATTCTTTTAAGAAAATAGGTTTTAAAATCCTAGGGGAAAAACCAGCAATTAATTCTAGCAGCATGCTAAAAATAAATTTTCAAAAAGTTTTATCTAAGAATTGAATCAATGTAAGAAATGTATTAATGTAATACATCAAATGGTAAAAAATTTAATAGTGAAAAGGCAGTCAATAAAATGCAACAACAATTACTGAGGAAAATATTTTTTTGTAATTACAAATATAATGCTTTTATCACATGGCATATTATTTTTAAAGCCACTTGCCAGATTCCATGGAGTAGCAGCATTCCTATTAAAGAAGAAGATAAGGGTGCTTCTTATTCCCATCATTATATTATTCTGTTCTGACAGTGCCACTGCATTGAGAAAAAACAACATCCCATAAGAACATATAAAGAGACCCAAGGCTAAGGAAGGCACATTCTAACTATGAAAATATATTAGCATTGGTCATTCATTCTGGTAGTATTATGGATGTTTTCTACTTTTTTTTTTTTTTTTTTTTTTTTTTTTTTTTTTTTTTTTTTTTTTTTTTTTTTTTTTTTTTTTTTTTTCCTAGAGAAAAACAACTTCCAGAACTTGTCAGGAATAAGGAACTCTGAGTTTGGGAGTTTTTTGCCTTGGCCATTATCTCTTATGTCCTTTTTAAAATGAGAAAACGAATACTGAGAAATCTTAATGAAATAAGAAGAGGCTGTCTTCCCTTTTCAGATGAATGGTTTATGCTGACTAAAACTCAGTATTTTACTGTCTTCAATTCTAGTTACATAAATGACTAAGTAAAATCTTATGAAGAAAATTTTCACTTTTAAGAAATGCAAGACTAAAGGAAAGCTGAAGCAGATTTCTGTGTTTCTACTCAGGGAGCTGAGGCAGGAGGGTTGCTTGAGCCCACGAAGTCGAGGCTGCACTGAGCTATGATGGTGCCACTGCACTCCAGCCTGGGCATCAGAGCAAGATCTTGTCTCCATAAAAACAACAACAAACAACAACAAAACACAAGTTCAACAAAGATGACAAAGCTGCATAATAGCATGATCCCAGTTTTCCTTTTAAGAAAAAATGTACATGTATTTACATATATACACAGAAAAGAAAACACAAGGCAGAAAGTTATCTTCCAAATATTTAGAAAACATTAACATTGGTCACTCGTTGACGCTGGTGGAATTACAGGTGATTTTTACGTTTCTCCTTGTGCATCTTTGTACTTTCTAAAAAGAATTTCTATTGCTCTTTTTAAAAAGATGATACAACAAACATTGAGAAACCATAATTCAAAAGAGATTGTCTTCTCAAATGAATGACTTACACTAAGACTCTGTTTTACTGTCTTCAACCCTAGTTACATAGATGACTAGTAAAAGCCAAGAGAGCCACTTGATACTTTTATGTAGTGTAAGGCTAAAGAGAAGCTGAAGCAGATTTCTATGTCCTTCACGTAGCTTTCTTCCTTGATGCAAATAAAATGCTTTGTTACAATCTCTATCTCTATGTATGTTGACTTTTCCCTCCAATGATGACTTTATCTAGTTTAACATTTCCCAAGATGACTTCATCTAGTCTGCCTTTGTTTTTTTCTCAGGGGTTAGCTAGGTGAGCTCTTCCGTCTGGAAATTTCCATCGCACCTAATATAGTGACATTGCTAGAATGGCTGGGCTAACTTGTGGCTGCCTCTCCTTTTAGTACAGCTTTTCCTGACTCCTTGTCCTTGCAACCAAGGTGAAGGAGATGAGAAAAACTTCCTCAGCTGGATTTGGCAGACAGAAATGGGTCCTTTACAATAAAATACCACCCTTACAAGGAAGGAGAAATGATGTGTTTCTCAAAGTGCTGCAGAAATCTCATTGTTGATATTTTCCCCGTTGTTGCTTTGAAAATTCCATATTTCTATTTAACACCAGGGTCACCCAATCTAATTCCACCATTCATAATTTTCCAGGAATGGGGTGGAATTTGGGGACTGAATTTATAAAGAGGCAGCATGGTAGAGAGGAAAGCCCTGACATCAGCCTCTGGGTGGGGTGTCGATTGGCATCTGTGCAATGCCCACCAGTGGAAAGATTCTTTTACACTCATTATCTTAATTCTTAGAGCATCTCTGAGGTTTTGTTGCAACTTCAGGTTTTTTTTTAACTTTTAGGTTCAGGGGTACACGTGGAGGTTTGTTATATAGGTGAATTGTGTGTCACGGGAGTTTGATGTACAGATTATTTTGTCACCCAGATAATAAGCATAGTATTCGATAGGTAGTTTTTCGATCCTCTCCCTCCTCCCACCCTTTATCCTCAAGTAGGTCCCTGTGTCTGTTGTTCCCTTCTTTGTGTCCATGTGTACTCAATGTTTAGCTCCCACTTACCAGTGAGACCGTGTGGTATTTGGTCAATTTCAGTGTTGACCAATGATGACCAGAGACGCAGAGCAGTTGGGTGTGGTGGAGACAGGGTTCAAGTGTAAGTCCACCTCGCTGGTAAAGTGACACCCATCCCACTCATCCCATTGCTGCCAATGACTTCAGCGCTGGAGCCTGAGTTCCCTCCCATGTGATAACAGCAATTGTGAAGTGTTGTCTGAGGATTAGAGAAATAACCCAGTGAAGCTACTTCAGGGTGGATAGCTCTTAATTACTGTTATATTGCTGTACTGATCAAAGTACTACTCAGTAGCCCCATGTGCCTACTTAAATTGAATTAAAGAAAAATTCCCTTTCTCAGCAACACTAGCTCCATTTCCAGTGCTCAATGGCCCCTTACCTCTAGTGGCTGCCATACTGGATAGCACAGATGATAGAGAACATTCCCATCGCCACAGAATGTCCCTCGGACAGTGCTGCTCTGTATCATTAAGTTTGATTTAACTCAAGTGTCAGACCTCAGGGCTGAACACAGTCGTTCCCTGTGTTGGAAGTGGAAGCTCCGTAGCTCTCCTGGGATGTTCACCTGTTGTGGTGAGAGTCAGGTGAGGCCCTTGACGGAGGGCACCCTTTGTTTACCAGAGAGAGAAAGGAGTCACGTTTGTTTCCTGAATGCAGATAGCCTGTCTATGAACCAGGTGTCTCAACCTCGAAAAGGTAGAAAGTGCATGCCAAGAAAACCTCTGGACAGGACTCAATTCTTCCCACCATGTACCTAATCAGAATCGCAGAAGGGGTCAGGGGAGGATTCCACCTTTGAGTCAGATGAGGAAACATTCTTTTGAGGTAGAGTTGGCATGGGGAAAACAACTAATCTGTTTTCCAAACAGATTTTTATAAATAACTGACAGGAGATGGGCTGATTTTATGGAAGTATTAACCCAAATGATGGGTGTTAATCATTAAACCTTTTAGGTGGTGGCTCGCTTGTTTCTCTGATATTCTAATCCGGGTCACAGAATGGCTAAGGCAGCTTTAAGTGCAGCGTGGATTTTTTTTTCTCACTTTGCCTTGTGTTTTCCACTCTGAAAGAATGTTGTGGCTGCTCTTTTTTCTGGTGACCGCTATTCATGCTGAACTCTGTCAACCAGGTATGTAGCCTTGAAACTTAAAAATAGATGAACAGTTTTCTACATGATTGACAAGTCATTGACTGAAAGAACTCTTTATTTTCCTAAATCTGCAGACATGTTGTGGCTTGAAAGTTGGGGCTGTGTTTAATGACTTTGAAAGAAAATGTTAAACCATCTAAGATGATTTAGGTTACACTTCCAGGAGTATTTGGGGCAGTTTAATTGTAGCTCTACGTTCTGTTGGTTTGAGTTGCATTACATATTAGGATTTTTCAGACTGTGTTTTGGCAAATCTTAATCATCATATACTGCTCTTTCTTTTTTCTTTCTGGCAGATGCAGAAAATGCTTTTAAAGTGAGACTTAGTATCAGAACAGCTCTGGGAGATAAAGCAGTAAGTGGAGCACCTGAGTATTCATTTTCAATTTTGTTTGCTAATAACACTGTACTTTCTCTAATAATCGGCCTGTCTGCATAGTTATCTTAATCTTCAATAAATTATTTCTAAAGACCTCAAATCTAATCTTCTCTTAAAGATAGATTATAGAATAATATGAATTTTTAATAAAGTAGGTTTACATATTTAACCGGTAGTGTATGCTAGAAAATATGTGAAGTTTTGTGCCACACAAAACAACTTGAAAAACCAGCATCTCACCTTGGGATAGTGGAGCCAAGTGGCCTGAGTCAGTCACTCAAGTCTGGATTGGGTCTGGATTCTTACTGTTGGTCATTTGAATTTTGTTAGCCTCGATTTTCTACTCATTGGAAAGAAGGGATGGTTCTACCCACATAAAGTCTTTCATAGCACAAAAAATTTCTAATTTGAACATGAAGTGTCTTCAATTCTCAGTTATCAAAGTAACAATATGAAATATATGCTTATGAAATAGAAGTTAAAAAAATGGCCATAGGGCCCATGTGGCTATAAGAATGGTAAAGATCATTGAATTAATAAGACAGTATTGTCTAATTCTAGTTTCAGTTTCTCAGTGCGGTCTGCAAAGTTTTTCCCCCAGCAGAAGGTGATATTAAGATGCCTCAGGCTAGAAACAGAAAAAACAGTGCTACAGAAACTTACAGGTGTTCTGCTTGCAGGCCAATTCATGAATTTGTTATTTTATTATTTACTCAAGAGTAATGATTGTTATAACAGCCAGCATTTGTTGAGAACTTAGCTTACTTTTTAGCGGGGGCTCTTCTAAACACCTTACTCCTAGCAAATCATTTAGCCTTCACAACAACGCTTTGAGGAAGGTAGTAGTACAGGTATTTTTATTCTCACTGGATGGATGAGAAAACCAAGGTGCAAAGAAATTAAGTGACATGCTCAATATTTCAAGTCAGCAAGTGGCAGAGGTAAGATTTGAGCCCAGGCAGTCTGAGTGCAGAATCCATCTCTACTAGTGTGCAAGGCTGGCCATCCCGTTATATCCTCCAATGGCAGGTACCATGCTGAATGCTGGGATGTAATGGTGATCAAGCCTTGTCCTTACCCTTGTGGAGCTTATAGTAGTAGTAATGAAATTGGTCATCTATTAAATATTCAGTAAACCAGATGCAAACGTGCAATCTCGACAACTATTACGGGAAGAAGTACAAGGGCACTTTGGCTTTGTCAAGGGCCACAATACCTGGCACTTACTGTGATGTCTGAAGCTTGAGTTTAAGTGAACCAGGAAATGAAAGAAGGAAAGGCAGAGGGAACAGCATGTGCAAAGGCTTATCACAGGCAGGAGCTTGGTGAGAGTAAAGGATAGAAAGAGGCCAGAAATATCTGGAACTGGGGCAGTGAGGAGGAACATGGCAGGTGATGAGCTTAGAGAGAGAGGAGCAGGCAGGCCAAGGAATATGTGCGCTGTGTTAGGGAGTTTTGTTTTGAGATGAAAGGAGTGTTCAGGAGCATCAAATGCTGTTGAGAGGCTAAGCCAGAAGACGACTGAAAAATGCTCATTGTGTTAGGCAATGCGGAGGTCAATGGTGATTTTAGAAAGAGCTCTTTTTATGGGGTGGAGGAGCTGGAAGACAGTAGAGAGTTAAAAAATAAATGAGTGATGAACATGTGGAAACAGATGTGTGGACAACTGGGAGAATTTGGCTGTGAAGGGCAGGAAAGAGATAGCAGTAGGTAGAAGAAAAGAAGACTGAGTAAAGTGATTTGTTTTTGCTGCTGCAAAACAACAGCTCTTTGCTGTTGCTTTAATGGGAAAATCTTGAGCTTGGTTAAAAGACAGTGAACAGACTCCAGTCAGAGTTGAATACACAGAATGGAGAGGAACGGATGTTGTTTAGATCTGAGAAGGGCAGAGGAGAAGCATTCCTAATATGAGTGAAGGAAATGGCCACTGATAGGCATAGTCCTGTCTGGAACTTCAGGAGAGGAGGCAGCTAAGACATCTGTCTATGGAAGAAGTATTGTATCTTGATGTCAGGAGGATGGGAGAGTTGAAATTGATGATATGTAAAGCTTTGACCATCATTTCTCTCTCTAGAGAGAGGTTTGAAATAGTTATGTGACCCATGAGAAAGAGAACTAATGGTGAAACTTTAGGGATTCCTAGGCAATTTGGGGGTAGGTCATCATGAATTTAGGGTTAAATCAACTAACCCTGTTTTTTAATTTTCTCTAGTTATACCAATTACTTACCTAAAATGTGGGATTAGCCATGATTTGAGTGTTCTTAGACGTGTGCAAAAGGCAAGGTGAGCTGGGGCATTTAAGGTCCTGGCACATGTTATTGAAATGATGAACCAAGGCATCTGAATTAATAGATAAATATATGCAATTAATTTGTACCACTTGGTCTGTGAAGCCACATGTGGGATATAGAGATGTGTTCAAAAATGTGTTCACACTGTGTTCACATTGAGCACCTATTGTGTGTTAAGTATTTGCATAACAGGTAGCTAAGCTACTATGAACATTCTTATACATGTATTTTCCATATGCTTTCTTTATTGGGGGGTATTTACCCAGGAGTAGATTGATGGATCATAAAGTATAGAAATGTTTAGCTTTAGTAACTCTTACCTTATCCTCTCTTAAGTTGTACATTTTCTCATTAATATATGTGTTCAATGCCTTTTTATAAGTAGAGGCTCTCTCTTTGAAATGTTTGAATACCCTAGGAGAAATTTACTATGTCCAATGCGCAAGCTTTCAATCCTTTCACACTTGCCCAAGATAAGTTGGTTCCATTGGCAGGATATCCAACCCAATTTAGAACTACATCAATCCTGTTCTGATCTAAATAGCTTGGGGCTTTGTTCTGTGACCAAAATTAGACTCCTACCTGGCCAGCTTATGCTCCATTTTTTTGAGACGAACAAATGGAAGAACAGGAGATCAGGTCAAGTTATCCCCAAGATCTTAAAAGCAACTGAAACTCATGTCCCAGGGAGAGCTGGCTATCATCTTTATTTTCGTTTTCTGCATTGAGCTTATTATTCTCATCTGTTCTTGAGCAGGCTTATTCCTCGTGTTCACATTCTGTTAATAAGCCTTCCCTGTCTCAATAGTGTTTCTGCACTATTTTTAATCAGACTCATTTCTTCTTCATGTTTTATTCAATTATTATTAGGTTAGATTATAGCTACTTTTATTCTGAATAAAAATAATATTGGAAACAAATGCGTTATCAAAAACAAAGAGCTATACCATGAATCAGTTACTATCAAACTTTCATGGTATAATATCAAATGAAAAGTTCACGTTAAAAGATTGAAGGAGCACTTCAAAGAAGACCTAAAGTTGACTTAAAATTCAGTATTTAATATTTGCATGTGAGAAA
>NW_016107786.1:1499140-1507576 GCF_001604975.1 Cebus imitator | reverse complement strand
TGGTGTTTCACTATGTTGCCCAGGCTAGTCTTAAGCTCCTGGGCTCAAGTGATCCACCCACCTTGACCTCCCAAAGTGTTGGGATTATAGGCGTGAGCCACTACTCTTGTTCCCCTTTTCTGTTCTTTCTGGTAACATCTTACAGCAAAGTTACATAAGGTAGGACTGAAGGAGAAAAGGGTGAAGTGGAAGTAGCAACTGAAGAAAGTTTAAGGTTCTATGTTACAGAGGCCAAGGTGGGAGCATCACTTAAGTCCACATGTTTGAGACCAGCCTGAGCAGCACAGCAAGACCCCATCCCTTCTCCCTCCCAAAAAAGAATATGTTATGAAAATGTTTAGGAGAAAGGAAGAAGTACAGCACAGTCATAAACCTTACCCAGAGAAGGTAATTGAGTAATACATTTTTTGTTGTTATTTAGGAGTCATTTATTTTTACTTACTGTCCCCCCTGCCACCAAAGAGGAGAAAGGCAGAAACTGTAAAATATGTTTCCCCATCCCAGAGTGAAACCCCAATTCTGACAATGTCCTTGTGATATACCAACCCCCACCCTACCCAAGTTCTTCCCCTCCCCTCAGCTTTTGCTATTTTCTCCCTTTCTGCTTCTGCTTTAGTTGCTACCTTCCTTGTTGGTCCCTAAACAGCTCAGTTTCTTTTTGCCTCAGGCTTTTTGCATTTGCTGCATTAAGGAGCAGAATGAGCCAAATATACTATATTAATTTGCTAGGGCTGCCATAACAAAGTACCACAGACTGGGTGGCTTACACAACAGAAATTTATTTTCTCTCAGTTCTGGAAGTCAACATGTCATAAGATTGGTTCCTTCTGAGGGCTGTGAGGGAAGGATCTGTTCTAATCCTTTCTCTTTGGCCTGTATGTAGATGGCCATCTTCTCCCTGTGTCTTCATATCATCTTCCCTCTGTGTCCAAATTTCCTCTTCTAAGGACATCAATCATAGTGGATTAGGGTCCACCCTAACAACTTCATTTTAACTTAATCACCTCTGCAAAGACTCTATCTCCAAATACAAGTTACATTCTGAGATATTGCAAGTTAGGACTTCAACATGAAATTTTTTTGGCGAGGACAAAATTCAGCCCATAATATGCATGTACACTCAAGTTTCTGGCTAAGCAAATTTTTAAAAAATTGTGCTGATGTTAATAAAGGCAACTGGGAGAGAGTTAATGAGGGAAAAGAGAAAGAGAGGAAGGAAATGGAAATGGACCATATATGGCCAGGATAAAATATCCAAATGCCCTATATGTTGGCTGGCTACTGATGTGCACGTTCTTAGGAAGATAGTGCAACAGGAGACACACCAAACTTAGAATGGCCAAGAAACCCTACCCTAAACATTATGGGGATATAATTTATCATGGTATCCAGTATCTAATCTATGAGAAAGGGATGTGTGTGTATGTGTGTGTGTGTGTGTGTGTGGGGAGAGGGGTGGGGAGAGAGAGAGAGAGAGGGTGGGGAGAGAGAGAGTGAGAGGGGGAGAGAGAGAGGAGAGAGAGAGAGAGAGAGAGAGAGAGAGAGAGAGAGAGAGAGAAAACCACTGTGGGTACAATTAGAACACAGTGGACCATGTTTTCCTCCATAAACTTTCTGTTTTCCTTCTCTTTCAGTATGCCTGGGATACAAATGAAGAATATCTCTTCAAAGCGATGGTAGCTTTCTCCATGAGAAAAGTTCCCAACAGAGAAGCAACAGAGTAAGCAAACAATGAGAAATCTTAACTGATTATTTGCAGTATTATTTGAGATACTGCATTATTTCAAACCTTGATCTTGAAAATAATTTATTAAGCTAATTTTTCTAAGGGATTCACAAACTTAAAAATAACTTTGGTAATCCAGCTCATTTACAGTTTATATCATGTTCCAACAATGTTCTTTGTTTAATAGACAATATGAAGATAAATATCCCTCAAAATTACAGCTACATATCCTAAGCTTTCTACATTTCTATTGTGTGTGTGTGTGTGTGTGTGTGTATGTATGTATGTATATATAATTTTTCTTGCAGATAGATACTAAAGAATTTTATTTTGAAAATAACTTAAGTGTGTATGAGTTCTTTCCACTCTTGGTATTTATCATAGTACCTTGTTTCTTTTCTTAAAAGCACTTAGTATGACTTTTAATAGTTTTACATTTTTGTCTAGTCTTCTGGAGGAATCTTCTCTATGATGTTTCCTTCTTTCTCTATTTGTGATGAGGGTAACATTCCTAGTCTTTCTCTATTCCCTTATTCACTCCTCCCCTTGAGAGGAAAATGACTTATCTGATTGGTGAGCTGGAGGGAGAACCTGGGCATGGGTTCCTTTCTCCTTCGGAGGTAGCTTTCCCCAAATGATAGCAGGCATCTCTCATGCAACTCCCTAGCTAAGTACAGAACCAGGCCCTGCATGCGTAGGTGCATGCACCCTAAGGTTATATTTGCTGTTTGCAGCTGAGGAGCATTTAGATTAGTAGGTGCCATTTTATATGAGGGGTTAATGTCTTGTGTATTACTGCAGTATAGGACAATACCTGTCTCAGTTATGCTCTACTTGAGACAATGGAGGGGAATATATTTCATTCAGGGTTTTTTTTTTAAACTAAGAAAATTTGCCTGCTGATTAAAGTCATATCCTCCAACCTAGCCTTTTATTTCAGTCTCCCATCTGTACAATCTTTTTGTCTTAATTCTATGGTAATTCAAGGCCTGGTGTAGATGATTACTATTAATTGGTCTCCCTCATATCCACAATATCTGATGCATGGGATATGAATATAAAGAATGAAACAGAAGAGTGGAATTTGAGGGAGCAAAATGAACACATATATATTTGTGTGTACACACATGTATATTTTTCATATCTATTTAAAAATAATACATTAACATAATTCAAAAAATTATAAGAAGGTATATAACAAAACCAAACTAGGCCCTAAGTAAGTTCTCTTCCTGTTTTATAGATCTTAAAATTATATATATTGTATTTCATGCCATTAAGCTGCAGCATACTTCCACAACTATTTATAATAAGGTTTTTCAATAAAAATAAGGTGATTACATTACAAAAAATTGAAAATGAAAAAAAATAAGAAAATCCACTGGTTATCTCACAGTGGTAACCCCTTAAATATTCTCTTTGTATTTTCTTCTAACCCTTCTTTTAAGCAAGTTTTATACATTGCTGTGTTCATGGCACTATTAGTTCCTTTAAGTGATCACATTTCACCTAGCACATGAGTAAGTTAAATCAAGTGTTTCCATTCTTAGGAAAAATTAATTTAAATATATATAACATTTCATATTAATTTTTGGGAATTTACCTTTAAAATGTCTTCCTTCAGAATCTGGAGCATTGTAGGAGTCTATGAATATCTGATCTAGTTTATTTGAAAGGTTGTTTGACTTACAATTGGGCATACTGGGGCTGGGTACAGTGGCTCACGCCTACAATCCCCAAACTTTGGGAGGCTGACGCAGGAAGATCACTTGAGCCCAGGAATTCGAGACCAGCCTGGGCAACATGGTGAAAGCTCGTCTCTACAAAAAATGCAAAAATTAGCTGGACACGGTGGCACACACCTATAGTCCCAGCTACTTGGGGGGCTGAGATGGGAGGATCACTTAAGCCCAGGAGTTTGAGGCTGCAGTGAACTATGATGGTGCCACTGCACTCCAGCCTGCGCAACAGAGTAAGACCTTGTCTCAACAAAAAAAAAAGAAAAAAAAACTGGGCACACTGGATATATATTGGGTTGGTGCAAAAGTAATTGTGTTTTTTGACATTGAAAGTAATGGCACTTTCAACAAAGTAGAAGCTTTTGTTTCCAGTGTCACTTGTAAAAGTCAAAACTGCAAAACTAGACTGAGGGTCAATACACATTTTTCTGTAAAGAGTCAGGCAGTATGAGTCCTGGTAATACTGCTATCAAGGGAATGAGTGATGAGCGGGATGTATTTAAGATGCAATTCAGCTGCTGGTCTGGATTCCACATGCGCTGCCGTATTGGAAGCTGCACCCCTACATGAAGAGCTATGGGAAAGGGCACCACATAATGCAAGATTGAATTGAAAATAGCTTTGCGGAGAGGCTGCTTCTCTCCAGTGTGGCAGGTGGATGGAAGACACCAGTAGCTTGGCAAATGGGTTACGTTTTAAAGACACCTTCCAGAGATCTTTTGGTGCCAGTGTGGGTAGACTGAAGGAGTATGGCAAATATTCCTTTCCAGGATAGCTTCAGGATCCAAGTCGTGGGTGCTGGTTGTTTATTGTCTTCCCCCTGACCATTGTTTATCCACTAATATTGCAGAAAACTGTGAAGCACAAAGACTAAACCAAATCACATGAATTAAAAATAAAGATATTCAAGTAATTAACAGAATAACAAATATTCTCACTTTCATCCCACCTTTTACCCAGGGGGATATCTAAAACATCTCATATCCAGTTTGATCACCAGCAATGATAGAGAGCTCATTGTCTCCTGCGCATGGCTCTTCCTATTTGGAAACCTACAATTGGCATATACTTATAGTAGAAGCTTTCTTGGCTATAAAAAAGGAAGTGATGTCTTGCTGGAGAGCTGATCTGGTCCAGTTACTATCACCGCAGGCAGGCAGTGGAAGAGAAGCCAGGGATTCCCTAAGAGGGTCAGAGAGGCTGAGGGTGTGAGCTTACAGAGAGGCCTGTGGCATTTTCACTCCCTTAGGATTTGAACAGGGCTGGGAATGGGTTCCTGTGCATATTTGCCAGTGCAGCCGGTCAGGGTGTTGATAACTGGGTCCATGCTGATGAGTTGGTGCCCATTTCTTACCAGGTAGGATGGGTTTGGATTAATATTCTTGTTCACGTCCCTCCAGTCAGGTAGAGAAGTGCTCATAGAGGGTAGAGTTTTCTATAAGAGGGGAGACTGGCATATTCTTTTCTGGTGGGATACTCCCCAACTTGCAGACATTCTCAAGACCCCCTCAAGTTGCCACCAGAGTAGCAGTAACTGGAGCTCTAGAGAATATGGTGGTGTCCTTAACCACTGAGAATGTACCTAGGACAGAAACTGGTGGCTGCCTCTTAGTTGGAGAAGTCTCATGGTGGAAGGCTGGCTTCAGTCCCTGTGACTGGGGAGAGAAAAGGCAGCTTTCTGAGCAGTCTGTACTTGAATACATTCTTGGGGCCAAGCAGAGGCTTTGGAAGGGAACAGGATGGAGTCACTGCCCGTTGGGCCCATGTCCCTAAGTGAGACAGGGCAAGACAAGGCAGCAGAGTGAGGCTGGAGGTGTATACCCCTGGAGGCAGAGCTGAGGTGGGGTGGAGGAAGTCGGTCAGAGCACGTCACCCACGTCAGGGGAAGATGCAGTGCAGAGGTCCCCGGAGTGGCTCCTGAAGGCCCCACAGGAGCATTCTAAGTGGAGAGCATCTGGACACCTACCACCACAGAGGACCCCTCACAGTGGGGGGAACCACAAGGGCCCTGGTCCAGGAAGAAGAATTTGGCCTTTCCTTGTCTATCTCACACCCCCATCATCTTGCTTTCCTGTCCCTAAGCGAGGAGAATGAAGCATTGGGGAGGGAGTGGAGCCCGGAGGAAATGGCTGGAGCCCGCCACTCAGGCCCCTGCTCTGGCCAGAACTGCTGGAAGGAGAGCAGCTGTAGGTGAGAGGCAGGAAGGCAGCTTTGGGTAGACTGGCCTGGATGCCTTAGTAGCTGGAGGTGACAGAAAAGCCACACCACCTGCTGCAGATGCTGACAAGAGGTGAGGAAGGAGGAGCTGACAGAGTGCCCAAAGGGAACAGTGTGAGCAACATCAACCTCTTCCTTCACTGAGGTCCACGAGGCCAGCGCGTGGAACCATATTGCTGTGACTAGAGTCAAGGATTAAGTGATCTGTCCTGAAAGTCTGCAATGGGCTGGGCACTGAGAGTCAAATGAGGGCTAAGACCAGGTCCCACATTGCACCAGGCCCATACCCAAGAACCTAGCCCTGGTAGACATTGTAGAAAGATAGACCAAATGTAACAGCAAGAAGACAACTCTTTCAGAATCATCATTCACAATTTCTGATACTAAATGCTTTTATTGCTCTTGCTGTATTTTCGTAGAAGCAGAATGGGGATAGATGGAAAAATGAAGTTAAAGGAAAGCTCTGGGCCGGATGCGGTGGCTCACGCCTGTAATCCCAGCACTTTGGGAGGCCAAGGCAGGCAGATCACGAGGTCAGGAGTTTGAGATCAGCCTGACTAACATGGCAAAACCCCGTCTCTACTAAAAATACAAAAAATTAGCTGGGTATGGTGGTGTGTGCCTGTAATCCCAGCTACCCGGGAGGCTGAGGCAGGAGAATTGCTTGAACCTGGGAGGTAGAGGTTGCAGTGAGCTGAGATCACACCACTATACTCCAGACTGGGGGACAGAGTGAGACTTCATCTCAAAACAAAAACAAAAACAAAAAAAGAGAAAGCTCTGGCTTCATTAGTTGAGGTTACTTGAGGTTTTCCTGGAACTTGGATTGAAGATGGCAACCAAGTGTTTTCAACTATTTACAATATGATTTAGGTCAAATTTACCAAAACAGTTTTACAGGAGTTTTAAAATGTTGAAAGGAATTTCTAAGGAAGCTATAATCTAAGTCTAAAGTTTAGTCTAATTCCTAGGTCAACTGGAAACTTAATATGCCTAGTTTACTCAAATATCAACTTTTAGATAATTTATCATTTTTAGCAAGACGGGTAAAAATCTAACTCAAGCAAGGCTTTCTTTTTCTGAGTTAAATGGTGTAGGATATGTAATGGATTTCTTCCTCTGTCTAATTATTCAAGGATGAATCTTGCGATCTAAAAAGGAACAACGTGCTGTTGTATCCACGGTAAAGAGATTAACAGTCTTGTGCTTGTAAAACAGCAGCCCAGTGCCTATTTAGTCCTTTTGATTTCCAGAAACAAGAGCCCAATTCTTACTACTCTTTTGGAGGCAGTTGGCCCTGTCTGGCGCCATTGATGAAAAATGGCAGTGGAGCCAATTCTTAGAGAAAACTTCAGACCAGGGCTTCCCACAATTGAGGAAAAGAAGTAAACATTTTTACCTGTTTTACATGATTTGCTTAAAGAAGTCACTTATGTATGAATTAATACAATTTCTTGGTAAAAACAATTGGTCAAAATGATTATTAAAGTGAATTCAAATAATTCAACCAGCCCACTGGCTGCACTGAAAAGCCATACTTACATTGTTTCTGGGTTCGGCTTCCAGCTTGCTGTAGCCACCCCACCCCTCTCGGACTCTGCATTCTTGCCAGTCCCCAAACTCTCAGTTTCTTTTTAGTCCACTGCATTGGTCACTGGTGTAGCCCACCATGTCAGATGCAATTGTGGACACCAGCTCCAAGATCATCACCAAAGGCTTAAAGGAGAAGAAAGAAGTTGTGGAGGAGGCAGAGAAGGGAAGAGATGGTCCTGGTAACGGGAATGCTAATGAGGAAAATGTGAAGCAGAAGGCTTACAATGAGGTAGAATAAGAATAGGAAGAATGTGGGCAGGAAAAGGAGGAGGAAGAAGGTGATGGTGAGGAATAGGATGAAGATGAAGACGAGGAAGCTGAGGCTGCTATGGGCAAATGGGCAGTTGAAGATGCTGAGGATGACAACGTTGATATCAAGAAGCAGAAGACCAATGAGGATGACTAGACAGCAAAAAAGGAAAAGTTAAATTAAAAGAAAAGAAAAACAGGGAAAAGGTCACCGTGACCCATTCACCCTCCACCCTGTCTCAGAATCTAAGCGTGGTCATCTTCAAGTAGAGAGGCCTGCCAGGCAGCGCCACCTGCAGGTGACAAGCGCTCTTCACTACCCAACCAAAACCACAGAATTTGCAACAGAGGAGGAGAAAACAACCAAAACTTCCAAGGTCCAGCATTTTTTCTTAAAAGTACTTTAGAAAGAAATTTGTCATATTTTTTATTTATATTATTTATTATTATTATTTTTTGAGATGGAGTGTTGCTCTGTCATCCAGGGTAGAATGCAGTAGCATGATCTTGGCCCACTGCAACCTCTACTTCCTAGGTTAAAGTGATTCTCCTGCCTCAGCCTCCCAAGTAGCTAGGATTACAGGCACTTGTCACCACGCCCGGCTAATTTTTGTATTTTTAGTAGAGACGGGTTTTCACCATGTTGGCCAGGCTAGTCTCAAACTCCTGACCTCAGGTGATCTGCCTGCCTTGGCCTGGGGAGTACTGGGATTACAGGCATGAGCCGCTGTGCCCGGCAATATTTTTTATTTTAATGGTATATTTTTGTACATATTGTTAGGAGTCAGCCATTTTTAATGCTCTCAAATGACTAAACCAGCCTTCAGAGCTTTCTCTCTCCTACTTCTAACTTTACTTGTGGTATGACCATGTTCATGATACATATTAAAGAAAAAAAAACCTTGAATAAAA
>NW_016107786.1:1495340-1499030 GCF_001604975.1 Cebus imitator | reverse complement strand
TTTCTGTTTATTTTTTGGCCTCTTTGATGTATGTGTGAAACAATATGATGAACAATAAATTGGAATTTTGTTTTGCTGAGTTGCTCTAACAAAAAAATTCCGTTGGACTCATTCATATTTAAAATCTTGAAAAAGTAGGATTTTTATTTAGTTGTGCTAATGGCATTTCTGTTTGTTACATCAAAACATGTTTTAAAAAGGCATATTTAGCTCAAGAAAAGCTTGTAGGTTGATGAGTTTTTAATTCTGTACAAATCTTGGAGGACATTCAGTGTAGTCACATTTGGAAGAAAGGCCATGGAGAAGTCATGTTAATTGCACATAATCTATAATTGGAAGAAATTTGTATCCTTTGGTTCCTTAGTACATAAATTACTCAACTATGTGCAGTCATTCTTCATGCTACTTCCTTTTTGGCATCAACTTTCTCTCACATTTACAGTTCTTCTTGGCTACCTTTATCTACAGTATATTCAGGATTATTCTTTTACCAGAGAGTTCTGTGCTATTTTGTTGTCTGGGTATTTGCAAGTGAGTAGACAAAGATTCCGGAAAGTATCTCCTTCCTTCCCTGCCTCTCTTTTCTGTTATTACAACCCTGGCCCAATTTACTTCCTCAGTTTGTCCCTCTGGGAATAATGCCAGAAACATTGAGATGTTAACCTTCTTTCATCCTTCCATTTTTTCCCCCAGTCACTTACTGAATGGTCCATGTGAGCCAAACTTCAGTAATACAGGGGCTTACAGCACAGGACAGACTTGGGCCTCATGTCCTCATGTCCCAGGGCATAGAGAAATCTGCTGCAAATGGACAAAATATTTGATAGTCTCCCCAGTGAGCCTGCAATTGATCAAATTAAAACTGGTGCCCTTTGCTTGGAGATCATGAAGTTTAAATCAGGGCAGAGATTAGAAACCCTCCTGACAAAGAATGCAGACAAGCTATGTGAAATCTAGAAGCCCTTTGCCCTCCCCATGTCCTGGGTCTATTCTTAGACAGGGCATGGAACTATATGCAAATTCTACCACCGTGGGGGTTACTGGCTTCCACTTTGGTATTGAATGCTCTGTTGGGCTCAAGACACTGGTGTTGGTCTTCAGAAGTCTTGCATCACTAAATTCCTGCATGGGATGGGGCACAGAATCTAAATGCCACTGTAGTAGGAACTTTTATCCTAACCATATCCCTAACCGTATTGGCTAATCAAGGTTAGCTCTTAGTAAATATTTGTGAGTGAATGAAGCATGTTTAACATCCTGGCTCTTAAACTAGAGGCCTGTCTATTGAGGTGCAATGGATGTAAGAAAAGGGTGTCCCCACCCACCATCTCTGCAATTTCTTCATCTTTTTCCACCTCAGTCCCACAGGAGGATGCTCCCATGGTGGAGTTGGCACGCAGTGGCCAGAGTAGAAAAAATTCCCTGTTGCCTGGGTGTCAACTCTTGTTGGACCTCGCTTTCTTACTCTTACGGTGGCCAAGACATCAGTTAGCTTCTGAAAGCATCATCCAAGCAAGTAGGAAGCACCAGCCTAGAGTGTGTCTCCATCTTCATATACAGTCTTTGCTGTCTTCAGAGCAGGGCTAGGCTTTCCCCTGGCCCCCTTCCCACAACATTTTTACTGTGGGAAGTGGGCTTATTAATTCTTAGTTCAATTGCTTGTATGTGAACAAAATATAAACACATCTGTACAGTTACATTTCTGTTGGTGACATTTGTTGGACACTAGGTTACCTTTTTATTTGCTTAAAATCTTAAGAGGAGTTATGTATTTGAGCAGAACCATCATGTAGGAAGGAAATAATATTATCCTGTTGAAGAAGACCACAAACAGCTGAAACTTTTTACTTTTTCTCTTTATATCAATCTTAGAGAAATGATAGAAATGATGGAAGGCATAATAATAAATAATTTTATATCTGAATATATAACAGAAAGAATTTTTAAAATTTCAGATAACTATTAATACCATTCTTATGCTGGTGGGTACTAGTATCTTTTGGTCATTTGAATACAGCTTTCTTAATTTCAAAATTTGTTTTTTTTAATCTGTTATCTCTTTATCAATGAAGCTAATAAGGGCATTAAAACATTACCTAGTTTATTTTCTTGTAGATACTTTTACTGTGGCTAGGCAACTCTTAAAATAACTGCTTTGCTCTTGTATGTATGTATATATGTATCTGTGTATTCAATTTAAAAAATTTACCAAAGAGTTCCAAAGTTAATACAGAGAGGCCCTGTGTACCAGTGTTTCTCAACACTTGGCAGAGGGATTCCGCCCAATTGCTCCCAAGGATATCTGGCAATTTCTGGAGACATTTTTGGTTTTCACAATTGGATGTGCTACTGGCATCTAGTATGTAGAGGCTAGGGATGCTGCTACTTATCTTACAAAACCATAGACAGTCCCTGACAACCTAGAATTACCCAGGCTAAAATGTTAATAGTGCCTTGAGTTGAGAAACTCTGCTCTAGCCCCATTTCTCTGATGATAGCATATTAAATAACCATGGTAGACTTATCTAAACAAAGAAATTCATGTTGGTTCAGTTTTTCTACTAATGTCCTTTTTCTGTTTCAGAATCTGTTTCTCCTTAGTCTGATACACTCTGTGACACTTTCTCTGGCTTCCTTTGTTTTCATGACCTTGAAACTTTTGAAGAGATTTAGAAGTGTTTCTTACTTGGAGCTGACCGCCCCACCCCTACCCCCCAGCTCATGGAGTATATGGAAATGGGATCTATTTGTGGGTTATATATATGACTGGAGAGTACTGTGGCATTTAGAGGGTGGGGAAAGAGAGATAATCATTGTGCTGCATGGTGCAAGACAGTCTCCCATAATGCTCCCACCCAAAATGCCAACAGCACACCCCCATTGATGCATTAAGAGCTCAAGCCCTTCCTAGTAACTCATAGGCAATGAAATTTCTTGTCTCAAGACCAGAAATTGGCAGGTAATAAGTTTCAAAATAAAAGCTTCAATTTTAGAGTTTCAGTCCAGGAACTTTTTCTATCTAACAATAACTGTCTCCATTGAAAATGTAAGGTTTAATATTTTCAGCAACAAGTTTAGTGTTTTGGAAATGTTTATTTCTAAGTAGATAAAATATTTTTCATTTTATTTGCTGAAGTAATATATTAAAATATGGATTGCCACCATTGGAAACTTGAATACATTTAAAGAACTTGAATTCATGGTATAGTTCCGTGGTATTGGGGACAGAGGAAAGTATTTGGGGCCACAATTGTGTTGATGGAGTTGTATGCCCCCCTTTATTTTTTTATAGTACATATTCCACACCTCCACAGTGTATGCGTTTATTTACTTATCTTTTGTCTCCACCTTCTTAGCAAGCTCCATGAGAGAAAGGATTTTGCTTTGCTTACAGCTGTATTCTATGGCTCTCTAATGGGGAATACCATGAAATTCATATTTGAACAGTATTTAAAGAGGCTTTATATGGAAAGAATAATATAGGGAAAGTAATTAAATGACTCTTTACCTTATTTCTGGCCGTTTATACCTGAAATTCTATTTGGTATTTGTTTAATTTATATAAATGTTACGTATTACACATAATACTTTACCTCTTATCTTTTTCACTTGATGGTATATTTTTGAGATTTCTTTTTTTTCTTTTTCTTTTTCTTTTTTTTTTTTTTTTTTTTTTTTTTTTTTTTTTTT
>NW_016107786.1:1464545-1493495 GCF_001604975.1 Cebus imitator | reverse complement strand
CTCCCCCATCACTCCTCCCCCTCCCCTCTCCCCACCAACAAGAAAGAACCATCTGGCCCAAGTAATAGTGCCAAGCTGGAGAAACCACGGTGTCGTCTTTGAAAGAAAGACTATGACAATCTCTATGGTAATAAAGACACCTATTAACAATGACACACATTTTATTGCAGAAACTGGGGAAACTGGGGAGAAGCATGCCTTTTGTCCCCAGGGAGAAGGCAGGAGTGAATTGGCAGGGGAAAGGGAAGGGTTTTGGGGGAGAGGGGAGGTGGGCCTGGGGCTCTCAGGGTGGTCGGCTGGAGCAGTGGGAAGTGCCCTGGTGGGGCCGGTGGCTGGTGTGGGGGTGGAACTGGGGTCAGCAGGCTGAAGGTGCTGAGGGCTGAAGGCTCAGGAGGTGATGGCAGGGGCCTGGCTCTCGGAGCCGGGCGGCAAGCTGGGTGTGCTCAGAGGCGCATGCCCCCCAGGCGAAACTCCTTCCGGGCGCAGGCAAGCCTGAGGTGTCGGGGCAGTGCTGCCCGCAGGCCCAGCGCTCCTGTGGTGGCTCTGCGACCCGGCCTCTGGCGGCCACACTTAATGCAGCGTGGCAGGCGGCCACCAGGGAGAAGTGAGACGATGCTGCATCTCTTCGGAGACACTGCTGGCTCAAAGTGGGGGCATCTTCTCAACAGCCCAGATCTGGGCACAAAGGCACGGGCCACTCCGTTTCTCATCACAGCCTTGAAGGCAGATGGCTTGGGCGCCGGGTTACCTCTGCGCCCCGGCGGGGCGATTTTCACGGTCACCAGGCTGTGGATGGGCTGGGGTTGGCGGATACTGCAAAGCCACTGCCTCATGAAGGCCAGGTGAGCCGGGGAGAAATCGGGCCAGACGTTGCTCTGCAGCTGCGGCCTGTTGGGAAAGCGCCTCCGGGCCTCGGGGATCATCTCTCTCCGGATGCGGGTGTAGTCCCAGCCAGGAGGAGCGGTGGGGAGTGGCCGGGTGCGGTCCCAGCGGTTCCCATGGAAGTAGATGACCTTGCCCTGCTGCTGGGCCTGGGAGCGGATCAAGGGTCTGGACAGCCGGGAACAGTACTTCCGGGTCCGGCGCGGTTTCTGGGCCCAGGGCCAGCCCAGGAAGCGGCTCAGGTAGTTGCCCATGAGAGCGGGGCAGTGGGTCGGGCCTTCCAGTAGACACTGGGCTGCCAGAAGTTTCAGAAATCTGCGGTCAGGCCCAGAGACCAAGTGTCAGGGCTCAGTGACCAGTAACCGTTGGCGTAGAAATGTCTGAAAGCGCACGAGGCGCCGCGTGCAGGGTAGGTCTGGCCACGCCCATACCAGAGCCTCACGGGGCGCAGATGCAGTGGGGGTACGTGGCGCCCCATGCCCTCTGGAGGACTAAGGCGGCTCAAGCTTCGGTCCTCCCCACTGATGGTCCCAGACACTTAGCTCTGGGCAGAGGGGCCTGGCAGCTGCCTCTACTTTTGAACCTGACCTTTAAAGGCAGAACGTAGAAGAATTTCTGCCAGGTCTGTTGGCTCACGCCTGTAATCCCAGCTCTTTGGGAGGCCGAGGCCGGCGGATCACGAGGTCAGGAGATCGAGACCATCCTGGCCCACATGGTGAAACCCCGTCTCTACTAAAAATACAAAAAATTAGCCGGGCGTGGTGGTGCGTGCCTGTAGTCCCAGCTACTCGGCAGCTTGAGGCAGGAGAATTGCTTGAAAATGGAAAACTGAAGTTAGAGTGAGTCGGGATCGCTGCATTCTAACCTGGCGATAGAGCGAGACTCCATCTCAAAAAAAAAAGAGATTTCCTGAAAACTGCAGATACCTGTTGACAGAAGGGTGGTCTCTTTGATCAGTGTGAAAATGATCACAATACACTTGGATGCTCTAAACAAATCTTTTACTCATATCCGATTCTTCTAAGATGGATGTTAATGTTACTTTTTGCCATTTTACTCTTAAGTAAACCGGGAAAGCCATCAGGTTTTGTTTTAGCACTGGCAATGTTGATTTTATGTGGACTTTCCTTTAATTTCCTGAGTACATCCATACAGATTATCTCTCTCTGAACACTAATATCATTTCTCCCCTTTCACTTTTAATGGTAATACAGAGGAGAGTGAGTCACATTTCCAATTTGCAGTTGAAAAGTGTAACTGCAAAACAAAGAGCTCAAAGATTGCTGGTGAATTGATTATAGTGCTTAAGTTTGGAGATTTGTTCAAGGCGATGTTCTTAAAAACAGTTCAGAGAAACTGTTTTTAAGAACTTTTTCCTCAAAAGTACACACAGAAGGTGCCTTTTGGCTTGGCCCCAGTGCTGCGGTAGAAGAGAGACAGTAGTTGCACACAGAGCAAGTATTGAATCATGAGCGGGCGCAGATTCTGTCTGGATCTGAGAAGTGGAAGGCTGAATGGGCAGGGCACTACAAAGAGTTTAATGAGAAAATACCAAAGGCTTCTGTGGTTCAGGGAGGGCCAAGCATTGGGGAAACGGGGGCTGTCACCAACCGGTGGTGGAGAATTACATCCCTAATGCTTTCCACTGACTATTATTATTTTTTGGCAGATTCCCTATTATTTCCTGTAAGGAATGATCCCCATGTATATGATTTTTGAAACAATGGGAATTTTCTATATAATTTTCTTCTTACTGAGATCATTCTTCATAATGGTAGAAATGTCATAATGAGTGAATGGTTTAATACCGTTTGGTATGATATTCTTCTAATATATTTTTTCTTTCCACTGTTTGCAGAATTTCCCATGTCCTACTTTGCAACGTAACCCAGAGGGTATCATTCTGGTTCGTGGTTATAGACCCTTCAAAAAATCACACCCTTCCTGCTGTTGAGGTGCAGTCAGCCATACGGTAATCACCCTTAAATATGCCTTCTATTGGTCAGTCAACTTGCTGATTAATTCAACTGTTTTTAAAAATAGATATTGAAGAGTTTTCTCTGTTTCACACGTGAGTTATTTATTAAAATGTCAAAGATTTCATTTTATTAGTTTCTATAAGAGATGAGTATAGATCAGTGGTTCTCATCCAGGGGCAATTTTACCTTCAAGGAGACATTTGGCAATGTCTGGAGACATTTTTATTGTCACAGCTGGAGGGGTGGTGGTACCACCAGCATTGAGTAAGCAGAAGGTAGGGACCCAATAGCCTCCCTTTTTCAGTCAATATATAGTCTTTACTTTAAAAACATAATTTTTTTAAAAAATTGAGATGGAGTCTCACTCTGTCACCCAGGCTGGAGTGCAGTGGCACGATCTCAGCTCACTGCAACCTCCGCCTCCTGGGTTTGAGCAATTATTCTGCCCCAGCCCCCCAAGTAGCTGGGATTACAGGCATGCACCACCATGCCTGGCTAATTTTTTGTATTTTTAGTAGAGGCAGGGTTTCACCATGCTGGCCAAGGTGGTCTCGAACTTCTGACCTCACGATCCACCTGCCTTGGCCTCCCAAAGTGCTGGGATTACAGGCATGAGCCACTGCACCTGACCAAAAAAGATAATTTTTTAAAAAATGGTAAAATCATGACTCTCATACCAACTAAACGTGATTACTATAAAAATTTTATTATCTCATTAGTTAATGAGAACACTAGTAACATGTTAAAATCATTTTCAAGGAGACTTCAAGAAACCACCCATATATAGAAAATGAAGAATGGCAAAATGCATTTACAGAAAGATGCATCGGTCTATTTTTCAGGCAGTAACCAATTATGTTCCACTAGACACGGTTCATTTGATTTTGTATGGACAGGAATCATTTATGTTATGTCAGTTTTCAAGAACTTATGGACTTGCAAAATAGCTCAAAGACCATAAGAGATGGAAATTGCCTAGAAAGGTGCATTCAGTAGGACAATCAGGAAAAAGTCCAGTATTCTGTTTTGCCCATTTCAAGTATTTTACATTTTTTCCCAACAGTTGCACTCCTCCCCTCCTTCTGATCATGAGAAACTCAAAAGTGAAATGAATTCTTGACTTCCAAGAATTAGGAGGATGCAACTTGTACTTCTTTTAATTACTGTGCATTTAGTGTGTGTCAAAACTTCAAATACCACATGTGATTGATGTTGGGCAAAGGTATACTGGAAAAATGAACTCAGGAAATAAACTAGAACAAAACAAAGCAGCTCTCCCCTAAAAGATTTACAAGTTACTGCACACGTATGTTCATAGCAGCTCTGTTTACAATAGCAAAGACCTGGAACCAACCCAAGTGCCCATCACTGATAGACTGGACAAAGAAAATGTGGCACATATACACCATGGAATACTATGCAGCCATAAAAAACGACGAGTTCCTGTCCTTTGTAGGGGCTTGGATGAATCTGGAAACCATCATTCTCAGCAAACTGACACAAGAACAGAAAACCAAATACCACATGTTCTCACTCATAGGCGAGTGTTGAATAATGAGAACACGTGGACTCAGGGAGAGGGGCATCACACACTGAGGGCAGTTGGTGGGGGCTAGGGGAGGGACAATGGGGGGTAGGAAGGGTATGGAGGGATAACATGGGGAGAAATGCTGGATATAGTATGCACCTATGCAGCAACCCTGCATGACCTGCACATGTACCCCAGAACCTAAAGTAAAAACAAAAAAAAACAAGTTACTGAAATATATATTATTCTTTTTACCAAGGAGGAATACCTAGTGGAAGAACTCATAAGCTCTCTGTAAAATGTTAACACTTAGGATAATGAGTATATAACCAATGCCAAAGGTTTTTGTGAACATCATCTATTTGTTTTGCTGAAGCAAAGGCACTGAAGATCTATGCCAGCGAGAAATGGTTGAATGTGCCCTAACAAGAAAGTTTGAACTAAATTGCTTCTTCGCTGCTGCTAAGAATACTGTTAAGACTTTCACTACTTAGGAAGTAAGAATTATAAATATAATTTACGTTAAAAAAAGTTTATTTATGTCTTACGATCTATGAGGGCTACAAGGAAAATGAAGGCACTGGGTTAAACCAGGCCTTTAGTTGATGGGAGGAGGAAGAGTGAGTGCTTGGGGTGAAGGTCCAGGAAATGTTAATATAAAGGAAACAATGCCACAAAAGAAGGATAGAGTGAAAAAAAGGAGAGTGAGCTCACTGCAGCCTTGAACTCCTGAGGCTCAAGTGATCCTCCTTTCTCAGCCTCCTGAGTAGCTGGGACTACAGGGATGTGCCACTACACCTGGCTAATTTTTAATTTTTTTTTTTTGTAGAGATGGGATCTTGCTATTTTGCCCAGGTTGGCCTTGAACTGGCTTCAGGCGATCCTCCCACCTCAAACTCTCAAAGTGCTGGGGTTATAGGCGTGAACTACTGCACCCAACCAACGCCAATACTTTTTGAGTAATTATTATTATCTCTCCTTTATAAATTAAGAAACCGAGGCTCAGGGAGATTAACTGATTTGTTACTGCCACCATGCTAGAAAGAAAGAGTGAGGACTTGAACCTAGGCATGCTGCCACCATATCCAGTGATTTTTCCTGTTGACCAGAGTACACAAAGAACTAAAACAGACATCTTAGAATTGGTTGTCATTCCTTTACACAGAGTGCTTAGGGTGAAGGTCTGGGAAGTACATGAATATGTTCACAACAAAATGTCTATTTCAAATGTCCTAGCAGAAGAAGCTATTTAGGAAGTAGGGATAGCCAACAGAATGAGAATTACAGAATTCAAGTAAAATACTTGAAATGGGCAAAACAGAGTACTGGACTTTTTACCGATGCAGAGTATACATGGTATGAGGTAAAGGAGTGACCAACTGATTCCAAGATGTCTGTTTTAGTTCTTCAGTGAGGGCCTGGCCTAATTCAACACCACTCTTGGCTGAAAGATAAACATGATGCTTGATGACAACTGGTGATTCCAATGGTGGAGCAGATTTAATATGTACCTGAGCTAGAAATTCCAGTCAGTCTGAGAGGTGATAGAATACATTCCAAGCCTAGAGTGAGAAAGTAACAAAGTGTTAATGAACCAGGAAGATAGAATGAAAATACAGAGCAATTTTTCATTTTCCTCTGAGTTACATCTTAGCAGTGGGTTTCATTATTTTGTGGAAAAGTTTGTGTTCTCAGATGATCAATATTAGGTTATGACAAAGGGAAATATTCCATTGTTTGATAAAAATGACATTTAAATTATCCCTTGCTGTAGATTATTTGGCTAGAGTTCGCTCTCACATCCATGAATAATCATGCCTCAGCACAGATTTTTATTTACTAAAGGAGGTCTTTTCTGATAGCCTGGTGCTGGCCTGCAGAGATTCTCAAGCTGTACTATCTGGCTGTAGACTTGGTCTATTCAGTACCATAGCCACCAGCCACATGTGGTTATAAAGCAGTTGAAGTGTGGCTTGTCCAAAGTCAAGTGTGCTCATAGTATAAAATATAAACCAAATTTCAAAGACATAGTACAAAATAAAATGTGGAGCCCCAGCCTGGACAGCATAGCGAGACCCTGTCTAAACACACACATATACACACACACACACAGAGCCAGGTATGTTGGTACACAACTGTAGGCTTAGCTACTTGGGAGGTTGACACAGGAGGATTGCTTGAGTCCAGGAGTTCGAGGCTGCAATGAAGCCTGCAATGATCATGGCTATCTCAAACAAACAAATAAACAAACATAAAATATGCAAAGCCAACTCAATACTGTTTACATGTTGAAATTATATATTTTTGGATATATTAGACAAAAAATATTAAAATTAGTTTAATCTGTTTCTTTTAGTGCAGCTACTAAAAAATTTTAAGTCACACGAGGCTCACATTATATTTCTGTTTTCCAGGGCTGCTCTAGAAGTAGATAAAGTCAGCTTGCATAGTACAAATTCAATAAAGGTCATGAAATATCTCCAAGGATTCTCCAGTTTACAAATTCCAGTTAGAAATTCACTTCTTTTATTTTAATTAAATAAGTCTTTGCTACCAACCTCTCCTTAACTGCCACCACCACTAAAAATGTAGATATTTCCTAGGAAAAGTAACATTTTTCTAAGCTTTTGAACTCCTAAACTATTATTGCCTTTGTCCTATGGAACTATTTGCAGTCTGCTGAACAAGTCTTACTTTACCATGTCTCCATTCCTATGCTCACTACATACTTTGGTCTAAAAAATTCCCACTTGTCCCTCGAAACAGAGGTCAAAAATGGCCTCCATAGCAAAGCAGCTCTGACTTCTCTCTATGGTGTACTTGGCCTTTCCCTCTGCTCATACTGTGCCCATATTTGCCTGTTTCACGGAATATTTTGCACCACACTGTAGTTGTGGATCTACTAGTCTGTCACTCTTCTAGACTATAAGCTCTTTGGTATTTTAATTTCATGTTCTATCTCTAGCATCTAGCACGGTATTTGATATTTAGTAAGTTTTGGGCAAATGTTTGTTGAATTGATGAAAAAAAAATCAAGATTAAGTTGATGGATTTGAAACCACTCCTGATTATGTTTTCTTTTTTGCTTCTGGTTTTCTCTACTTCTCACGTTCATCACCCATATTTTACATGTAATTTTACTTTTGGGGGGTGTGATATTTATGTAAGTGACCTTAAATAGAGCTTTGTCATTCCAATCTAGAAGGTACTCACACAGGACAGGTGAAACCCAAAGTGGGGCTTAGCCCATGAGGGTTCTGGACTTTTTCCCGGAAAGAATTCAAGGGAGAGTCAGAAGTAGAAGAAACCAACTTTATTGAAGAGGCAGTATTACAGCACCAGTGATGTTAGTGCTCTGTGACTGCTCCTGCAGAGCAGCACTACCCTGTAGGCAGAGAGTAGCAGCTCAGGGCAGTTTTGCAGTCATATTTATACCCACTTTTAATTACATGTAGACTAAGGAGCATTTTATGCAGAAATTTCTAGGGAAGTGTAATAACTTTGGGGTCATCAGGTCATTCTCATGGAAAGGGGTGGTAACTCCCAGGCTTTGCCATGGCAATGGTAAACTGACATGGCACACTGGTGGGCATGTCTGATGGAAAGCTACTCCCCGCACCCAGCTCTGTTTTAGTTAGTCCTCAATTTGGTCCAGGGTCAGAGCCCCACCTCCAGAGATGAGTCCCTCCTCCTACCTTACTGCCTCTCAGGAAATAAAACATGGTGGACAGAGCTCAAAGCTCAGGACATCTGGATATTCACATTCATGGGGGCAGCAGTGGATACACGGGCATCCCTCTGGCAGCCAGCACTGTAACTTAAGAGAAACTGACATGATTGCCCTCAGCAAACTTTCTAGTCAACTTGAAGTCTCCTGCCAGGAGGATGCTTTGTTTATAGAGATATTTATAATAATTGAGAAACAGATTTGTACTTTGTCTTAATAGGGTTTTTCTGTCTTGTTTATTTTTAATTATCACTGCATTTTAGAAAGAACAGGAACCGGATCAACAATGCCTTCTCTCTGAATGACCAAACTCTGGAATTTTTAAAAATTCCTTCCACACTTGCACCACCCACAGACCCATCTGTGCCCATCTGGATTATTATATTTGGTGTGATATTTTGCATCGTCATAGTTGCAATTACACTACTGATTTTATCAGGGATCCGGCAACGTAGAAGGTAAGATATTTAAAGGGAGTGATTGAAAGAGCATTTTCTTATTTTCTCATGACTTGGGAAAATCAGGAGAGGATTTTCCTCTGGCTAAAGATAATGCCTTAAATTTGAAACTTTGAAAAAATTGGTGATTTTCAAAAGTATCACTTATGCTCTTGTCTTTAGATATATTTTAGAGTCCAATGTCCGTTACTTAACTAGGCTTCTTTCACAACTATCTTTCCCTCTATTCTGTACCACATAAATGTTTCATATCCAGACTTGACTTTAATAACTGTGTTGTGATTTTGTAAGCTGGATATAAGGAGCTAAATAAACTTTTTGGGTAGGCAGAGTTAATCTTTGGTAGTCATCCACATCCAAATGCCAGCAGTTGCATAGTTCCATGCCTCCCTATCTTGGCTTACCTCTTCTTAGCCCAGTGCATGTAGGCTACCATCTTATCCCAGATGTCTTTGTGCCTTTTTATACTTCCCTCCCTTTGATGGACACTCATCCGTGGTGTGCCTATGATACTAAAAAGAGCTGTGTTTCTCATGGCCTTTAAATCAACTCTCAGCATCAGAATCACCTGGAACATTTGTTTAACATATAGGTTCCTTGGCCCTATTGCAGACCCACTAAATTAGAATCTCTGAAGGGATGCATTTTAATGAATACCCAGGTTATTCTAATTCATTGAGTTTGAGAGCTTTCAATTTAACAATCTATAGGCAGATTTTCACTTCTTAAGTTCATTTACCTAGATTCTGGGGGCACTTGAAAACTTCTGTGGGGCACGTGCAAACTTAGATGTCTAAATTATTGATACTGCTTCAAGAGGGAATTTAATACCTGTAGGGAAGTTACTGAGGTAGTGGAGAAGAAGAGTAGACAGGATTTCTCAGCATGATTTTGTTTACCAGTACCTCTAATCCAGTGGGGAAGATAGAAAAATCCTCAGCTCTTCACTACAAACTTTAATGCTTCTAACCTTCCCTTGAGATACTATGGAAAAGGAATTCTGGTAAGTGGTAATTAGAGTGTCATGCATTTGAACACAACAAGGACATGGTTTTCAAAAGTGTTGGTTCCTACATGGGACATGTGGGATGTGTTTCACCAAGTAAGTATGTGTTTGACTAAATGCTCCTCTTGAAGCTTACTACTTTCCATATGTTTCACCTAGTAACTAACAGAAGGTAATAATTTTAATTCTTGGGCTTTGTAATTTTATTCACAAATGATAAGTAAAATGCTATGAAGTAAATTTTCTGTCTAGTCCTCAAATTAAATTCAGAGATTAGGATAAAGTTACACTTGCCTGACTTTTTTGATGATTTTGGCTTGTTTTGGTTTTTCTTTTGAAAATATTAAGAAATATTCTCATGTAATGCTTGAATACCTATGCTTAATATTTTTGTTTTGATTAATCTTGAGATGCTGTGATTCTGTGTTCTAACAACTGTAACATTAGTGAATTTACTCCCATCTACTTGGTTTCTAATTTCCTCACTAGTACAGTGTAGCGTAGGAGTTAGAAGAATGGACTCTAGAGATAGATTGCTTAGTTTCAACGTATTTATCTCTTAGATTCTGCCCTTGTATATAATCCATTAACTGTACGGATTATCAGGAAGCACAATGAGTCAGGGAAACCAAATTTAGGAGAATATAATTTGTGGTGCTAGAGTCAAGCTGGTTAAGTTTATTTTTACTGTTTGTAAATAGATAACTTTTCTAGAGTGACAGTGAGGTGTACTGGAAATAATTAACTTGGCGGGATAAAAAGAGTTAATACATAGAGTGCTTAGAGTGGTATCTGGCACACAGTGAGTACTCAATAAGTGTTAGCTGTTACTATTATTTTATGACCTTGCCATTTGCTGGTCTTTCAGCTAGCTCGTGCTGGGATCAGCTATCTCTTTCCTTCTGAGCAGATTCTGCAGTAATATAATAATTGGGTGTGTAGCATTATAATCTGTTGCCTGGGAGAGGTGAGGCTGTTGTCACAGCCTTGCCTTCACAAATTTATTTCATGGTCAAACTAGGAAAGCAGATGGACAAGTCTCTTGTGTAAACCAGGAGAGCATCAATAATTAGCAAATATAGTCAGGAAAATTAAGACAACCTTCTGAAGATAAATTGTTTGTTGTGTTTTAAGTTTGACACAATTTGTGGTGGGTTTCTCCTTGACAAAATGTTGCTTCAAATGCAAGGAAAGGGTGCAGTTTAAAGTGAGGAGAGCCCTGAAAATTACAATAAAAGCCCTTTCTAATCATGGAAAAGATAGGATTGCCCCCAAAACCTTTAGTTTTGAGGAAGATGGTCAAAGGAATGTTCAACAATCTAATCCATACAATAGATAATAATGAACATAGTTTGTGTGGTACAAAATCGTAAACTTAGAAGACCTGAAGGGACCATGGGATTATCTAAGTCACCATTCTGCTTCTATGGACAAGAATGCCAGAGTCATCTAACATATATATATTTAAACTTACTATTGAGGAAATTTCTCAGCAAAGCTTTAACAATTTGGTTATCTTTGCCAATAACACCATTATATTAATTATTCAGGGACACTGAGAGTGGAAATGGAGCCCTAACTAGGTAAACTCAAATACCAGCTACACCCTTTACCTGTATAATCTTGGTTGAGTCACCTGATTTCCAGGGAATCTCAGTTTCTCCATCTGCAATAGGAAGATGATGTTTCACAGGATTTTCATGAGGACTGACTGACATAAATGTGTATAAAATACCTAGGGTATAGGTATTTTATAAACACTAAATAAACAGTAATTATTGTTATCCAACATCAGCTTAACCTATTGCTATGATTAAGAGGTGCTGGGAAAGGATCTCTTTCCCACCAAGATATTGTGGAAAATATCTTGGTATTTTCCACCAAACTGTAGAAACTTCTCCAATTCACCAGCTCATTGCTTGGGATTTTATTAAATGCTTGTTTTATTTTATTAAGGTTTTGTTGACAAATAAAAATTGTATGTATTTGAGGCATATAAGTTGATGTTTTGATATATGTATATATTATGAAATGGCTAAATCAATTAACTGAAATGGCTAAATCAAATGAACATATTCATCACTTCACATACTTATTTTAGGGGATGAGATCACATACTTAATTTATGGGGTGAGCATTTAAGATCTACTCTCTTAGCAATTTTCAAGTACGTAATACATAATTATTAGCTGTAGTCATCATGCTGTACAGTAGATTGCCCAAACTTATTCCTTTTGTCTAACAGAAACTTTGTGTCCTTTGACCAACATCTCCTCCTACCCATGCCAGCCCCTGGCAACCACCATTCTACTCTCTGCTTGTGTAGATTCAACTATCTTAGATTCTACACATAAATGAGACCATACGGCATTTGTCTTTCTGTGCTTGGCTTATTTCATTTAGCATACTGTTCTTCAGGCTCATCTGTATTGTCACAAATGTCAGGATTTCCTTTTTTTTTTTTTAAAGGCTGAATAATATATCATTGTACCACATTTTCTTTATCCATTAATTCTTTGATGGACACTTAGGTTGATTCCATACCTTGGCTGTTGTGAATAGTGCTGGGTTGAACATGAGAGTGCAGAAATCTCTTTGACATAATGGTTTCAATTATTTTGGGTATATACCTAGAAGTGGAATTGCTGGATCATATGGTAGTTTATTTTTTATTTTTTGAAGAACTTCCATACTGTTTTCCATAATGGCTGTACTAATTTACATTCCCTGCAGTAGTGTCCCAGGGTTCCCTTTTCTCCATATCTTCACCAACACTTGCTATGTTTTGTCTTTCTGATAATAGGTATTCTAACAGGAGTGAGGTGATATCTCATTGTGGTTTTGAATTGCATTTCCCTGATGATTAGTGATGTTGATCATTTTTTTCATATACTCATTGGCCATTTGTATGTCTTCTTTTGAAAATTTTCTATTCACATCCTTTGCACATTTTTAAATTGGGTTATTTGTTTTCTTGTTATTGAGTTGTTTGAGTTTCTTACATATTTTTGGATGTTAACTCTTTTGCTGTGCAGAAGCATTTTACTTTGGTGTAAATTCCGTTTGTCTATTTTTGAATTTGCTGTGCTTTTGGGATCATATCCAAAAACTCACTGCCCAGACCAACATCATGGAGCTTTTCTCATATGTTTTCTTCTAGTAGTTTTACAGTTTCAGGTCTTATGTTTAAGTTTTTAATCTATTTTGAGTTGATTTTTGTATTTGGTATGAGACAACAATCCAGATTCATTCTTTTGCATCTAGATATCCAGTTTTCCTAACACCTCTTATTGAACAGATTGTTCTTTCCTCATTGTGTATTCTTGCCACCTTTGATGAAGATCTGTTGACCATAAGTGCATGGATTTATTTCTGTCCTTGCTATTCTGTTCCATTGGTCTATGTGTCTATTTTGATGCTGAATAAACACTTGTTTTAAAATGCAAATAATCTTGTGAGGTCTACTGGTCACCACAATAGTGGTGAATTGGTTAACCAGCTCTCTCTCTAAAAAATACTGTGATTTGTAGTATTTGCCAATTTCTCATCAAGGCTGAAGGATTCTGAATATTTAGCAATCAGCCCTTGAAAAGCTGTACCACCCAGATCTAGCACATCATTACAGCTGCCACCTCTTTGTGAAATACCTAGAAAAGGTTGCTTCTCTATTGCCCTCTAGTTAAGAATAGCAGTTTGTGGAAATGAGAGATTCGCTGAAGGAAAAAAGTTGGAAAAGTAATTTTTTTAAATTTGGGGCAACAATTAGGGAGCAGAACAAGTGGGAAGGCAACCAAGATGAACTGCATATGCTTCACAATAGTGTCTCTTCTAGATTTAGTGTCTAGCACAGCCTAGAAGTAGATGTATTGGGTATATGGTCAATTTTATGATGGTAGTGATAATGATGATGGTGTTAGTGATGATGGTTATGATGGTGATGGTGATAGTGATGGTGATGAAGTTGATAATGTGATGTGTGTTTTCATGGAAAGAGCATTGCACTAAGATTCTTGGTTTTGGGTTCCAGTCTCAGGCTCTGGCATTCTTTAGCTGTGTCCTTGAGCAAGTCACATAAGGAAAATGATAATAATACTTTGTTAAGTAGTATAGTCATAAAAAGACAAAATCAGAGAATATACATGGTTTACATGCTAGAAAGTGCTATATCAATTTCAGTTACTAGCATGACCATACAAAGCAGTTATAAAGTGCTAATTGTATATAACCTGGCACTTTGTGGTTTACAGGGAGAGTCATGGACACAGCACAATTTCAGATTTACATGTACGTAATAGAATTGATGTTGAATAGACCTTACTTGGATCTAAGGTCACGACTGGGTCTTAGGAAGGGACCTTAACAATGATCCAAATCCACCCCTACAGAAACCAAAGCCCAGATAAGTAAAAATATTTCATTCCTTTATTGACCATCCTTTCTGCGATAGGAGCTATAGTATGTATTATGGATGAGACAAACATAGACAACGTGGATGGTCCTTGCCTAGAAGGAGATTATAATCTTATAGTAACAAAGCTGGGTCAAAGACTTAGGACATAGAACCCTAGCTAATGCTCCTAGCTGAGTAGAGTCATTAGTAAATTTGCTTATTTTGTTTCTAGTTATACTTCTATTCCCAAAAGGTCAATAGTAAATAAAAATACATTTGGATTTCCACAAATCTTGTTTCTCATACAAGGGGATGTGGCTCAGTCAATACATTTATATGCTGAAGCTTCACATTCTTATGAAGTCGTAATTAAATGAATAAATAGACTTAAAAATAGAGATGTAAATAAAATGAGAAATGTCATAGTGAATATAGCAATTGTTTTTCTTTGCTGTTGTTAAATATACATACCTGATAAAAATCCAATGTAAGTGTGTTGAGTAAAGTTTGGGGAGAGTACATAGAGTTCTAGGTCAACTCCTTTCATCAATCTTGTTTCATTCTGAAAGACAAGTTACTCTACATATTTGAGTGTCAGTTCCCTCATCTGAAAACAGGGATGAGGCACATAGTCATGGCTGAGTGGTTAAGGCAGTGGATTTGAAAAACAAGGATGATAAAATATGCATAATATTACAGTAAGAATTAAGTGAGATGATGCATACAAAACCCTAGTCTGATTTCTACCATGTAATAGATAGTTAATATTATCATTAGCATTATCATTGCTATTGTATGGCACATGTAAAGCAACTTGCCTACATTCACATGGTTAAAAAGTAATAGGAACAGGTTTTAAAACCGGATAGGTTTGATTTCAAAGTCTATCAATCTCACTGTGCTACAATGCCCACTCAATCATTCCAGTAACACTATTGCCCCCAGGAATCACCCAGAGAGATTCTGAGGACAATCCCAATTCCCCAATAATTGATTCTGTCCTGTTTGAAAATCATATTTGTCTGTCTTTTATTGTCTTTCTGGCTATTCTTGGGTCTTGACTCTTCAGCTCTTTTTTTTTTTTTTTTTTTTTTTTTTTTTTTTTTTTTTTTTTTTTTTTTTTTTTTTTTTTTTTTTTTTTTGAGATGGAGTCTTGCTCTGTTGCCCAGGCTGGAGTGCATTGGCACAATCTCCACTCACTACAACTTCTGCCTCCTGGGTTCAAGCAATTCTCCTACCTCAGCCTCCCCAGTAGCCGGGACTACAGGCATGTGCCAGCAAACCTGGCTAATTTTTGTATTTTAGTAGATAGAGCCAGGATTGCACCACATTGGCCAGGCTGTTCTTGAACTCCTGACCTCAGGTGATCTGCCCGCCCTGGCCTCCCAAAGTGCTGAGATTGCAGGCGTGAGCCACCACTCCCAGCTGTCAGCTCTATTTTGTTTGAAGGGGGACAGAAATACTCTTTCTGCTTTTGGTACAATTACTTTATCTCAGAACAGAGCAAACCCCGTTCCTCAACATCCCCTAGCTCTGAGGGCCATACCTAATACTTCTTTTGTTCCTTCTTTTGCCCCTGTTCTCTGTAAATGTATGAGATATATGAGAGATATTCACTCTCAAGGCTCCTAGGAGCTCATTCCAGATATTTTAATCACAGTTTTTTCATCCTGTTCCTGAACTTCCTAACGTTGCAGGAACAGCGGAAGTAATTAACATTCGATTTTAGTTTTCAGGAATAAGAACTCATGTTTTTAGCAAAACATCAAATCAGAATGATCCAGAAAGATAGTTAAGTTTTATTATTCTTAGTAAGAGCAATACATAGGTAGTGAGTGAGTCAGTTTATTACAGCAAACACTATGAAATGTGACAAAGTGATATATTACTGTTAGATAACCTTTGGGCTGCTTACCATGTCCACCAACCAGCAAGTTCCTGACATTGCGTTTTGTGAAGCCCAGCAATGCCAGGACTCTGAACAACTGGATCTAAGGTTATAGAAGAACAATATGCACCTAATTTGCCACTGACACTGCTCAGTTTGATAAATTTCCACAGCAATTCCCCTTGGAATCTTTTTGATTGAGATATTCTTCTTCTAAAGAAGAGAAACTTGTCCTCATTTGTTTACATCTTCCTTTTTAGTTTTTCCCCATTCGTTTGTGATGCCTGAGGAATTATTTTTCCTTGTTGGTGGGGAGGGGGAAGCGACATTCCTTGTAATCTTTGTCACTTTTCTTCTAACTCCATAAATATATTTTTTTTAACTGAAGAAACTGGAAAATAGACCCTGGCAATCATTATTTCTAAGACTACTATTGCATTGCCACCTACTTCAGAATGCTTCATTTACTAAAATGTTTGTAATACAGGTTTCATACTTAACATACAAAAATATCAGGGTAAGACTTGGCTGTCTACAATCTATTTGTTGTTGTGGAAAATTATTATTCACTCCAAGCCCAGTGAGGAGGGATTTGGGGGGAATTCACATGAGATAGATATTTTTAATGATAATTTATAAATAGACACTTGCTACTTACAGATTCATCTTTAGAAGAATCATTCCTCTCTTTTATAAAGCATTAAAATGGGGAGAGGGAGGATGAGTGCATATGGTGTTTTCTTTTTTGTTGAGCTATTTTTAGGACAAGGACGGTATCTCTTCCATAAACATAGTAGGTACTTAAAATGTAGTTGTTAGTCAATATTGGATACTATGAATGGAAGTGATGTGATTGATGGTTATAGAATGTCATTTTCCTTTGCTTTCTGGAGGATGTGGGAAGTAGCAATACATTTATCCACAGGAGGAGAAACCAAAGTGTTCTAATTCTCTGGTGGATAATTTCGCCTGGGAGGATCCTCTCATCACATTAAAATCTATATCCACTCCAACCCATGCTGATTGCTGATTGCTGATGCTTGCCATGGCCAGTGCAGTGTCTTTACCCCAAGGATAGAAAAATATAGCAGCCTGTCTTTCCCTAGGTCTCTCGGACCACAATTCTTGACTTGCAACCCAGCATTGGGCCAGAAGTTTTATGAATAAATGTTTAAAATGTGACAACTGCAATTCAGTGAATGCCTATAGTGACTAATTGTGACATTTGATGGTGGCCTATACAATGATAAAATATTTTCAGATGATGACATTGGGATCTACAGAATTGGAATGCTACTTTACCTTTGTTTTAAATGAACAACTATTTGAAATTATTTAATAAACTATCAGCAAAGCTTAAAATACAAGACATATAAGAAATTTCTTGTGCATAAAATTTCCTTCCTTCCTTCCTTCATTTCTTGTGGTAAAGCCCATTCAAGGTTTACCTTGGGCTATTGCCTGAGTAACTTTACCTGCAACATTAGTCCATCCATACATAAACCTAATTGTTCAATCTATTATCTGTCTATCCATCCATCCATCAATCCATTCAGACAGCCATTAATTTATCATCCATTCAGCCAGTCATTGAACTACATTCATTGATTAATTCTTTTTTCCATCTCTCCATCCACCTTTCATCATTTGTTCAGCCACCCACCCATCTTCTGTCCATCTGTATATTTATTATCCAGCCAGTCAGCCATTAATCTACATTCATTGATTCACCCACCCTTAGAGTTGAATGCCTACTCTGTGCTAAGTCCAGGTCAGCTGTTTTGCAAAACAGTTTTAAATTTGGGTTTTCCTGATTAGGTTCCTCATTATGAGATTCAGGTCAAAACAAATTGGAGGGGGTGGGGCTGGAACACATCAAAAACATATATGTGATCTGCTCAGCGTATCACATCAGGACAGAATTGTCAGTTTCTTTCATTGTTGGAAATTTTCACTAGATTTCTCTTTTGGCAAAATACAAGTGTCTTTTTATAATTAGTATTTGCTTATGGGGGTAATAATTTGAGACCGTGCGATATCCTGTTCTCCAACCATCTTTCACTGGTTTAATATCCATTGATAATCCTCATCAGAATCAGTTATTATTATAGTGATGATTTTCTTTTCCTACTACTCTTTCTATATTCGTTGGCATTCTTCTATAAAAAAGAGCTTTCTCTTTTCTCCATTTTCTTTCATCATATTCTCTAAAGCACATTCTCATGCAGGACTAATAGGAAATTCCACCTCTGTCATTACTGGGGCAGCTTCACCATCTCCTCACCTGTCAAAGACTCACCAAGGTCCTGAGGGATTCTCATAGTGGTGGGACTCTACCCTGGTCACCACTACAGTGCCCAGCATCTCAGCCAGATGATCTTTTCATGTCTGCTGTTTTGGCATTTCCACACATTCCTGGGACAAGAGAATCCTTTGCAAATCCAGGAACCTCATGCCTATCATCATGCCTCCGTGGTGCCACCATGGAGCGGTGCTCCAACATCCAGCCTACAATAAGCCTTAGGGAAACCCCTCCTTCTTCTGGTTGCCAGAGGCATCCACCTCTCTTTTTTCTTTTACTGCATGATATCAAGCATAATTGTCTCATTGTCTTAGTCTTTTGCAAAACACAGGAAAAACTTTTGAATTTGAGTCGACAGTTTTCCACACTCCAAAGAAGTATTACAGATCTGCCTACTACTTGGGTTGGGGTCAGCAAGGTCTACAAAGAGTGAAACTATGAGAAATTAAAAAATTTATCCTGTCATATGGAATTTTTGGAATGACCTGGAGTTATAACTATGAGTTGTAATTAGGAAAAATATGTTCTGAGTTCCAAAATTGTGACTTGCAAATGAACACAATTATTTTGTAATGAGTAGAGCTAAGCAGCAATATCTGAAGTTTATAGCACTTACTTTCTACAAAGTAATGTTAATTTGCTTTCTGATAGCTCATTTCTATTTGATTTTCACTCAACATTTTCAGAACATTAATTTGTCCAATCCCATGAGAGGAGTTTATTACCTTTAACAATTCAGTTGTTTTTAAGTTATTCTCCTAGAGCTGGATTTTAAACTTGCTAATTTACCATAAATTTTCTTTACATTATTTTATGCAATTTGTGTGTGTGTATATCCTCATATTCATTCATATACATATTCATCTATATCAATTTTAGTATTCTAAATAAGACCACTTATTTTGATCACTATTATATATCATCTATACAGACTTCTTATCTTGGTAGTATCTTTTCACCTTACCAACTCTTTATGGTCTTTGAAATTTGTTTGAAAATTACACAATTTCATTAATTATTTCATTGTTCTAAGCTTCCTATTCCCCTTCCTGTTCTCCATGTTCGTACAGAAGACCATATGCAGCCATGCTTATGGTCCTTCTGGATGCCAATCACTCTTTTTTATGTGCTTTTAGAAAGAACAAAGAACCGTCTGGAGTGGATGACACTGAAGATAAGTGTGAAAACATGATCACAATTGAAAATGGCATCCCCTGTGATCCCCTGGACATGAAGGGAGGGCACATTAATGAGGCCTTCATGACAGAGGATGAGAGGCTGACCCCTCTCTGAAGGGCTATTGTTCTGCTTCCTCAAGAAATTAAAACATTTGTTTCTGTGTGACTGCTGAGAGTCCTGAAATACCAAGAGCAGATCATATATTTTGTTTCACCATTCTTCTTTTGTAATAAATTTTGAATGTGCTTGAAAGTGAAAAGCAATCAATCATACCCACTAAGACAATTGAAATCATAAGCTATTGATGACTCAAAATATTCTAAAATATTTTTCTGACAATATAGTGTATAAATGTGGTCATGTGGTATTTGTAGTTATTGATTTAAGCATTTTCAGAAATAAGATCAGGCCTATATATATATATATATTCACACTTTAAAGACCTAAGGAAAAGTACATTTTCCAGTGGAGAATACATATAATATGATGGAGAAATCACTGAAAATGGATCCTTTTTGATGATCACATATATCACTCTGTATATGACTAAGCAAAAGTGAGAAGTAATTCTTATAAATGGATGGATAAAACTGGAAGTATTGGTATACAGGGTAGAATTTTATCCTGTTATCACACCAACAATTGCTTATATATTTTCTGAATATCAGCCCCTAATAGGATAATTCTGTTTGTTGACCATTTCTATAATTTGTAAAAGTCCAATCTGTGCTAACTTAATAAAGTAATAATCATGTCTTTTTGATTGTGTGACTGATTGTGGTCTGAAATTTATTTTCACACTGTGGAACATAGTCTTGTTTTTATTAGTTGTCTATAATCTGCTCTACAGCCCTAGAAATGAATTATTTTTGTTCTGTGTATCCTTGTTTGAATACTCCTTGTAGTTTTTAGGTTAATTCGATTTCCAGATAGGCCATGAAATTCTAAGAATGATGATTATACATTTATTAATGAAAATAAAATTTGCTACTCAGTTTCCCACTGCGATTACCCATAGTTAAGATTACAGCAATAGTCTCTAACTCACTTCCCTGCCTCCAGTGTGCCTCCTTGCATACAAACTCTAAGATAGGTAGTTGCATACAGCAGTTTATTGGGACATGCTCTCAGAAGATACACCTTTAAGTAGTCAGGAAGGAAAAGTGTGATGGACAGACGTTAAGGTGGCCCCTATCATTCCCATGTCCTGGTGTTCACACCTTCATATAATTCCCTCCGCTTCAGTAAGTATGGTACCTGTGGCTTGCTTCTAATGAATGGAATACAATAAAAGTGATGAGATGTCTCACTCCTGTACTTACTTTATATTATATCTGAGTCTGTCTTGCTAGCAGATTTGTTTTTGAGACTCTTTGCTGGCTTGATTCAATAAGTGGCCATGTGGAGAAAGTCCATGTGAAAGAAACTGTGGTCAGTCTCTAGGACAGGGGCATCCAATCTTTTGGCTTCCCTGGGCCAAACTGGAAGAATTGTCTTGGGTCGTACATAAAATATGCTAACACTAGCAATAGCTGATGAGCTAAAAAGCTGTCCTGGGCTGCAAGTGGCCTGCAGGTCACAGGTTAGACAGGCTTGCTCTAGGAGTTGCTGGTGACCTCTAGGCACCAAGGACAGTCTCCAGCCAACAGCCATCAAGAAGCTGGGATCCTCAGTCTGACAACAATGAAATGAATTCTGACAACAACTGAAGTAAGCTTGAAAGCAGATTTTTTTCCCCATTTAAATCTCCAGATGAGAATGCAATCTGACCTACACTTTGCAGCCTGAGCAGAAGAACCAGTTAGGCTGTGCGCAGACTCTTTACCATGGACACTGTGAGATGATAAATTCATATTTTTTTTAGCTGTTAAGTTTGTGGCCGCAACAGGTAACAAATAGAGTAGGATTCGGCAGACGTAAACCTGGTCCTGTTAGTTCCTAACGTAGACATTTTTAAATGGCTTCTCATTATCCTTAGGCTGAAGCTAGACCCCTTAACGCAGGGCCTGCTAAAGTTTGACGCCCCCTCCACCTCCACCTTCCTCCCTAACTTCATCTTTCACAAGTTCTCTTTTCCATCCAATCATACATAGATCTCTCACTTCCAAGTTTTTGAACAGTCTGTTTTCTCTACCCTACCTCTCAGCCACTCTTGTACCTTGTTCTTAGGGTCTTTGTCATGTGAACATTTTGATCTCAGGAAGTCTTTGCCAAACATTCAGGCTATGTGCTTCTAGAACACCCAGATAATTATACTCATCTCATTGTACTATAATTATTATTTTTAAACATGTTTTCTATGGAGGAAGGGGACCACAAAGGCAAGAGTGTTTTAGGACTCACAAAAGTCCTAATGCAGTCTTGTCTCCATAAACATTTTTGTAACCCACTTCACTTTGCCCTTGACCTCCAACCAGATAGAATTAACTATTGCTTTGTAATTTTATTATATATGTATACATTTTTATTTATAATGATTGTAACACTTCATTTTATTTATTTGTTTATATATTTGTATCTTCACACTAAATAAAATATTCTTAGAGGTAGTGTTCAAGTCACTTAGCATAGTGCCTTATCTCCATTTCCTTATTTTCTCACTTCCTTCTTTCTTTCTTTTATCCTACAACATGGAGCAAAACCAAACACAATCCATGCTCTTGTGAAGCTGAAAGTGTATGTAGTCAGAGCTCAATAAATGTGTGCTAATAAACAAGCTCATGAAGTGGTAGCTGTTGCAAGCTCATAGTTTCATCCCTTCTGGGAGCAAAGCCTGCCGCTCTCTCTGTAAGTGGAGGAGTTTGCATATGTGGGTAGGATATTTTTGAGTTGAAGACCATTTTGACTTGGGAACCATATACTACTTAATATTATAGCAGGCTTCCTTATTTTTAGAAAATGAATGAGATTTGACCTGTTGGTTGACAATATGTGACTTACTAAATAATCATTTTCTATCTTATGCTCTTTTGAGTTGTATACTTCAGGAGAATAGTGTGGCTTCACATATAGAACTCTTTAACTGGTGAAACATCACCTGAATTCAATCAGCATGTGCTAGGAAGCATAATTCAAGATATGTATTCTCAACAGGGTGCAAATTTTTCTTGGTCGTGAGAAAAAATTTGACATATTACAGTCGTTTGTAGTTGTATTAGTCCATCCTCACACTATTATAAAGAAATACCTGAGACTGGGTAATTTATAAAGAAAAGAGGTTTAATTGGCTCACAGCTCTGCAGGCTGTAAAGGAAGCATAGCTACTTCTGCTTCTGGAGAGGCCTCAGGAAACTTCCAATCATGGTGCAAGGCAAAGGGGGCCAGGTGTCTCACATGGCAGGAGAAGGAGAAAGAGAAACCAAGGGGGAGGTGCTGCACGCTTTTAAACAACCAGGTCTCATGAGAGCTCACCCACTATCATGAGAACAGGACCAAGAGGATGGTGCTAAATTATTCATGAGATTCCACCCCTATGTTCCATCCACCCCCTACCAGGCTCTACCTCCAACATTGGAGACTGCAATTGAACATGACATTTGATGAAGACACAAGTCTAGATCATATCAGTAGTCCTCCAAAGGATCACAGTACATAAGCAGATAAACAGTATATCTAAGGTATTATAGTTTAATGGGCTATCTATTATGAAAAAGGTCTAAAAGTCTACAATAATGAAAAGAAGGTCGAGAAACACTGATTCTTGATGTTTCTTATTTTGAAGGGATGGGACAAACCCATTTTGATACAAGACCATTTTCTTCACTGTTTATTCTGATGGGGAGGGAATTTATTCCACTGGGGAAGGTCTGTTCCACTAAACATCCTTGTTGGGAAAGTTTTCTATGCTAGTGGAGATGTTCTGTAGCCTTGACAATCAATGCAACAGCAAAATAGAGCTTATATCTCCTGCCTACTGCCTTTGACAAACACTCTGGGTAATTAGAGAGCAGTCAATCATCAACCACACCTCTCACTTTTAATTTAATGATCCTGTAATGTGCCATGAGGGAACACATTGTGAGGTGATATGTACTGGAAACAAAATGTTTTAAAGGAAGTGGAAATATAGCTGTCATTTCAGTTTCCAAGTTCCTAGCAAAAACTACTGGATGAAACTGGAAGGACAGAAGTGTCTGAAAACCAATTCACTACAGGAAAAAAAAAATGCGCTGGGATACAGATATCTGGACTTGCTTCACAGAAGAAATATAAATGCAGATAACTTTTTTTTGTGTGTGTAGTTTCATCATTTATGTTTTTCACAAGAATTAACCATTAGAAAATATTATAATAGAAAAGAATTAAGCAAGTTATTGCATACAGAATGATAACGACCAGATTCCAGATATCATTCATAGATTATTTACATTTATCATCATTCCTGGATGAGAAATAGGGAGTTGGAGAGGACACAGATTAAAAACTGAAAAGTAAAAGGAAACCCAGAGTCCAAATTTTCAATTTATTGAAAATTGAAAATTCATGGGGCCCCTTAACATATTTTGTTTCCCATTTTGCATCTTATTTTCCTGTATAAAATATTCTCAAGTTTAGTTACATCAATTACATAAGGAAATGCACATTTTCTTTCCTTTCTTCTTTCCTTCCTTAAAAATTTATTGAATGTCCCACTACTTTATTGAAGATGCCATGCTAGATTTAGATAATATAAACAGAGAAAGAATGTCCTTTAAGGGACCCATTCATTAATTATGATAAAATTAAGTTCATTACTAAGAATATCATTATTTTTAAGAAAATTTTGGCTTGAATGAATAATTTTTAGGTGTTATTTATTGAGTCATTCTGCTCTTTATTTTCATAACTTTGTTCTAAAAAGACTTTTTATCAGTTATGGGCACAGAATAAGAGCCAATTTATAATGCAAAACATTCATCTTTTAAAAACCATTATAACACACTAGGGGCAGTAGAGAGATGCAAGTAGTTGGTGTAAGTCTTTATAGTGGTACTGAGCAGCAGGGGAGAGTTTGGCCAACTAAAAAATGATCAATTGTGTCTCTAGATGTAATTTTTCCATAATTACCCCTTGATGTCACTTATATTTTTTTAAAACTGATGAATACATAAAGTAAATATGAGTGTGGGGTGTTGGATGAAAGAAGACATTTAATCACATCCAGAAAGAGTACTTTTTCAAGTGTCTGATGTCTTGTGACCCAGTCTGGCAGTAGGATCCCAGAACAATAGAGGTAGGTCATACCCAAGACCACTGGAAAGGGTGGAACAAGATCTCTTGGGCATGACATAGAGCAGAGGTGAGCACTAGCCACCAGAGGCAAGCAAGCCTGGAAGGTGCCATTGTCTAGTGCCTTGCTACAATTAACAGGTGGCCCTTATTTGCAAAATTTAGCAAAAGTTTAATTAAGATTCATGTCTTAATGGTTCTTGCAGTCCCCTGGACTCCATTTTCCAGTGGCTTATAGCCTGCCACATTTAATGAATAATGAAGTATTTGGTAATATTCAGTTTGTATCAAGTTTGCATTTGAAAACTTGTGAGGTAGAACCATATAAAATTACTGCTATATAATCACTTTGACCCATAAAATGGCAATTCTGTATGATTCAAGCTATTAGTTTGCTGATCAATCCTTTGGAATTTAGGAAAGATATTTCTCTATATAAATAGGTTGATGCTGATACAGCCATCAGGCCAAATCACAGTAGCATATTATCTCACAATATAGCTGAAATATTGCACATATATACATAAAATTTTAGGATACAAACTGTTATAATGCCAGCAGTATAATGAAAACAAGCAAAAGAGAACACAATTTAATAAGACTCAGCTTTGATTGTATTTTGTCAGTGCTTAAGGAAAAGCAGCGTTTTTTTTTAATTTTTTTCCATTCTCTTCTGCCAAAAAAATAGATTTTTATGGGAAAACAAGAAAGCACATGGAACTAGTAAAGGAAACTTACAGGCATTTTGAAGACTTTTAAAGGACATTGACCCTGGTTAATTAAAAAATAGGTCTATATTTGCTGTTGGCTTCACCACCAACCACTTGCTCCTCAACCCTTTGCATTCTGACTTCCATTCCACACCTTGAGAAAACTGTTTCCTCAAAGGTCACTGTGAATTTCTGGTTGTTAAGGTCACAGCTTTTTGGTCCATGCTCTCCTAAATCTCTTTGAAGCATTTTACAGTGTAGGGCACCCTGTCACCGTCTTTGACACAATCTGCCCTCTTGGCGTCTGTGATATGACCTCATCCTTTCATTTCTTCTTCTCTCTCTGTCTGACCATTTCTAAAGAAGCTAGGGAAAAAGGTGAAAGGGAAAGAAAGAAACAGGTGAAAAATTATGAGTAATATTGTGTAAAGTGTAGCTGAGCTCTCAGTAGTGAAAGAAAGAAGAGAATTGCATTTTGTGCATAATGAAGACAATGGAAAAAATACTTGGGGTTCATGGTTCTGTCTGCTGACCACCAATAGCTTGATTGCTATCCAGAGAAGCTTTGAAGTAAGATTAAAAAAGTGTGTGGGAAGTTATTGAATATTAAATGATTTGTTGCTTCATATAGTGAAAAAGAGCATGGGGGCCAGAGGAAAACATATCCACAATCCCTTATATGCAACTCTAAAATCCAAAAACCTCTAAAAACTTTTTGGTGCAACACTTGACCTGAGCAGACATAATGATCTTTATGATCTTCATTTATTATGTGTAATGGTCTTTATTTATTGTATTTAATGAGACCATCATATTATTGAATGCAGAAATATTCAAGTGTTTGGTAATAGGATGCTATCCCAGATCCCACTGAGAGTAGATGAATATGCAGCATACGTACAGCATTACCTTGCACTGCCTGAATTCGAATCCTAACACTACCATTTACTAACTGAGTGGCCCCAGGTGAGCAAGGTTTTATAAAAGTGGAGAGGAGGCAATCTAGTGAAAGAACTAGTTTCCACTTGAATAAATAGACTGTCTTCAGAAGGGAACTAATACTTCTTCTATATTCCCAAAGACTTATTGTGAGAGTGGAATGAAATAATATTAAACTTAAAATTAGTGAAGAAAATGTGCTCTGTAAGCGAAAGTTTTCTTTATTAAAATTGATATTGAAATTATTCAATCTGAGGCCATAAAGAAGTAAGGAAAGGGTTTACTTAAGGGAAGAATTTTGCTATATGAATATATGATTGTGCCTATGATGGCTAAATATTTAGAAGTATCCATTTGGAAAAATGCAACCACACATAGATCTGCTCTGCTAGGGAGTGTAGATAATGTATCTATTTGAATTTTCAACACAAATAAATTAAACAAGACACTGCAAAACTCTACTAGTATACTTGCAAAGAACAAACTGCAGAGAGAGAGAGAGAGAATGAGGGAGGGCACATGTGCGAAGGAGACTGAAAAGCGAATTACACCAGTATTAACTTCCATACAATCAGGTAATGATGACCATGTTTTAAAATGATTACTTTTTTTTCTGACCATGGCTATCATTGCACCAGTTGACATTGAATCAACTGGCTTCCCAATCAATTTAGTTAAAAAAGTTTATCTGGTGGATGGACAAGCTATTTTGTTAAATTAACTAGTCAATATGGTAAAACTTTGTGCATTGGTCAAATTATAATACTATTTAGACTCTCTTACATTGAAGATTGGTGCCTCTGACTTATTTGCCAGGTATATGGGGGATGAATCACGTGTTCTATTTCTTCATTGCTTGGGGCTCCTACAAGCAAGAACTCAAAGGTCCTTGAGAGGACAGAGCCATAAGCCAGCAGTGGAACAATTTATTGCTATAGTAAGCCTTTTGGCTTTCATTTGGGACAATTCCAGGTGACATGATGCGCTCTTTTTAGAGCTAAAGAAAATTTAAACCAATGAATGTAAGAACTAAAATCTGCTTGCTCAAAAGTGCTAAAGGTTTGCCAATGTTAATATCTCTGCCATCATTGCAAGAGTGATCAAGGCTTATATTAAATTCTCATCACATGTTATATTTGCTTGCTAGATTATCATCTGCACAGCTATAAAGGGGGAATACCAAGGTTCATTTTAGTAGTGCAATGATTGCAGAAAGCCTCAGGTTACAGTTTTGAACACATTGCTTTGACACAGCACATTTCAATAGATCAGCAAACAAAACACAATTTACAAAACCTCCCCAAGCATTATGCTAGAGTCCTTTTGTGGGGAAAGAGGTGGGAAGTTGAGCATATTGTGAGGGTTAGAAATCAATGTACATGGCGGTTTTTCTCATAGTTTCATAGTTCTTTTTATCTTTGTGCTGAGAATTCAAATAGATACCTTATATATCTATATATTCCCTTCTACCATCTTCCTGCCAGATCTATGTGTGTTTCCAGATGGATAGGTTATCTAACTTCCAAGGTTTAGTCATCGAGGATATGAATGTTTATATATAAAGTAAAATATTTTTCCTAAATAGATCTTTTTTTCCTTTATTTTGTGGACTCGAGTAGTTTCAATATCACTGTATCAATTATGTAAAAATTATGTTCACAGGTGTCATTTTATTCATTAATTCTTACTGTTTTTCATTATTTCATTTAACTCTCACTACAATTCGTAATATTGCCTTATCCCTTTGGATGGAGCTCCAAAGAGATATGATATCCATCCAAAGGGATAAGGCAAGTAATACTAATTGTATTCAACAAAAGAAAAAACAGAGGCTAAGTGAATTTAAACATCTTGCCTGAAATCATACAGCATTTAAAAATGTTCAGTGGTTGTGTTATAGGATTCACAGTGATTGATTGTTTTTGTATCTATTTTAAATTATTATTGTTCTATTTTTACCTTATGCCCATTTAAAAAATACTTTGTCATTTACATGGTTTGGATGCTTGTCCCTTCCAAATCTCATGTTGAAATATGATCCTCGACATTGGAGGTGGGGTCCTAGTAGGAGGTGTTTTGGTCATGGGGTCAGATCCCTCATGAATGGCTTGGTGCCTTCCCGCATGGTAATGAGTTCATGCAAGATCTGGTTACCAAAAAGAGCCTGGCATCTCTCCTCCTCCTCTTTCTTGCTCCCTCTCTTCCCATGTGACACTCATGCTCACCCTTCCCCTTTCACCATTTGGGTCGGGATCCAAAAAGCTTTTACTTCCTGAGATCCTGGCCAGAAGCAGATGCTGTTGCCATGCTTGCACAGTCTACAGGGCCATGAGCCAACAAAACCTCTTTTCTTTATAAATTACCCAGCCTTAGGTAATCCTTTATAGAAATGCAAATGGACTAGAGCAGTCATCAACTCCTCTTCCTGGAATAACTTGAAAATGTCATCTTCACCATGCCAAATGTATACTCAATGGAGAATAAGAACTGGGATTGAAATGTCTGCAAACTCATGACTGAATAATGTGCAGTGTGGTCGCCAGAATGAGTCTTTATCCAAACCAAACAGAACCATGGGCAGTGGTATAGAGAGAAATCAGAATCTTAGACAATTTGGGTGTATTTCACAACTAGACATTTAAAAATGTGGATTAAAGTTGTGCTTTAGCATTTACATAGCACTCTGGTCAATTGCTTTTTGGCTATTCCTATGCTATATCTTGATTTAAGCCATATGTTGTTTATGCTTTTCTT
>NW_016107786.1:1438448-1464355 GCF_001604975.1 Cebus imitator | reverse complement strand
CCACTATGCCCGGCTAATTTTTGTATTTTTAGTAGAGACGGGGTTTTACCATGTTGGCCAGGTTGGTTTTGAACTCCTGAACTCAGGTGATCCATCTGCCTTGGCCTTTCAAGGTGCTTGGATTACAGGCCTGAGCCACTGTGCCCAGCTGTTTCTGCTTTTCTTGTGAGTAATGCAGGGCATATTTCAGAGTCTGGCAAGACTGTGTCCAGAACTACAACACTCCTCATCTTCCCGGTATTCATCCAGGTTTAAGTAGAGAAAGAAAGCCCTGACATATCATGTTAAAACCAGACCATATCATTGGGCTGCCATATCATTCCTTTACTCAAACTTCTCCATGACTCCTCACCTCTCCCAGAGTAAAAGCCAAAGTCTCCAAATGGTAACCAGGCCCCACACGATATTTTCTCAGCCCCTGTGAACCCCTTACTATTTTTCATTATAAAAGTTGTCATCCATAAAGAGAAGTTAGATGAATAGTACAACGAACAACCATATATCTACCAATTTGATCTAACAATTCAAAACTAACATTATAAAGGGCTTGGAGAGATGGAGTCCTGGGAGAGTTGGGAATGAAAAGAGAGAGGACCCACCAGGCCAGATGGTTAGAGGTGGAATGCAAGGTGGGCTAGACTGTCTATTGAACTGAGGTTCTCACGGAGAGGGAGTGAGCATGGTGGAGGGGCAGGGGTAAGAGGCCACAATAGGCTATGGTCAGGAATCATTCCCAGAGAAGTGGCTGAGTGGAGCCCTGGCAGCCCATTTCCTTGTCCTTGGTTAGGGCCGCACTAAAACCCTCCTCTGCAGAGCATCTATTCTATAAACCCTCCAGAGACGCAGGTTACACAACCGCCTTCAATAGTCTGCGTCAATGTATCAAACTGTGAAGTGACTCTCCCTGAAGACTAAACATGAGTTGTCACTGTGTTCTTTCAGTACATTTCCTCCTGTTCTTTTCTTGCAAGAAACAGCTATCTGGGCAAAAATATCTCCTATGTATTGAGGTCAACAAATTTCAAGGCAAAAGTACTCTGTTATTTGCATCTTTTTTTTTGTACTTAGATTTACTTTACTTACATCTGTAAAATCTCTTCAAATAATTGTCAATTATAATTTGCTTTGGCAGGGAATAGTTATTTTAAGCAGCGTCTATTTCTTTTTTATTGTCGTTCAAGTGAGTTCTTTTTTTAAAAAAATTATACTTTAAGTTCTAGGGTACATGTGCAGAACGTGCAGGTTTGTTGCATAAGTATATACGTGCCATGGTGATTATGAACAGACACTTCTCAAAAGAAGACATTTATGTGGCCAACAAATTCATCTATTTTTAAAAATGATAATTATTTTTTTCTTAACAATCTTACTAGCTCTTCTAACCTTTACCACATCCCATAGAAAGAGGCAGGGGTTGCAATTGAAAACACACTGACAGATTAAACCCCGGTTCTCTTACTGGATGACACAGAGATAGTTACTAACCTTGCTGGGGATTTGAAAAATAACAACTTCCTCTTGTGTGGTTGTGAGCACTCAGTGAGGTAAGGTACATTTGTTCCCTGCACATAATAAATAACTGAAGTTTTAGTTATCCCCACTGTGTTGTCCTAGCCAGGGCTCATTATCTGGACTAATATTTTCCTTCCTTCCTTCCTTCCTTCCTCCCTCCCTTCCTCCCTCCCTTCCTTTCTCCCTCCCTCCCTTCTTCCTTCCTCCCTTCCTTCTTTCCTTCCTTCCTTCCTTCCTTCCTTCCTTCCTCCCTCCCTCCCTCCCTCCTTCCTTCCTTCCTTCCTTCCTTGTTTCACTCTGTTGCTCAAGCTGGACGGAGTGCAGTGGCGCAATCCCAGCTCACTGCAACCTCCGCCTCCCAGGTTCAAGCGATTCTCATGCCTCGGCCTCCTAAGTAGCTGGGATTACAGGCACCCACCGCCATGCCCAGCTCATCTTCATATTTTTAGTAGAGACAGGGTTTTGCCATGTTGGCCAGGCTGGTCTTGAACTCCTGACCTCAAGTGATCCGCCCACCATGGCCTCCCAAAGTGCTGGGATTATAGGAGTGAGCCACCATGACGGGCCTACTTCTGATTTCTTCTACTTGTTATTGAGACCACAGCTTATAAATGCATATTATGTGTCCAAAAGTATTAGATATTTTGTGCTTGAATGCCTTGGCAACTTTGCTACTAGGAATAGGTGATTTACTATTCCCCTTGCCCCACTGAGATGTGGGGAGGTGGAATCATGCACACATGTTAGTTCCTGAGAACACTATGTTCATAACAGTATGTAGATCAGAGTTCCTCAATCTTGGTACTTGACATTTGGGGCCAAGTAATTCTTGGTTGTGGGAGGCTGTCGAGCATACTGTATAATGTTTAGTAGAATCCCTGGTCTCTATCAAATAGATGCAATAGTACCTTCTCCTCAGTGTGACAAACAAACATGTCTCTTGGGAGACAAAATCACCCTGGTTGAGAACCACTGTTCTATATCGCTGATATAGTGCTTTGAAGAGAACAAATTACTGCCATACCAACTGAGGTTGTCATCTCTGAGTCTGTGATCTCTGATTACTCTCTATCCTAAACATTCTGACTCTACTGAGAAAAACATCACTTATTACCAGGATAGAATAGAGCACCAGTTGTTTCCTTTCAGTGAAAAATCAAGAAGAAAACTGCAGTATAAGAAATGCAAGGCCAAATTATGTTTGGAATTCATGCAAGTTTGATGTCACATGGAACCAAAGATTTTTATGTTTTCTTATGGCTTAACTGTCCCTCTCTTTCATGCCTCTGATAAGAATTCTCTCAAAACACCCTTTCTGACTACAAAGAGTCTGGGTAAAGGCCAAATTGCTAAGGTTCAAATCCTATTTCCATTCATTTCCAGCTTTGTGTCCTTTATTCTGTGCCTCAGTTTCCTTATCTAAAAATGAGAATGATACTATTACTTACCTCATAGAGTTTTGTGAGGATTTAGTAAGAGAGCACATGTAAAGCAGTTAAACTTTGTTTGTCACATAATAAACACTCAACAAAGTTTGGGTATTATTATTGCTAGAAGTAGTAGTAGTCTGTATAATTCAGTCTCATCTCTGTCAGAAAGCCTGCCTGTCTCCTTGAGCCCACTTTGACCTCTTTTATCTCTGAAATCATAAAAGGTCTTATAATTCAAATCAAAGCTTATCCACATTATGTTGTATCTGTGCCATCTGAATACAATTTCTCAATAAAACAATGATGTATTAGCCATAAATTACATGCTCTACATGATTTGCATTTTCTCATTCACCTCATAAATTGGGCAAGTAGTTGTTAACACCATTTGGGGTGCTCTATATACCTGTACAAAATTGGATAGTGGTTTGAGGAACTATCTCTCCTTTCAGAATTTCCTCCTCCTCTTGTCCTTTCTTATCTGGTTATTTCATATGTAGTCAGTAGGTAGAGATATCAGCATGATATTGATACTAACATGGAAGCTCCCCCAAAGACAGGCAAAATTCATAAAGATGATCTCACAGGTTCTGTGTCTGAAGTTCTTAAGAACCTGAACATTGTGGTTGGAATGAAGTCTCTACAGAAAATGTCTCCCTAAAAGCCCCTTCTGCAGTGGGTAGAACAAGCTCTACTTTTGTTGCCCGTATGAAAGACATCCCCTCCACGTTCTTACGGTAGAACCAAGTTTAGTTGGATATCTATCACTTTTTATTACGGATTAGATATAAATCTTGATTAGTCTAAGCCAATTATTCTAGTCCCCTGGGAAACTTTCCTTGCTCTTAAAATGCATTTTAAAAGAGAAAAATTTGTGAGAAGAAATATTTTCTCTTTTTCTATGTTGTCATTTCTAGATGTGATGTCTGAAATGAATGCAACCATCTTGTAACCATGAGAGTATCTTTCACCAGTGCAGAAGTCAACATGCTGAGGGTGGCACAGTGGAAAGAGAAGAAAACCGAGTCTTTGATTTCTTAAAGGCATTAAATCAACTAATACTCCATTTAATGTACCATGGTCTTTTCTTTTAATATTTATTTTTTTGAGAGGACAAAACTATATTTTACTTTTTAAACAATTTTTAAAACCAAATGATTTAGAGAATGTTTCTGGTATCTTATTTTGAGAAAAAAAAATCACCTATCTCTGTGTGAAATATAAACAGCAATACTAGAAATTCAAAGTTTGTCTTTTCAGTAGACCTAATGCTGGGACTCTAGAAGAATATATATGTACCTATGGACAGCTAAATGTCTACTACATAGGTCTATAGCACATTTTATAGATGACACCTGAGATATGCAATTACCTTACGTTTCACTTCAGATTTCATGTCTGTCAGTGCTGACTTTCCTAAGCTCTGTTCCTTTTTCTTTCTTTCTTTTCTTTCTTTTCTTTTCCTTCTTCCTTCCTTCCTTTTCTTTTCTTTCTTTTCTTTTCTTTTCTTTTCTTTTCTTTTCTTTTCTTTTCTCTTTCTTTCTTTCTTTCTTTCTTTCTTTCTTTCTTCTACTTTAAGTTTGCAGAGACATGAGCAGAATGTGCAGGTTTGTTATGTAGGTATACATGTGCCAGTACCATCCTCTTTTATTAATGTGAATTAATTAATTTCCTTCATTGTTTAAGCCAGTTGGGTCAGAGTATTTTCTTAATTGCACCTCAAAGGCATCTTTACTGAATAGACAATTTGGAAAGAGGTTGGTGAAGTTACTAAGATATCATCAGTTAGCTTTTCGCTACCTAACAAATAACCTCAAAACTGCGTGGCTTGAAACAACAGTCAATTATTTAGCTCAGATTTTATGGGTTGGCAGTTTTGTCTAGGCTCACTTAAGAAATTTTTTAAAAATTATTAGCAGCTTTCTCGTTAGAAGACTGTGAGAGTTGAAATCCCAGCGGAGTAATAAATATATGAAGAGTTTTTCACTTTGCCATTATTTCTCCAGTTTTCCAAGGGGAGTATTACTTTTAGGCATAAATTCACACTACCAAAAATATCTCCGTAGTGACCTATGCTCCCACATATCCTGGGTCTTCCAGAAACAATTTATGAATGTATTGAAGCTATCTGTGAATTTCAGGTTCATATTGAATTTGTATGGAACTTGGGTAAGGGCTTCTTGACCAAATAAATTCAGGTAAGATTCTGAATGAGATTTCAGACATAATCAAGCTACCCAGTGAGCTGTAACTTACTCCTGCTCCCCAGCTAATTTTAGGGTTATTCCCATATTGAACTAGGGGAAAAAAAAGCTTTGGACAATACCAACTGCCAAATCCAGTGAAAAGGCTAAGCAGAGAAAGACACTCACTATGAGAGTTCCTCCAGGTACGTTCTCAAATTTCCAATTTTTATAATTGTTTCATTACTTCATCCTCGTAGAGGTTGCTGAGGCCTTGCCTGTCTTTCAGCCAATGTTGAAAAACATTGGTAATCACTGAGATATAAAAATAACATCTTGTAGCATGTTGGCAACATCCAAATTTCAAGGCAACAGGGCCCCAGTTCCTTTCTGGATGGAATCCAAATTAATATTATTAACATCTTCCACATTTTGACTGTCCCCAGAAAAGATGCAAGGCTTCTCTAGAATTTGCACTGTGTAATTTCTAGGCACTGAAGATATTTTGTAGCCAAAGAAGACTCCTGATGGCATTGAAGACAGGTTGATAAATCTTAGGAGGGTCTTTGGTGGCAAAGAATGAAGCAGGAGTGAAGCTTTTACACAACTTAGCTTCTAGTTTCTATATATTCATTGTGACATTACTTCTATGGCATCATAAAAAACCAAGGCATTTTTATTTGAAATGTGATAGACTATAAGATCTCAGTAAAGTTCTTATAATTTCAAGTGCATGTATTCATGTGGCATGGAATTGAAGCCCTTACCCTTCAACTTTTGACTTCCAGATTGGTCCTCTCTGAAGCTCAGATATTAAGCACCTGAAAATTTGCTAAATAACTTACCCATTCCCTATGTCTGTAATTTTTTGAAATGAGATGGTTCTATGACCTCTCATATCTTCTCCCACATCTCCTTCACTAACCACTTGCTTAGGTTCTATGTATAAAGAGAGCAAAGGAGTCCTTCAATCAAATAAATATCAGCATCTGTGGGCATGGGACCAGTCTTATAGAAGAATCTAGAGCAAAACTTCAAAGCCCCAGTTAAGATTCCTTCTCTTACTATAGACCAGACCAGCAAGATTCCCTCTGAGCCTCACTTTGGTCCTTCTACCTTTCCAGAGATCTGATCTCTCCAAAGTAGTCCCTAGCCTTGAAGCTTACAATCATGCACCACTGGTGTTAATAAGTTCTTATCTGGGACATTGGGTGTCATAGAGGGGCACAAATGGAAAGAGAATTTTATACCTTGTAGAATAATTACCATCTATTTTGCCATGCCATTCTGTCTTTGCAATCATTATTTTTCTGTCTCAGGACTTTAGGTATATTATTTTTGTGATGTACTAATGTGATGACTTATTAACAGGTGTGGCATGTCTGAGAACTCCAAGTCATAATCATTTCATCCTAATTCTCTTGATACATTGTTTAGGAAAAAAATGCATCCAACATGGCTGCCAAAACAGCTTCTTGGTTTAGCCAGTATTCTGGCTTCTTTGCATGTGTCTGTGACTACTTGGCTATCTCATCTTTGCTGAAGTTCATGGCTACTTATTAGGACCAGACTTAAGAAATAGCAGCTCCTCAAGGAATGGCATGGACTCTTGATAGCATTCTAACCTCTTGAGTTCAGAGCCCTCCAGACTGTGGAATAAATTAGCAATGCTAGAATTACCAGCTCTGTGTTTTGCTGACCCACTTTAAAGAGTGTTTACATCTCCTGACTCTTGATCCACAATACTTATTTTTATATGTTAGTCTATATTTATATCCTAGAATACTATTATTTTATGGAATATTCCATTTTGCTATCCCGATTAGAACAATATCCTCCATCTCGCCATCTAGGGATTCTGATAACCACAGCTATGGGAAAATCAATGCTAGCTTATGGCCACAGATGGGCCAGCATTGGGTAGGAGTGAAGAATTGATGTGGTATTAAAATAAGAAATAGATTAATAAATTTCATAATACATTTTTATAAAATAATTTTTTTGAGACGGTTTCACTCTTGTTGCCCAGACTGGAGTGCAATGGTGTGATATTGGCTCACTGCAACCTCCACTTCCCAGATTCAAGCGATTCTCCTGCCTCAGCCTCCTGAGTAGCTGGGATTACAGGCATGTACCACCATGCTTAGCTAATTTTGTATTTTTAGTAGAGATGAGGTTTCTCCCTGTTGGTCAGGCTGGTCTTGAACTCCTGACCTCAGGTGATCTGCCCTTCTCGGTCTCCCAAAGTGCTAGGATTACAGGCATGAGCCACTGCACCTGGCCTAAAATAAAAATTATTAATGAAACCAACTGGAGAGATTTCCATTGCTGTTACCTCATTCCTTGACACCCACTTTCAGTCATCAATGAGCTTTGGCATCATGGTAGTTGCAACATAAAGATGGTTCTTTTCATACAATGCTGGAGTGTCCTCATTTCTCCTGTTGCCTAAAACATTAATTGTGGGCTGAGATATCTGGTTCAGGGAAAAGACTAATCAGTGTTCTACATTTGCCTTTGCTACTTAGTAAATAATAGCATGACCTTGGGAGAAGAAGCAGCTTGATTGAGGCCCCTACTTTTTTTTTTTTGGCTTTCATTTCCGCCCCTACTTTTTGTTTTGTTTTGAGATGGAGTCTCGCTCTGTCACACAGGCTGGAGTGCAGTGGCGCGTTCTCAACTCCTGAGTAGCTGGGACTACAGGTGTGCGCCACCACGCCTGGCTAATTTTTGTATTTTTAGTAGAGACAGGGTTTCACCATATTGAGCAGGCTGGTCTGGAACTCCTGACCTCAGGTGTTCCACCCACCTCAGCCTCCCAATGTGCTGGGATTACAGGAGTGAGCCACCACACTTGGCCTTTCATTTTCTTCATCTATAAGAAGGTAGTAACAATACCCTTTTTACAGGGTCATTTGGTGGATTCAGTGACAACACATATAAGGCATTTAGCCCAATGCCTGACTTACAATAATCATGCTGTTTTTCTCTCATGTCTCTTACCATAGTAACTTGAATCATAGCTTCCAAATTTCATCTTGTAGAAAATTTTTCCACCTTTTTTTCTGTTGATGCTAATCTCTATCCATCACATTCTGTGGATGGGCAAAGAAACAGATGAAATATGCCATATGATCATGAATCATGCTACATGCAAGGTGGACAACTGAGCTTCTTTCCCTCTTCCTCCTCCTTACTACTGAGTTGCTGAACAATGTCTTTATTCAATAAATATTTATGGTGTGTACCTATTATGCACCAGCCACTTTTCTAAGCAGCTGAAGATACAGCAGTGAACAAAATAGAGAAAAATTCTTGCCCTCTTGGAGCTTATATTTTAGTGGGAAGAGACAGATAATAAAGAAATAAATTAGTAAAACATGTAATTATCAGTGCAGTGTAGCAGATGGTGGTAAGTGCCATGGAGGAAAATAAAGGATGGAAGTTGTATAAATAGTGCCATTATATGTATATGTAGTGGCAGTAGGGAGGATCATTTTTAATTAGGTAATCGTGTAGCTTGAGCTCTACTCCTTTACTCATTAAAAAAGAGAATAATAATATTTTTAAAAAGTCTAAGTTGTCAGATTGGCAGGAGGCAAAAACAATGTTTAGAAAAATTGGGACTTTATATCCTTGAGCAGCATTCCTTGGACCAGTGCTGGAATTAGTAAAACTGGCTCTATTGGATTATCGTTCTGCTCTCTGTGAGGTCTCTTCTTTCAACTTGATAGAAGAGACTCTATGAGTGAATAGGAAGGTTGAGGTTGGAGTATGTAACTAGCCTTGACCAAGCCTCACTGATGGCTCAGACCTGACAAATCCCTTACAAGATGAGGAGGGAGGAATACAATGAAGTCTCCAAGATGAACCTGCTAGACCTCAAGAAGAAATCTACTATTGAACATTTCCAGTTGGATCAGAAAACATGACTCTTATGCATAGTCCATAGACTGAGGTGGAGGCCAATAAAATAAACGCATATTCTAAAATATTTAGAGTCAATTAGGAAGCATTGACCAAAGTATAAAATTCTTCAATCACCCTCAGACTCTAGCTGAGATGCCAAAGGCTGGTTCCACAATAAGTCTTCTATGCCTTAAATGCCCACCAATGTGGCAACTTTGACCTGGATTGGGTCTAAGCCCTTAACTTTGACTATCTGTCAAGTCAGCTGACTTTCCTGAATTGGCACCTTGCCTCAGCTCAACCACCCTGTGCTTCTGAGATGTTTCTACTTTGCCATAAACCAGTGAAGACATACGATTCTCTGGCCAAGTTCCTGAACCGTCGCCCCCCACCCTGTTTCTCCTTCCTGTTCATTCAATGGATGGCTCTTTATTATTATCATTATTTTACTTTACGTTCTTGGATACATGTGCAGAATGTGCAGGTTACATAGGCATACATGTGTCATGGTGGTTTACTGCACCTGTCAACCCTTTATCTAGGTTTTAAGCCCCATATGCATTAGTTATTTGTCCTAATGCTTTCTCTCCCCTTACCCCCCTACCTCCTGACAGGCCCCCTTGTGTGATGTTTCCCTCCTTGTGTCCATGTGTTCTCATTGTTCAACTTCCACTTATGGGTGACAACATGTGGTGTTTGTTTTCTTGTTCCTGTGTTAGTTTGCTGAGAATGATAGTTTCCAGCTTCATCCATGTCCCTGCAAAGAACATGAACTCATTCTTTTTGTGGCTGTATAGTATTTCATTGTATATATGTGCCACATTTTCTTTATCCATTCTATCATTGATGGACATTTGTGTTGGTTTCAAGTCTTTGCTATTGTAAATAGTGCTGCAATAAATGTACGTGTGCATGTGTCTTTATAGTAGAAAATTTTATAATCCTTTGGGTATATACCCAGTAATAGGATTGCTGGGTCAAATGTGGTATTTCTGATTCTAGATCCTTGAGGAATAGCCACACTGTCTTCCACAGTGGTTGAACTAATTTACACTCCCACCAACAGTGTAAAAGTGTTCCTATTTCTCCACATCCTCTCCAGCATTTGTTGTTTCCTGACTTTTTAATGATCACCATTCTAACTGGCGTGAGATGTTATCTCATTGTGGTTTTGATTTGCATTTCTCTAATGACCAGTGGTGATGAGCTTTTTTTCATATGTTTGTTGGCTTCATAAATGTCTTCTTTTGAGAAGTGTCTGTTCATATCCTTTGCCCACTTTTTGATGGGGTTGTTTTTTTTTTCTTGCAAATTCGTTGAAGTTCTTTGTAGATTCTGCTTATTAGAACTTTGTCAGATGGATAGATTGCAACATTTTTCTCCCATTCTTTAGGTTGCCTGTTCACCCTGATGATAGTTTCATTTGCTCTGCAGAAGCTCTTTAGTTTACTTAGATCCCATTTGTCAAATTTGGCTTTTGTTGCCATTGCTTTTGGCATTTTAGTCATGAAGTCTTTGGCCATACCTAAGTTCTGAATGGTATTGCCTAGGTTTTCTTCTAGGGTTTTTATGGTTTGGGGTTTTACATTTAAGTCTTTAATCCATCTTGAGTTAATTTTTGCATAAGGTGTAAGGAAGGGGTCTGCTTCTGTTTTCTGCATATGGCTAGTCAGTTTTCCCAGAACCATTTATTAAATAGAGAATCCTTTCCCCATTGCTTGTTTTTCTCGGGTTTGTCAAAGATCAGATGTTGTAGATATGTGGTGTTGTTTCTGAGGTCTCTGTTCACAGATGGCTCTTCTAAGAAGAGTTGTTTTAAATAACTTTTTCCCTATTTATCCCTCCAACTTCCCTCCTGAGGTCTGGATTTAAGTAATAATTTTCAGTCCACTGGGGTTTTGAAGAGGTAAGATCTTTTCTTTTTAGTCTTAGTTGAGAGACGGTATTTGACTAACCATCTCTAGCTGACAATTCTCAAATTTGTATCTCCATCCTTGACATCTCGGTCAAACTCCAGATTTGTACATCCAATTGCCTTCTCAACATCTACACTTGGGTTACTAACAGTTATCATAAACTTAACTAAACTCCCAGTCTTCCCTTTAAGCCTATTTTACCAGCAACCTTTCTCATTTAAATTGATGCCAATTTCATCCTAGTTGTTCAATCCAAAAACCTTGGAGTGATCTTTGACTGTTTTGTTTCACAGCCTACATCCAATTCACCAACACATCTTGTTTGCTTTACTTTTAAAATGTCTTCAAAATTCACTCACATTTCATTAACTCTACTGTTACCACCAAGCCACCATTATATTTCAAGTGGATTATTGCAGTAGCCTCTTCAGTGGTCTCTCTGCCTGTAGTCTTGCCCCATATGTGGTTTGTTCTTCATATAGTGGCCAGAGGGATTCCTTTTTTTTTCTTTTTCTTTTTTTTTTTTTTGAGGCAGGGTCTCAATCCTGTCGCCCAGGCTGCAGTGCCATGGTGCAATCACGGCTCACTGCATCCTCAGCTTCCTGGGCTCACATGATCCTACCACCTCAGCCTCCCAAGTAGCTGGGACTACAGGCACACACCACCACACCTGATGAATTTTTTGTAGTTTTAGTAGAGACAGGGTTTTGCCATGTTGCCCAGGCTGGTCTTAAACTCTTGGGTTCAAGAGACCCTCCCACCTTGGCCTCCCAAAGTGTTGGGATTACAGGTGTGAGCCACTGTGCCCAGCCCAAGATTTCTTTTAAATGTTAAGTGATATCATGTCACTCTTCTGTTCAAATTCTACCATGGATCCCATCTCACTTAGGATAAATGCTCATGTTTTGCTTTTAAAGTCTTAGATGTGAATTTATACTAGTGATTTCGTTTCTCTAGTGCTACCTGATATTTTGTACAGTCTAAGAATCAAAATAAATTAGCGTTACCGTGGCAAGCACTGTGCTGTCAAAAATTCAGGTCAGTAACAATCAGTATAACCTTCCTGGAATCCACTGTTTATTCTCACAAATTTGAACTCTGTCTATTGAAACTATTTATCAGTTTGGTTAATGAAGATTATCTCTGCTGTATCTTTAGGAAAAAAAGGGACTGCTATGCAACTAAAATGTAAACAGGAAAGAGCTTTAGCTTTTCCTTTGGGTTGAAAGGCCAACTTGTTATTTATTTTCTGTAAAGCACTTATAAATTCACTTCGTGTGATAAACATGTGGTCAAAATCAATTGTACTGAATGCAAATAGTTCTTGACCAGGGAAGTTTTGAATTTCTCTATGCATTGTATTCCTGATACCTTTCCTGGTTCTGTCAGCAGCATTACTCAATCAATAATTAATTGAACAAAACATTCTTTCTTTTCTGATGTTTACCAAAGTTATCCGCCAACTTGGGGAATTGGAGGAGGTTTCTCCTATAGGTATTTAGCAACCTCACCATTTGTGACTCAGTTGGAAGGATATAAAAAGTTGAACAGTAAGGGAAATATGGATTTCAAAGTCTATGTACTTTGCTCTAGCAGAATAAAAATCCACCCTCAGGTTTCAGCCTATGAAAAGGGAGGTTTCTAGTTGTACTCCATGGCTATCTAGTTTCTATTTAGGTTTTAGCAGATAGCAGATCAGAAACAGGGAGGAGATTTGTGGAGGGCAGGGCTACTAAAAGTTGATACTATAAGAAGTGATTGTGAACTCAGAATGTGCAGAAACTGCAGAATTAATAGCAATAAAGCTGTTTGGAGCCATTTAATGTAAAGCCTTGAAGAAATTGTTATATTATAGCTTAGCCAGTAAATGTTGTTTAAGATGGTGACACTAAGTCATCTGAAAAATAACTCTAAAATAATGTCCAGGCAACATCCCTATCAAGATGGAATATATTGAAGAAAAATTTCTACCTAAAATGGTTTACAAATGTATAAGTGGTATAACAAAGCAGTATATTTTAATTTTGCTTATGCAGGCCTGCTTATTCTCAGAATATGACAGATTGAGGAGGACTTATTAAACATACATGAGGTTAGCAGACAGCTTAACCCATGACTCTGTGGAGAGAAACAATTAAACAATCTGGGGTCAAAATGCAGCCCCATTGCTTATCAGTTGTAAGTTTGAATTAATCATGGGAACATCTGGTTTCCTTAATTATAAAATGGATTTCACTATTTCTACCTGTAAAGTTGTTGCGAAGACTTTATGTACAGAGCCAGGTACAAAGCATGTGCACCCGACAAAGACAACATCTGTAAATATTGAGAAGGAGTCATTTACCTTTATGACTTTCCCCTTCTTCCTCAAGGTAGCAGTGACAGACTCAAGTTTTCTCTTCTCTGTATGTAGGAAGTTTTATACCAGGACCTGACTATGATTGGGTGATCAATGTACCATGAGAGGTTCTCCATGGCTGGGCTCATGTAGACTACTGGCTGTCTCCCCTTTCCTTTCATAAATGACTCTACTCATTTCATTGGTGAGCTCCTGCATCCTGCTGTTTCAGCACAGACTAGCAGACTTCTCCTACAATACAGGATCCTATAGTCCAAATAGACCTTTGAGTCACACTCCCAGCCAGTCTCTGTCTGCTGCAATGTCTTTAAAAGATGACCTTGCAGATGGTTTGATTAAACGTTCTAGTGTGGAAGTTCCCTAATTATTACACAGCTCCTTTCATTTCCAGTGGCTTTTATTACTAGGCTTACAGCATTATTCTCTGTGTTCTTATGTATTAATTCATGTAATATGGCAGCCCTACAAAATGGATATAAATCTATCTTTGGCTTTGAAATAAATTAGGTGCAGGGAGGATATTACCTGCCTAAAGGCATACAGCTAACAAGTGACAGAGTAAATCCACTATGCTAAGTCTTCTTCTAAATGACAGTACCATGATGGAAGAAAGCTGTCCACCCTGTCTTCTCTTCTATGTCTAAACCATTCCTCAAATTATATTATTTTAGATCCATCTATTCTCTTATTTATTTTCCTCTGGATACTCTCTTGTGTGTCTCTGAAATTGTGGTTCACAGAAACGAATGTGATGGTCTAGATTATTTTGTATCTAATGCTTATATTAACGAACTCTAATATAGTATAAGATGTACTTATAGGATCAGTACCTTTTGCTGGGCCTCCTAGTTGGGTTTGCAGCTCATAGTAAGCTTTTATTCAACGAACATGACTGGGCTGCTGCGGTAGCTCACTTACTAGTCTCTCTGCTTTTATTCTTACCCCTTTAGAATCTATTCTCTAAGCAGCAGCCAGAGTGACCTTGCTAAACCTTCTGCTAGATCACTTCTCTGCTTGAAGCCTTCCAGTGTCTTCCCATGTTGCTGAGAGTAAAGTTAAAGTCTCACAGTTAATTGTCTTTAAAACCATCCTGATGTGACCCTAGCTTCTTCCTCGACTTCACCTCCTACCACTTTCCCCTGCACACTGAGCTCCAGTCACAAAGACCTCTGATGTTCTTGAAATCTGCCTACATCCTTTACACTTGCTGCTCCCTCTGTCTAGAAAAACTTCTTCACCCAGATATCTGCACAACTTTCGTCACTTCTCTCGAGTCTTTGCTCAAATGTTACCTTCTCAGAGCGGCCCTCCTTATAGAAAATTCCTCTTCCCACCTCATAATTCTCTACCTTCCATTTCTTGCTTATTATAAGTCATGGCATTTATCACAAACTATTTGTGTCTTCCCTCTGTCCTCACCTCATGTAATACAATATTTATTAGCTTATGTTCAATATATAGAATAGCATTTGGCATATAGTAGGTAGTCAATAAACAATGGTTGAAGCAAGATTCTTGTTGTTTTGGACATGAATTGTTGTTTATCAGAAGACTGCCTAATCCTGTACTGTGTGGTTGTTTCAGGGAACATTTCAATCTAGTCATAGCATTTTACATTTTGTTAAATCCCTTATTGAAACGGAACATATACTATGTCTTTGGATATATATATATATGTTTTTTACTATTACATTCTATCAAAGGGGAGATAGGGCAGGCAGCATCTGACTTATTCATAGTGAATTCCTAATAGACCAGAGATATATTTTTCCAAGTGCAAACCACATTCTAAAAATTATACTTTATAACTTTACTAGGTGATAAGGTCAAATTCTTCCCTCTACCATTATGAAACCTACCTCCTCCCTCAATCTTATTGAAAAATAGAACATCTTTCCTGCATCTCTGGTCTTCTAATTTTTTCTGATTCTCCATTTTTTTTTCTCAAAGACAATGCATTCCTTTAGGCCAATTGTTTTTCTGAGTCTCATTCCCTGAGTTTTTAGTGAATTCTTTCCATTCTCAGAATGGGCTCAGAGAGAACGCTTCTGGGTAACTATCAGAACATTGACATCGTCTCAAAAAAGTGTGAACAAAAATTCCAGTAATTCAGTTAGTCCTTGCCATTCTGGGCTAGTTTTTCTACAGAATCAGTGTAGACAACTCTCCCTTTTTCCTTGCTTCTCAAAGTTTCTTGGCTTCTAGCATTTTCTTGACTCATTGCTATCCCAGGCTCCTTGTCCAGTTATTATTAGCTTTCAGATTTTATATCTTACTTTCTCTGTTTCAGTTTGATCAGGTTTATTTTCTGCCTCAGTGAAGTGAATTTGGACTACTCCCATTTTTTCCACTAAACCCACATGTTTCATTCAGGAATTTACCTATGTAGAAATTTATTTCTGCTTTTATTAAAGTAACATTTGAAATTTTTGTTCAAAGACTCATGTGCTGTCCTCTTTCTATCCTGTTTTTTCTCCTACTGTGTGCAAGAAGTGAGTGGATTTAGGCTTCCTGGAATGTGAGAGGGGCCTTTCTGAAATTTCTGCAGTGATTTTTTTTTTTTACCCTCATCTCATTTTCATTTAAAATTCTGTATTATTATTATTATTATTATTATTTTTTTGAAGTAAAAGGTCTCACATATTTATTACTGAACCCAGGCAACCAAAACCTTGTTGTTTTTTTTTAACATGAATAATGGAAGCACTGTGCGTTGTACTAATGCCTTCATAACAGATACAGAAAGGAAACTGTTCAAACTTCTCCAGATGGCAGTGACATTTTTCAGCTTGATTTGGTAACACGACTGTGACCTACAGACAGCATAAATATGTGTGCCATCACTTAAATTTGTGAACTGCTTTATTCTTAAAAGGCTAGTATATTTTTATTCACATCAAGGGAAGTAAGAGTCCACCTCTTTTTGATGCAGTGTAACTAAATCTGTCATCTTCACTGAAGCACAAGGCCCTCTACCACACCACTATCTATGTCTCCACTATTGCTCTTAGACTGTTGACTACAACTTAGTTAAGAGCCTATGCTCTAGAATCAGAGTACATAGATCCATGTCCTGATTCCACCATTTGTTAGCTCAGTATGGTATAGCAAGTTATTTAAACTTAGTTTCATAATTCATAAAATGGTGATAAAATATTTGCCTATATGTTTTTTTGTGATGCTCAAATGAGATATTATAATACAAAGCACTTTGAACGGTTACTTATAATCGTTTTTTTCCAATACAAAACTTTGGAATAAGGAAAAGCAGTGGATGTTTTTTTTAAGGCTTGATTATTGCAATGTAACCTGAACCTGGAAGACTTGTTTTTCTGGGTGAAGAAATATTTTCTCTATGTCAAAGTTTCACAATCATAGTCAAGCAGGCCCATGAACGCTGCAATTTAAAGTGCTCCTCTCTTTGATCTGTGGCACTGATACATACACCTTGGTAATGACGACATTGAGCTCACTTCTGAGATTTGACAAGATAATCACTAAAATCTCTTTGAATTCTATGTTGTTGTGATCCCATGGCTACAGAGCACCAGGAGTTGACATAGACACTCTTTGGATTTCATACCATATGGAGGCTTTCTTACATCCACGTGACCTTGACTGAGTTTTGAATAGGTAAGTGAAAGAGAAGGAGGCACTCAAAGAAGTCAGGCGCAGAACCAGTGTGAGAAATGAAATGAGCCTTTTTAAGTTTTGCAAAGGCAGATTAGGAGAGCAGACCTGTGGAGTGGAGAGTAGTCATAATTTTTAAAAAGTGGCCTTGGAAATTAAAACTGATCAGAAATATGAATTCCATAAAGACAAGGGCAAAGTCATGTATTTGGAAGGGAAAATGTTACCTAAGTAGAGAGTTTCTGTGAATATGACCTTGAAATAAAAATAAATGAGAGATAACTGACTATTTATGAAATTGTCTGAAAACCATACAAACACCAACATTATCTTCATGATCTCTAATTTTAGACTTCTTTGGTAATTGTAAAATTATAACATTTTCTGTGTATCTTTAACAGCTTTCTAGGAAAATATTAACTGAAAGTACCGGTTTTGATTTGGCCATAAAGTGACAGGAGAGCTAAGGTTCTTTAGAATTAAAGAATAACGTTTTCTTATTTTATTTACTTTAAAAAATTATTCTAAAATCTGTTACATATCTGTCTTCTCCAGGATGAACTTTAAATTGGTTCAGAAGATTGTTTACTGTGTTCTTCTTCTTTTCTTTTTTTGGTCCTTCCTGCTCAGTGCCCAACCCAAGTTCAAAGGCTGATAAGAGAGAAAATCTCATAAGGAGGCTTTAGTCTAGGGAAAGTCACTCAGTGGATGTGATCTTGGCTCACAGGGGACGATGTCAGGCTCTTTCTGGCTCCTTCTCAGCCTTGTTGCTGTAACTGCTGCTCAGTCTACCATAGAGGAACAGGCCAAGACATTTTTGGACAAGTTTAACCATGAAGCTGAAGACCTGTTCCATGAAAATTCACTTGCTTCTTGGAATTATAACACCAACATTACCGAAGAGAATGTTCAAAACATGGTGAGTTCTCATGGCTCTATAGGGCTATTTGTTGCTTTTTAAAGATTAGATTACCGCTCATGAAACTGTAAAGGGAAATCAAAGAAATGCTCTGAGTTGTGAGATTGGATGTTTGCCTCCATAGCTCTGATTCTGGAGACCCAGATAACTAAACTTAATTGACCTTGGGGTTCATTCGGGAAATTGTTATGAAATAATTCACTGATCTCAATCCAGATGCTTGGAAACAAGTGGATATTCTTTATAGAGTTACCACCATAATTCTCATCACAGTCAGGATTTCAAGGCATTTCATGGAAATGCCATCAGTTATTGAGTTAATATTTTCTTTTAGCCTACAATGTCAACAGGAATATCTAAAGATTCCCTACACGTGATATATCAACTGAAAAATGCAACTGGAGGCTTAGTGAAAGAACTAACTAGTAATTAAGCTAATCAGGGCTCGGGTAAGGCTGGACTTGGGAATTCCTTTCGTCTTTGTCACAGAGCTCCAAGGGACTCCTAAAGGTCACAGAATCCAGGCAGATCCTTCCAAAACATAAACATAAACAAAAACAAACAACAAAAACTGTGATTAAACCAGTTCTGACAAATATCAGAATGTTCTGGGAAAGCCAGATGCTTTGTTTAACAAGTGCAAGGATTTAGCAATTTCTTCTCTCACAGATCCCAAAACAGTATCCTTCCATATTTAAGTGCTGAGAAATCAGACAACTTTATTTAAGAAAAGATTATATGCACTGACTCACTAAATTAAACACAGTGTAGATTTATTTTAATGAGACTTTCTGATGATCAATTTTATCTTTTTTGGGGTTAACGATGAATGAACTTCTTAGAGTAAATAACTTCCTCTGTAATCCCCAGTGTTGAACATTTGCTGATCAATAATGCACTGTTAACTGAAAATAAGTAAATACTTGAAATTACTGGCTAGGTGCGGTGGCTCACGCCTGTAATTCTGGAACTTTGAGAGGCCGAGGTGGGTGAATCATTTGAGCTCAGGAGTTCGAGACCAGCCTGGGCAACAAACTCCACATAGCAAAACCCTGTCTCTACAAAAAATGCAAAAATTAGTTGCGCGTGTTGGTGTATACCTGTAGTCCCAGCTACTGGGGAGGATGAGGCAGGAAGATTACTTGAGTCCAGGAGGCAGGAGTTGTACTGAGCTGAAATTGTGCCACTGCCTGGGAAACAGAGCGAGACCCTGTCTCAAAAGAAAAAAGAAAGAGAGATAGAAAGAAATTACCATTAATATTTCTAAGGCCACTTAGTACTTCTAATCTTGGTTTTTGTGATAGGCTTTTTACCTCAAAGAAGGCTTGCAAAATCTGAAAGACATTCTTCCATAAAATAAATATTTATAATATGCCATGAAGTAGATTTTTGGCAGCTCATTAATACACAGACAAGTGTTTGGAAAAACGATTCACACTGTAACAAAAGCATAGTTTTGCCACCCAAAATATTGTTTCTCCAATAACCACTTAAGCCATTGAGGTTTGTTATTTGTTATTTAGTACAAAACAAACACCTTTTGTTATGTAGTACTACATAACAAAGTTGCTTGTTATGTGGTATTATATAATAAAAAACAAAGTTGTTTGTTAAGTAATATTAGTGTAGCAATTAAGAACGGATGCAGGAAGGGAAATTTGGGCTGCATGACATGTGTATGTTCATATTCTATCAGAGCGACATGATTGAGGGTAATCTACCATTCCCGTATTGTCCTATGGTGTAACTTGCAGAAGTCAGACTATTTTTGTCAGCCTATGGATCTGATCTAATGTGGTGATCCTTATGTTAAGCTGTGAGAATATACCTCAAAATAATACAAGTCATCAAAACTTGATCAGCATAGTGTCATAAAGCTGCCAATGTAGTGTAGAGAGGTCCATCAGATAAAGATAAGGAAAAAAAAGCTTGGTAAAAACAGGTTTCCAAAGCTGTCTCCCTTTCTCTGCCATTGTGGTATGTGTGGTTGACTCCATTTCTCATCATGTCTTCTTACAAGACTTTCGGGATCAAGCAATTCCTGGCTAGAAAACAAAAGCAAGGACACTGTAGATATTTCTTGGTGAGTTTTCAGAAGCCATGAAGAGAGAGCATGAGGCCTATATATATATATATATATATATATATATATTTGAAGCAGGGTCTCACTCTGTTGCCCAGGCTGAAATGTGGTGGCATGATTGTGATTCATTGCAGTCTGACCTCCTGGGCTCAAATGATCTTCCCGCCTCATTAAAAAATTTTTTTTGTAGAGACGAGATCTCACTTTGTCACCCAGGCTGGTCTTGAACTCCTGGGCTCAAGTGATCTTCTTGCGTCAGCCTCCCAAAGTGCTGGGATGACAGGCATGAGCCATTGCATCTCACCTACCACACTTACTCTTTTTGTGTTCTCTAGAACATCTTCTTCCCCTGCTGCCAGGGCCCCTAGGGTCCTTGGGCATGCCCCATTTCTGGACCTATTTATGTCTCCAGAGGTAGTGCCATAGTGAACTCAGAGCAGAGCATGAGTTAATTTTAAACTGCTATTCTGTATATAGCCAAGGAAACTTCATCCCTGTCTCTAATGAGTCTGTCCCATGCCCCTAAATACACATGAACACCTTCCTACAGGTACAAGAGTCGGGGAAGATCACTGTGCAGCACATAGAATAAAATTCAGGGGCGAGCACTTTTTTTCCCATGAGATAAAATTCAGAAAAAATAAAAATGTTCATACATATTAAAAATTTTAAATGTTAAAATATTAAATCTCCCATCTCAAATAAAGAAAAAAATAATTTCTTAAATCCCAAGCTTGAGTTATGGAATTCACATTCTTAAAATTTACATTACTTAGTTTGTTAAATGGAATGTGTGTGTGTGTGCACGCGTGTGTGTGTTTTAATATGCAAGTACCTGGGTATATTTAGAAAGTAACCAAGGCAGCTTTTGTCTTTGAACCAAATGCAGTTTTGACAGCTCTATCTGGAAACTGGGCTGGCATATGGGGGCCAAGGGTGAAGGTTTTCCTGGGAGATTTTTGGGCTCCAACGTACTGGATAGATGCTAAAGATTCCATTCAGTTTTTCATTTTCTATCTTCATGGAACTCTCACACCTACAAGGGAAGAAGTTGTTTAGAGGTTACTAAAAGTATATAGCCTGGTTTAGGCAATAGTGAGCTATAGAAAAAGAGAAAACAAGTTGTCAATACTTTAAGTCTCGAACAACTTATCACAAAAGGATTTTAATAGTTTAAATACAATTATCACAAGTTGGGTAGAGACCACCAGACCTATGGCTTAAGAAATCGTATACCTAGTTTATGCATATAGTTAGGGCCAAAAAGAGCAGAGTATCTTTTAGAACGTTTTAAAATATAGTTTAGGATTTTACACATACAGTCCTTGAAATTACAAAAGATCTCTCACAGGTTGGGAATATGGTATCCATTACAGTTATAGATGGGGTTTAAAGAATGTTTTAATTTCTTGTGATTATCTCGAACAATGTGTGCCTTACTCCCAAATCTCCCTGTATGGCTACAGAAACTGTTGCAGTTTTAGTTGCTTCTCTCCTGCCTTTGACCAGAGATAGTGTGGAATGCCACGAATTTTATCTGTAATGGTTCCTTTCAAGCCTGGGGCTATATAAGCTTCTATATATGTTTCATTTCATTCATAATTCAGCCTACATATAGCTATTGACCACTAAATTATCTGATAGGTATGAATGAACTGATTCTTTGCATAACTGCTATGCTGTCTGTTTTCTTTAGGCTTGGGAGCTGTAGGCTAAAGATATGGAATAAATTGTAATAAATTGTAAATAATATTAGAAGAATAGCTTGGCAAGGAATAATATATCCTTAGGGGCCAAAATGCAAAGCAACATAAAGTGATTTTTTTTTTTGGTGATATAATTATAACATGTGTAGGATGGTAGTGATAAATAAAATAAAACCAGATAACCTTAAAGTTCCCACATGTACTATGACAGTGTTCTAAGACTGAGGCCTTTGGGAGATTATGAGTTATTTCCTGTAGATTGAGAGTAAAATTATTCCTATGATTTGGTATGAAAGTTTTACCAGAAATTTTGCTTCACAGTAAATCATCTGGATTGGGTGAAGATGGGTAGGGATTGAGAAGTGTGTCAGGTAGGTTGCATAGATGAGTCTGTGCTGCAGACCAAACTCCTCTTCCCATAGCTCACTTCTTCCCACTCCTGCATGTTAGAGAGAAGACTAGAATGTGTCAAACACAATCTATAGGAAAATAGTTCAGAGCATTAGCTTTAGAAGTAAACACATCTGGGTTGATGCCCCGGTTCTTCTAATTTCTAGCTGTGTGAGCTAGGGAAAGTTACTTATCAGCTGTGTGCCTCATTTCCCTTATTTGTAAAGCTGAGACAATAACAACTCCCTCACAAGGTTGTTTTGAAGATTAATCAAAAGCAGTTTCTGAGAGGTTGTGAGTGTTCAGTAAAGAAAGAAATTACTTTCCTTTTTTTTTTTTTTGAGACAGAGTCTCACTCTGCCATTCAAGCTGGAGTACAGTGGCACAATCATTGCTTACTGTGCCTCAGCCTCCCCAGGCTCAGGCAATCTTCCCACCTCAGCCTCATGAGTGGCTGGGACTACAGGTGAGAGCCACCACACCTAGTTAATTTTTGTATTTTTTGCAGAGATGGCGTCTCGCCATGTTGCCCAGGCTTGTCTCAAACTCCTGGGCTCGAGCAATCTTCCCACCTCAGCCTCCCAAAGTTGCTGGGATTACAGGCATGAACCACCACAAACAGCCTATTTTCCATCTTCACTGCCACTATTTTCTTTATGTCTTGTGTGGCTCATTACTGCCACTTCTGTGCCCCATTTCTATCATGTCACATGCGTACTCAAAACCTTCAGTGACTGCCTAATTCTCAGAGGGTAAAAGTGAAATTCCTTGGTTTGGAAAATGCAATCATGCCTGAACTTCTGCCTGTGGGAGCTGTACAAGTTATCTATTGTGCAAAAAGTTACCACAAGCTTAGCAGATTAAAACAATACACATTTATTATCCCACAGTATCTGTGGGCTAGGAGTCTAGGCATGGTTCAGCTGGATCTTCTGTTTCTAAGTCTCATATGGTTGCATTCAAGGCGCTGGCTAGAGCTGTGGTCTCTTCTGAGGCTTGACTGGGGATGAATCTACTTCCAAGCTAATGCAGTTGGTCAAAGGCCATTTTTAATTATTTGCCATGTAGCCCTTTCCATAGGCTAGCTCACAACATGGCGTCTTGCTGCAAGTCAGCAAAGGAGAGAGTCTTCTATGAAGATCGAAGTTAAAATCTTATATAACAGAAACATGAACACCCTGTCACCTGTGTTGTATGCTACTGATTGGAAGTAAATCACAGATCTGCTCATACTTATGGGGAAGGGATCACACAAGGTGTGACCACCAAAGGCAGGGATCATGGGAGCATTCTTAGAGTCTGTCTGCCACAGGGCGAGGATCAGATGCTGGTGGCTGATTGCCAGCTCCACTGTTTATTTCTCTGAGCCACTTTCTGTATGTATAAAAAAGGAGAGAGAGAGTGATTTTCTACCTCATAGTGTTAATTGAGAAAATTAAATGAAGTAAATTATTTTTCAAAATATTCTCTACTCATCCAACTCCTACCTAGTTTAAGGTCTGTCTTATGTTGCAACTTCTGCATGAGGGCTTGGCCAAACATAGTCACCTACATGCATTTCTTCTTTCTTGCAACAGAAACTGCTTGGCCCACTCATAATTTATATATTATTATATACTCTCATGTTTCATTAATGAAACATTTATAATGTATATCTTATCTGTCTGATAAAATTGAAAGCAATGTAAGGACAAGGTACTTTTCCCTATACATAATAAAATATCAAATAAATAATAAAATAATAATAAATAATAAATAATAAAATAACTAACATTTGTTGAATGGTTGGGATATGTTAGGCACCCTTGTAAGCATTTCATTTTTTGTTAATTCTTCTAATCCTTACAACAGTCCTTTGAGGTAAGTCATATTATTACTTTCATTTTGCGGATAAAACAACTGTGACTCAGAGAGGCTAAGGTATTTGAGTCCAGGAGTGGAACTCTTACTTTCCTTACATGCTATCTCTTTTGTATGGTCTATAGCAGTACAGTATACCAAGTAGTTGCTCACTTTGGTCTTTAGTAGATGGAAATGAATTTGTACATTGAGAAAAGACTACACTAGTGTGGAGAAGTCCACTTTCCAACTGATGTTCAAGATGGGGGGAGGGGAAATGTGTCCTGGCATCATCACCTGCTTGATGATTTCTTTTGCTGGTAGAAAACCACCATGGCTACCAATGGCCATTTTCTGGGAAGCCTTCTTTGGGAATTCTAACTGAAGATCAAAATCCTTGGGCTATGTCATGGCAGGTAGGAAGTTACTATGAACTGGTTCTCATTTCTTATGGTTCCCAATGTTATTAGGGGGCTGTATTCCCATTATGTACACTCTGGGCTCTACTGGATTCTCTTTTTAAAGCACTCGTCTTTCAATTTTTGGCCAACTCACCCACGTCACAGCACTAAGGCTAAAAATTCCAGGGCCCCACAATGTGGATTATCTGTGAGAATTCACTTCCAGTTCTGGGGACAGAACCCTTGGGAAAACCAGGCAACAGGCCAGTGAGAGTGGTCAAAAGTAGCCTGGTCACTCTTAAACTAAACACTGACCTTCAGCAGAGTAGAGGACTAAATCACTCAAGAAATATTAAATGTTTCACCCGATATTCTTTGGACTATATCTTCTGTTCTCTTTGATCAAGCAGTGCCATTCCAACTTTAATTTTCTTTTATGCCATTTCAGAATGTTGCTGGGGAGAAATGGTCTGCCTTTTTCAAAGAACAGTCCAAACTTGCCCAAACGTATCCACTAAAAGAAATTCAGAATCTCACAGTCAAGCTTCAGTTGCAGGCTCTTCAGCAAAATGGATCTTCAGTGCTCTCAGAAGACAAGAGCAAACGGGTACGTTTGTGAACATTTTAGCATTGATCCCAAGAGTTGAAATATTTGGGAAATATTAAACATCAATATCACCCACAGCAGCTTCCTTTATTTGCAAAGATAGTAATGCTGACATTACAAAAAGCTCTCTCTATGCCTACATAAAGTGACCATATAATTTATTATTCAAACGGGAATATTTTTGAGAGTGAAAGACACTAGTAATAATTATATTCAAACACAGAGTTAAACTGAGATTGTCCCTAGCACTGTGGTGTGTATGGACACCCCCTTGTGTTAGGTCACCTTCTTGAAGGATCAGGTAGCCTCAAGAATAGTTAGTTTATGCCAGTGGTTCTCAACTGGGGGTGATTTAGTCCTCTGGGGATATTTGACAATGTCTGGAGACACTTTTGGTTGCCACAACTGGGGGATACTATTGACATCTAGTGGGTAGGGATGCTGTAGAACATTTCACAATGCGTGGGATGACCCCCAACAACAAAGAATGATTTTGTCCACAATGTCAACAGCAAACTTTTTTTTCTGTAAAGAAACAGATAATAGTAAATATTTTAGGTTTTGTGGGCCACATTGTCTGTGTTGCAAGTAGTCAGCTGTGCTGTTGTATCAGGAAATCAGCAATAGCTAATATGTAAATGAACGAGTATGTCTGTATTCAAGTAAAACTTTACAAAAACAGGCAGCAGACAGGATTTGGTCTGCAGAACATAGTTTGCAGACCCCAATATAGCCTATTGAAATACTTTTAATCTAAAATATCTAGCTATTTAAAAAGAAATTCTTCTTTCTCAGTTGCTTGTCCTCTGGAACTTTGTATGTTCTAATCTGTGTATATAAAAATAAAAGTGCATCATACATTGAGATACCATCTCACGCCAGTTAGAATGGTGATCATTAAAAAATTTGGAGACAGCAGATGCTGGAGAGGATGTGGAGAAATAGGAACACTTTTACACTGTTGGTGGGAGTGTAAATTAGTTCAACCATTGTGGAAGACAGTGTGGCGATTCCTCAAGGACC
>NW_016107786.1:1402686-1438288 GCF_001604975.1 Cebus imitator | reverse complement strand
AAAATGTGGCACATATACACCATGGAATACTATGCAGCCATAAAAAACGATGAGTTCGTGTCCTTTGTAAGGACGTGGATGAATGTGGAAGCCATCATTCTCAGCAAACTGACACAAGAACAGAAAATCAAACACCGTATGTTCTCACTCATAGGCAGGTGTTGAACAGTGAGAACACATGGACACAGGGAGGGGAGCATCACACACTGAGGTCCGTTGGGGGCAACTAGGGGAGGGACAGCGGAGGCTAGGGAGTAGGGGAGGGATAAAATGGGAAGAAATGTCAGATATAGGTGATGGGGAGGAATGCAGAAAACCACATTGCCATGTATGTACCTATGCAACTATCTTGCATGTTCTTCACATGTACCCCAAAACCTAAAACGCAATAATATATATATATATATATATATATATATATGTATATATATAAAAGTGCATCAAAAGGGCAAAGATAAAGCCATGTGAAATGTATCTTTCTACAAGTTAACATTTATTTTTCTGCATTCTTTAGGTCCAATTGTTCAACTAATTATCAATCTACTGTACCTTATCCATTCTATGTTTCTCCATTTTTTTCCTCCCACAAGGACACTATGAGAAATCTTGCCCATTCACATATAAACAGCCTGGTCTAGCTTAGATAGAACCTGAAAATTCTATTTTTTAAAAATCTCCAGATAATTCTAATGTACAGCCAGGACTGAAAACCACTGAAATGCATGTAAGAGCTTAAAGTGTTTGGTAAGAGAAGGGACTCAAGGGTGCTTAGATTCAATGGAGTGGAAGCAGTGGAGATTGAAGAAGAGGTAGAGAGAGACCATGAGGGATTTTGTGCCATGGTAAGGGATTTAGGTTTATTCTTTTGGACAACGGAATCTTGTGGAAGTTTTAAGCATAGGATCTATTTTATGTTTTAGGATGACTCTCAAGGCCGAGCCCAAGGGAAATAGGAGAAACAGATCCTTCAATCAAGTGCTTCTTAAATCAATCTGATGGAGAGAACCATTTCCTTCCTTTCTTCCTCCCTCTCTCCCTCCCTCCCTCCCTCCCTTCCTTCCTCCCTTCCTTCCTTCCTTCCTATCTTCCTTTTTCTTCCTCCATCCCTCCTTCTCTTTCCCTCCCTTCTTTCCTTTCTCCCTCCTTTATTTCCAATCCATTGCAGATGAATACTTGGTTAAGTTCATCAATTACATGCTTAGATGTCATGGAAATGGCAAATTGTTTTCAAAAGTTTATAAACATTTATTCTCTTAATTCCTGTACTTATCACAGAATGGAAGCAAACTATTTGCTCATGTGCAGTGTTCCACAGATTACACCTGGAGTAGCACTGCTTCACTCTGTCACCTTCACTTTACCTACAGGGTAAAGTTTAAACACTTTAGTATGGCATAGATGGTCCCTCATGATCTGGCCCCTGCTTATCTCTCCATTCTCATGTCTTTTATTTTCCCTAATGAGCACCATTGCTCCAGTTTCATTCAACATCTCACCGTTCCCTGGGAATGCTTTGTCTTTTCCAACCTCCTTTCATTTTTTAGGCTCTGCTTTCTACCTCCCTTCTCTACATGACCGATGCCTACTTCTTCTCCAAGACACAGCTCTATGTTTCCTCCTCTTTGGACCCATTATTGAATCTCCAGGTTATTAGTTATTAATTTCTCCCTGCTTCTATACTATTGCATCACTTTTTGGTGACAGTTATAGCACTTGTCATTCTGTTACATATTAATGTTATTGATTTCATGGCTGCCTCATTGTCCTATGACCTTGTGGTCTTTGACTTGTTCATTTCCAAATTGTCAAAGTGTAGGACATATTACAGTTTCAATAAATGCTGAATGAAGAAAATGCACTTCTCTGCGTATGTGTAGATAAGAAAAATTCTTTGGGTTTTGGTAGATCTGGTTATTTCAATTACTCCACAGATATTTATTATGTGCTTATAGCACTTTGTGCTAGTTGACAGTGGGGAAACTTAACTAGGCTATTCCTTCTCTACATACAGAAAGATACATGGCAAAGAAGTAAATTGCTGTATTTTGAGGAATCAAAAAATCATGTGGCCAAAGGATATCTTTATATTAGCATTCCCTTCAGCAAAATTTCCATTGTTAACATTGTTTATTATCTTTAATTTGCAGTTGAACACAATTATAAATACAATGAGCACCATCTACAGTACTGGAAAAGTTTGTAACCCAAATTATCCACAAGAATGCTTATTACTTGAACCAGGTGGGCTACTAATTTTGAGTAGTGATTATGAAATTCACTCTTCTCCCAAGTTTTAAAAATGATTGCAAATATGTGTTTCAACACATAGATGCTCTTTTAACTTTTAGTAAAACTTCCTTGTAAATTTTTATCACATTTACTTAATTTAATCAAGTTAATAATAGTTATTTCAGTGGTTTATTTCCTTTGCAGACATATTTTGGAACTATAAGGGCAAGGAAATGAATAAATCATGAGATTTTATTTAATCACTTTATGACCTAATGTCTGCCAACCTTACTTTTAATTCTTTAAAGTTAGTGTAGTTGTTTACAAATAAAAGTTTTACAAATGCATCTTTTCTTCTCTTTGGGTGCTTTGGGATAACAGGTTTGAATGAAATAATGGCAAAGAGTACAGACTACAATGAGAGGCTCTGGGCGTGGGAAGGCTGGAGATCTGAGGTCGGCAAGCAGCTGAGGCCATTATATGAAGAGTATGTGGTCTTGAAAAATGAAATGGCAAGAGCAAATCGTAAGTTTGCTGATCTGTAGAGGTCCTGAAGCTCTCTGTGTGGCCGCGGGGCTATTTCTCCTGCATTTCCAAGCCTGCCCTTTGATATCAGGGATACCCCTCAATTAACAATCATCTCCTGAACAATTCAGATTACCTGTTTTGAAAAGAAATTACTGAGGAAAAAAAAAAGGTGCACTGGCATTCTACTATTCAAGAAGCTCAAGAATGAGACTCAACTATAAGGCCTAAAATAAATTATCCAGGAATTATGAATTATAAGTAATCCAGGAAAATCTCAGGCCCATAAAGGCTCCTGAGGGAGTCTGGGGATTAAGAGGGGATCCCATTTCTCATGATGAGAGACAGAGTCACTGTCTTTTGTCTAAAGCCCCCACAGTTCACTTTCAAAGGTCATTTGTGTGTCTACCTTAGGGTGATGCCCCAGAAAGACAAAAAGTCAGATTAGGCTGAAAACGTATTACTTTCTGCAGTATATATCTCAAATTATGTGGTCATAAAAATCTTAACATAGGAAGGAATTTCCATGTCTCTTAACTTATTCTCCTCCCAGAATAATGAGCTGAAGTCATGGTATCATGATTGACATTGTGTTTTGATGATTCACTGCCTGCTGAGGTTGAATAAGGAAGACTTTATTCCCCATTTGTTGTTTTAAAATTTCTTCCACTGCCACTTAAATTCAATATTCTTAAGACTTAGGCAAGCTGGAGACAATTGCTTATCACCATTTTAAAAATAATATCCTGGATGTCCTTTCATCCAAATATTTATTTCTCTTCTCATCTTCCCAATCATCAATTGCCAATGTGAATGCAAAAATAAAAATTATTAAATTATGTTTACAAACTTTATTAGCTAATATTCTAACATAAGCTTGTGTTTCCTGATGGTGAGATACTAAAGGAAGCACATAGAATCATGCTATTGATACGTGTAATTTGCAAACACAGCTCCCCTGTGGCAAAGTCTAAGATGAGCTGGGTCTGATCTAAAAATTACAAGACCCTGAACAAAAGGATAATTTAAAAACTTAGAGATCCAGTTATATATTTTAAAGCTAAAGATATAAACTGATGTATCAAGACAGTAGACATCCTCTGTTAAGAGACTAGGAGTGTGCTTCTTTCGCTTACCAGCTGTGTGATCTTGGACAAATGATTTAACGACTCTAAGCACAGGTTGTTGGTGGAAATATAAACTGGTGAAGCCATTATGGAAAAATAGTATAGTGTTCCTAAATAAATTAAAAATGGAATTACCATATGACCCAGCAATCCCTCTTCTGGGTATATACCTAAATTAGATGAAATTACCACTTCATAAGGATATCTACACTGCCATGTTCATTGCAGCATTATTCACAATAGCCAAGATAGGGAAACAACCCAAGTGTTTGTCAAGTGATGAATGGATAAAGAAACTGTGGTATGTGTATGCAATGGAATATTATTCAGTCTTAAAAAGAGGAGATGCTGTCATTTGCCTCAGCATGGATAGACCTAGAGGACATTATAGTCAGTGAAATAAGCCAGACATAAAAAGGAAAATGTGGCATCATCTCACTCAAAAGTGGATTCTAAAAAAAAATAATAAAATATACAGAGAAAGAGCAACAGTGATTACCAGGGGTGAGGTGCAGGGGGGTGGGATATAGGAAGTGGGTTAAAGGATACGAAGTAGCAGATATGTAGGATGAACAAGTCTAAAAATCTAATGTACAACATAAGGACTATAGTTAATAATAGTGCTTTGTATTCAGGATTTTTGCAAAATGAGTAGATTTTAGCTGCACTTCCATGGGAAGATAATGCTTAACTATATGAAATGATGGATATGTTAATTTGTTTTACTACAGTAATCATTTTATTATATATGTATCTCATAACATCATGTTGTACACCTTAAATATACACAATAAAATTTATTTAAAAATAAACAGGCTGTTACTCTGCACAGTGGAAGTTATACTAATTACAATTTTATATAGTTCTTATGCTTATTAAATAAAATAACACATTTAAACTCTTGGTGCAGAGCAAGTGCTTAAACAGAGATGTTATTATTTGTTTGCATCCCTTTGAGTTGATATTTGTCACAGTAAAAATGAGATGTCGTTACATTACTTTTAACCTCCCAGCAAGGCTAATCTATGTATATTGTGCTTTCTCTCTTTCTTTCCCTTATGTTCTTCCCTTTCTCTTAAAAAAAATACAGATTATGAAGACTATGGGGATTATTGGAGAGGAGACTATGAAGTAAACGGGGTAGATGGCTATGACTACTACCGCAACCAGTTGATTGAAGATGTGGAACGTACCTTTGAAGAGGTAACCAAGGAACTGTACACACAAACAGTTGAGGGGAAGTGTATTGGAAAAAGGGACAGTGACTACAGGCATTCTGGCTTGTTCTTCACACATTGGTCAGCCATTCCCAGGCCTCATAAAGTAATGGAATATTAGAGTTTGAAAAGATTTTAGAGAATAATGGAACACCCCCTACAGATGTTCAAAATGGTCTGCTTTCCTCCTCCTTTCAGTCACTGACCATTAATTAACAATAGAAAGACCATGACAATGAAATATTATAAGAAGAAATGGCCTTCTAAATTATAAGTAGTAATGATCTTATTGAGCTACCTGGGGCTGGCACTGTCTTCCTGTGTTAGCAGAGCTATAGACTTTGCTTTCTTCCTCAGAAAAATTGATACTATTATCTTGAGTAAGGTAGTCTTCACAGGGAAGAGAGAGTTTTATGAACAGAAATGTCCCATGGATGTTTTCCCTTCATTTTGGCCCCATGCCTCCCCTTTACCTACACCTTCAAACTTCCGATGTGAGTTATTCTGTCACAGCCATAGTTTGGCAGAGGTATCAAAAATGGAAGTAAGACAAACAATTCCCCAAAAATGAAATGAGCAGAAGACTTGAATAAGTACATCATCAAAGAAATTACACAAATGGCAAATGAGCAAATAAAAAGTTATTAGGGAAATGCAAATTAAAGTCATGATGAAAATCCACTCCACACCCACCAGAATAGCTATGATTATAAAGACGGACAATACCAAGTATTGGGGAGAATGTGGAGATGCTGGAGCCCTCTTACACTGCTGGAAGAAATGTAAAATGGGGCAGTCACCTCGGAAAACAGTTTGGCAATTTCTTAAAAAGTTAAACACACACTTACCATATGCCTCTTAAGTTTCTATATGAAATAAACGAAAACATATATTCTTATCCATAGAAAGATATACACAAATGTTCATAGCAGCAATATTCGTAACAGCCCCAAACTGGAAACCCAGCTGTCCTTCAACTAGTGAATGGATAAACAGACTCTGATATGCTCAGAGTGGCTGGAGGTAGGAGTGGAATTGATTACAAATGGGCACAAGGAAATTTTTGTGGTTATAGAAGTGTTGAAAAACTAGATAGTGGTGATGGTTTCACAGTAGTTTTAATTTATGGAAACTCATGAAACTACACACTTGAAAATGAGTGAATTTTATAGTATGTAAATTAAAAACAAAGGAAGAATAAAAACAAAAAAGTAAAAACAATCTTAAAAATGAATATATACGTTTTGCATCTGCTTTTATTTTGGGACCTGTGTTCTTCATGTATGTTTATTGATTTATGCAGTGAAGCTAGTTATCATCAATATCTAGGAAGAAGGAATGCTTTTAAATTCTCCAGAAATTTGAGAGAAAAAATTTTAATCTGGGGAAATTCTACTTTTTAAAATAATCTCCTATTATTTTAAATAAAGTGTTGCAGATTGGAAATTAGAATTGCCTACTCTTAGTCTTAAACTTTCTTCCTATGCTTTTCAGATTAAACCATTATATGAACATCTTCATGCCTATGTGAGGGCAAAGTTGATGAATGTCTACCCTTCCTATATTAGTCCAACTGGATGCCTCCCTGCTCATTTGCTTGGTAAGAAAGAAGCCCCATGAATTCTTTGTGCACTTGGCGCTTTGCTATTTCTAACAATAAGATTGCCTTCTTTGAGTGAGGCTTAACATAAAACTTTTGAAAAAATCTGTAAGTGGTTAGTAACATGATAGAAATCACATTTTGAAAGCATTTTCTTCAACCAAAAGTTTATTTTAAATAATTCTCTACTGTATTACTTTTCCGTATATAAAGAGTTATTATTTTGGCTGCAATTCAAAGGATAAAGGGGTTACTTAAGATAACTAGAGAAAGAGTTCTAGGCTCAAATGAGACTGGAAATGGGGAAAATAATTTTTAGTATTTAAGTTGGTTGGCTAAGCTCTTAAGGTGGAATTTGAGATTTTAGTATCATATTGTCAGAGCAAAAAAGCTTGATTGGCTGGGTGTGGTCAGGGGTAACAGAAAGGTATATCTTGGGTAAAAGCTTCCTAAGTTCATTCTAAGTTCATTATAATTTGGGGAAATTGCCAATTACTCTTGCTGAAAAATACTTGGCTTGGAATCATATGAGCGAAGAATGAAAGAAAGTGGCCATCTTCCCCTCTCCCACCACAGCAGCTGAGGCCAAATAAAATATAAATATTTGAAAATTTCATGCTATGCATACATAGTATTTCTACTGTAGTCAAGCTAAGTTGCTGGAAGCTAATCTCCTCCACAGCCAAACCTTGTCTGTCAGGAGAGAATGCGAAGAAAGGACCTATGGAGACTTAACTCTAAAGTAATGTGGAAATCCTTTCTACAATGTCAATGGCAAACATTATTTAGTAATTCAGTTTCTGCTTAACCCTTTCTGGTGTGATGGGATAATTTCTTCATTCCAACGTAGACTAATTTATCGCTACATGGCACCAATGTAACACAGTTCTACCTTATGTGGAACTTAAGCAACACCCTTCTGATGCCTTCCATTCATTAGTCCTATTTCCATGCTATGAGGTTACCCAGAATGTCAATTCCTATTCTACAAGATGACTTTCCAGATATTCATCAAGAACCATCATATAAAATACAGCATAGTACCTGGCACAATACATTTTAGTGACTATTATTGCTATTATCATGTTTACACTGTTTTCTTTTGTCAAGTTAAATATCTTATACATTATCAACCATTCCTTAAAACCTTACTTTTCTAATTGCTCTCTTTTGGATGAGCTATACTTTGTCAATGTCCCTCCTCAATTTATCATGCTCAGAGACGAACAGTTACTCCAGATGAGGTTTGGCCAACATAAAGAAAGACATGGTATCATGACTGCCTTTGTTCTAGACACTGTACTTCTATTGATTTAGCTCAAGGTCACATTTATGCTTCAGAAGCCATGTCATACTGTTTGTTGCATCACTTTTGGTCTTTTACATGTGGACTATGCTTTAGCCTGGTGTCACACATATGTTTTTAAGATGGATAGGTTTTTCTTTTCTTTTTTTTTTTGAGACGGAGTCTTGCTCTGTCGCCAGGCTGGAGTGCAGTGGCGCAATCTCGGCTCACTGCAACCTCTGTCTCCCGGGTTCAAGCGATTCTTCCGCCTCAGCCTCCCAAGTAGCTGGAACCACAGGCGCGTGCCAACGCCCCTGGCTAATTTTTGTATTTTTAGTAGAGATGGGGTTTCACCATGTTGGCCAGGATAGTCTCAATCTCTTGACTTTGTGATCCACCCACCTTGGCCTCCCAAAGTGCTGGGATCACAGGCATGAGCCACCTCGCCTGGCCAAGTTTTTCTTTCAAATTTAAGCATAGGACTTCACATGTATCACTATTGGATTTTATCTTTTAAAATATAAATTTATGGAACACTTTTTTTTTTTTTTCAAATGGAGTCTCACTCTGTCGCCCAGGCTGGAGTGCAGTGGCTGATCTCAGTTCACTGCAACCTCTGCCTCTTGGGTTCAAGCTATTCTCCTGCCTCAGCCTCCTGAGTAGCTAGGATTACAGGCACAAGCCACTATGCCTGGATATTTTTTGTATTTTTAGTAGAGATGGGGCTTCACCTTGTTGGCCAGGCTGGTCTTGAACTCCTGATCTCAAGTGGTCTGCCTGCCTCAGCTCAGCAAAGTGCTGAGATTACAGGAGTACTCTTCATGAAGTCTGTTGCCCTATTTCTTTGGGACCAGGATTCTGGTCCTGCTATTAGGTTGACTTTTTCTAGATACATCTTCTTTTTTAGGGTCCCTGGTCTTGGAGTACAACTTAACATTTGTTTGATGTTTACAAAGTCACCAAGTTAAGTACACTAGTACAGGTATAAAAGTGGAATTTGGTTACCAGTGAGTAAAGTTCCTGAATGATGATTTTATATGATCTCTTTTGAAGCCAACACTAGGAATTACTAACAGCTTAATTTGTGATATTTTGTACCATGGATAGTGGAGTATAGAAATCTCTTTCTAATTTACAGTATCAATGATAGTCTATAAATTTAATAAATTATGTCTATATTTCTGTTGTTTCTGTCATATACTAACAGATTCTTTCTTAAAAATAGGTGATATGTGGGGTAGATTTTGGACAAATCTGTACTCTTTGACAGTTCCCTTTGGACAGAAACCAAACATCGATGTTACTGATGAAATGGTGAAACAGGTAGGAAAGAGAGCCCTTAAAAACTAAATCTAAATTCTCAACTTTATTTATTTTTATGTCATCCTTCTATTTTTATTTTTAAACCATGTAAATAAAAAACTTAAGCTAATTGAAATTTATTTTTTAATGTAGCTATATTTTCATGGAAAAGCAGTTTACAATGACCTCAGATACCTTGAATTGCAGGTGTAGTATTGATCTCATTGAAAGATATTTAAAATAGAGATTACCTGAGTTTTCCATTAAGCAGTAAGATGTGGAATTATCAACTGGTTGGTATCACTCTTTCCAAAGTTTGTCATTGCTAGGTAACCAGCCAGTAATCTCTATGGATAGTAAAAACAAGAATATAATGAGGGGAATTTTGCGTATTTAAAAATTATTAGTGCTAAATATATTACAATAATCTTTAAAACAAGTTTAAGCAACACCTTTCTTACTACTTTGGTTTAATTATTTAAATGTGCTGGGTTCCTCAAAACACATGTAAGTATATAGGTCACAGACCCAATAAAGCAACTATACAGTTGAGACTACAAAGCAACCAGCTAACAACAGCATGACAGGAACGCTTCACCTAACAGACAGAGAGTGGCAAATTGGATCAAAAGACTCAATCTTCTTTTGTCTTCAAGAGACTCATCTCACGTGTAATGACACCCATGAGCTCAAAGTAAAAGGATGCAGAAAAATCTATCATGCAAATAAACCACAAAAAAGAGCAGGGGTTGCTATTCGTGTATCAGATAAAACAGACTTTAAACCAACAACAGTAAAAAAGGACAAAGAGGGTGATTACATGTTGATAAAGGGTGCAATTTAGCAAAAAGACTTAACTATTCTAAATATATGTACACCCAGCATTGGAGTGCCCAGATTCATAAACATAGCACTTTTAGACCTAGGAAAAAACTTAGCCAGAAAATAATAGTGGGGGACTTCATCACCCCCCTGACAGTGTTATACAGACCATTGGGGCAGAAAACTAACAAAGAAATTCTGGAAATTCTGGACTTAAACTTCACAGTTGACCAATTGAACCCAAGAGACATCTATAGAATATTCCACTCAACAACTATGAAATGTACATTGTTCTCATCTGAACACAGAACATACTCTAAGATTGGCAACATGCTCAGTCATAAAGCAAGTCTCAATAAATTCAAAACATTAAAATCATACCATGCATATTCTCAGACCACAGTAGAATAAAAATAGAAATCAATAGCAAGAGGAACTCCCAAAACCATGCAATAACCAGGAAACTAAACAACTTATTCCTGAATGACTTTTGGGTAAGCAATGAAATTAAGGAAGATATCAAAAAATTATTTGAAACAAATGAAAACAGAGACACAGCATACCAACATATCTGGGATGTGGCAAGAGCAATGTTAAGAGAAATGTTTATAGTGCTAAATGCCTACATCAAGAACCTAGAAAGATATCAAATTAATAATCTAACACTACACCAAAAGGAACTAGAAAAACAGGAACAAACTAATATCAAAACTAGAAAAAAAAAAGATAACTAAAATCAGGGCAGACCTAAATGAAATTGAGACCTAAAAATCATACGAAGGATCAACAAAATGAAAAGTCAGTTTTTTAAAAAGGATAAACAAGATGGAAAGACCTCTAGCTAGATTAACAGAGTAAGAGAAATGATCCAAATGAGCACAATCAGAAATGACAAAAGTGACGTTGCAACCAATCCCACAGAAATACAAAGGATCCTAAGAGACTACTATGGACACCTCTATGCACACAGGCTAGAAAATCTAGGGAAAACAGATAAATTCCTAGAAACACACAACCTCCCAAGACTGAATCAGGAATAAATTGAAGCCCTGAACAGACCAATAATGACTTCTGATATTGAATCAATGATTTAAAAACCTACCAACAAAAAAAGAGCCTCAGACCAGATAGATTCACAGCTGAATTCTACCAGACATGTAAAGAAGAGCTGGTACTAATTCTACTGAAACTATTCCAAAAAATTGAGGAAGTTTTGCTGCCTAACTCTTCTATGTGACAAGTATCATCCTGATGCCAAAATCTGGCAAAGACACAATGAAAACTGAAAACTACAGGCCAATATCTTTGATGAATATAGACACAAAAATCCTCAGTAAAATACTAGCAAACTGAATCTAGCAGCACATCAAAAAGTTAATTCACCATAATAAAATAGGCTTTGTTCCTGGAATGAAATGTTGGTTCAATATACACAAATATGATTTGTCACATAAATAGAATTAAAAGCAAAAACCATATGATTATCTCAATAGATGCAGAAAAAGCATTTGATAAAATCTAACATCTTTTCATAATAAAAATCCTCAACAAACTAGACATTGAAGGAACATACTTCAAAATAGGAAGAGCCATCTATGACAAACCCACATCATACTGAATGGGCAAAAGCTAGAACCATTCCCTTTGAGAACTGGAAAAGACAAGGATGCCCACTTTCACCACTTCTACTGAACATAGCACTGGAAGTTCTACCCAGAGCAATCATTTAGAGAAAGAAGTAAAAAGCATCCAAATAAGAAAAGAGGAAGTCCAATTGGCTCTCTTTGCTGATGATATGACTCTACCTAGAAAACTTTAAAGACTCCTAGATGTGATAAATGACTTTAGTGAGGTATGAGGATACAAAAGTCAATGCACAAAAATCAGTAACATTTCTATATATACCAAAAGTGTTTAAGCTGAGTGCCAAATCAAGAGCACAATCTCATTTACAATGGCCACAAAAATTAAAACATCTAGGAATACATCTAATCAAGGAGGTGAAAGATCTCTCAAAGAGAAGTACAAAAAACTGCTGAAAGAAATCATAGATGACACAGACCAATGGAAAACCATTCCATGCTCATGGATTGGAAGAATCAATATCGTTAAAATGGCTATACTGCCCAATGCAATCTACAGATTCAATGCTATTCTTATCAAGTTATCATCATTTTTCACAGAATTGATAAAAGCTATTCAAAAATCCATATCAAACCAAAAAAAGAACCCGAATTGCCAAAGCAATCCTAAGCCAAAATAACAAAGCCAGGGGCAACACATTAACGTTTAACTATACTACAAGTCTACAGTAACCAAAACAGCATGGTACTAGTACAAAAACAGACACGTAGACCAGTGGAACAGAGTAGAGAACCCCAGAAATAAAGCCACACACTTACAACCATCTGATCTTTGATAAAGTCAACAAAAATAAGCAATGGGGAAAGGACTCCTTATTCAATAAATGGTGCTGGGAAAACTGGCTAGCCATATATGGTTATGCAGCTTCACTTTTTATTCTGCAGTGGACTTTTTCCAGGAGTATGTTATGTATGTTAAAATGTTCATTGCATTGCTTCTTACAGATTTAAAACTATTAACAAGCAAAGGTTGAGCAATGCATAAACAGTAAATTATGGTGCAATTATCTGAAGAAATTTTATAAGACAAATAAAAGTATGATGCAGAAGAATGAAACTAGAGGCTTACCAATCACCATAAAAAAAATAAAAAATAAAACTCAAGATGGATTAAAGACCTAAATACAAGACCTCAAACTATAAAAATCCCAGAAGAAAACCTAGGAAAAACTCTTCTGGACATTGGCATAGACAAAGAATTTATAAGCTCTCAAAACCAATTACAACAGAAACAAAAATTGACAAGTGAGACCTAATTAAACTAAAGAGCTGCTGTACAGCAAAAGAAATCAGCAATAGAGTAAACAATCTACACAATGAAAGAAAATATTTGCAAATCATCAGAGAAAAGAAAATCAAAACCTCAATGAAATACCATCTTACACCAGTCAGAGTGGCTACTATTAAAAAGTCAAAAAATGGGGCCGGGTGCAGTGGCTCACACCTGTAATCCCAGCACTTTGGGAGGCCGAGGCGGGTGGATCACTAGGTCAAGAGATCGAGACCATCCTGGTCAACACGGTGAAACCCAGTCTCTACTAAAACTTCAAAAAATTAGCTGGGCATGGTGGCACGTGCCTGTAATCCCAGCTACTCAGGAGGCTGAGGCAGGAGAATTGCCTGAACCCAGGAGGCGGAGGTTGCGGTGAGCCGAGATCGCGCCATTGCACTCCAGCCTGGGTAACAAGAGCGAAACTCCGTCTCAAAAAAAAAAAAAAAAAAAAAGTCAAAAAATAACATGTTGTCGAGGCTGCTGAGAAAAGGGAACGCTTATGCACTGTTGGTGAGAATGTAAATTAGGTCATGCACTATGGAAAGCAGTTTGGAGATTTCTCAAAGAACTAAAAGTAGAACTACTATTCGACCCAGCAATCCCATTACTGGGTATACACCCAAAGGAAAACAAATTATTCTTCCAAAAAGACACGTGCACTTGTGTGTTTATTGCAGCACTATTCACAATGGCAAAGACATGGAATCAACCTAGGTGCCCATCAGTGGTGGATTGGATAAAGAATGTGGTAGATATACACCATGGAATACTATACAGCCTTAAAAACAATGAAATTGTGTCCTTTGCAGCAACATGGATGCAGCTGAAGGCTGTCATCCTAAGTGAATTAATGCAGAAACAGAAAACCAAATATCACATGTTCTCACTTATAAGCTAAACCTTGGGTATACATAGACATAAAGGTGGGAACAATAGACACTGGGGGCTCCAAAAGGAGGGAGGGAGAGAAGAGCGGCAAGGGCTAAAAATCTTCCTATTGAGTACTATGTTCATATCTGGTTGGTAGGACCAATAGAAGCCCAAATGTCAGTATCACACAATATCCCCTTGTAACAAACCTGCACATGGATTCCTTGAATCTAAAATTAAAATTTAAGTTAAAAAATTCTCAGGACAGGTGTGGTGGCTCATGCCTGTAATCCCAGCACGTTGAGAGGCTGAAATGGGTGGATCACAAGGTCAGGAGATTGAGGCCAGCCTGGCCAACATGGTGAAACTCCGTCTCTACTAAAAATACAACAACAACAACAAAAATTAGCCTGGCATAGTGGTGTGCGCCTGTAGTCCCAGCTACTCAGGAGGCTGAGGCAGGATAATCACTTGAACTCGGGAGGCGGAGGTTGCAGTGAGTGGAGATCGGGCCATTGCACTCCAGCCTGGGTGACAGCGAGACTCCATCTCAAAAAAAAAAAAAAAAAATTCTCTGTGTTCCCTTCTGTTGATGAAATGATATTATAGTTATAATTATGTATTTTTGTTTATTCAACTAAAATTCTACATTTCTGAGTAGAATGCCTAATTATACTTCTATTTGCCTTATAAAATTTCTTCCGATAATTGCACCATAATTTTTGCTATTTGTGCATTGTCAACATTGCTTGTTAATAGTTTTAAATCTGTAAGAAGCAATCCAATGAACATCTTCACATACGTAACATACTCCTGGGAAAAGTCTATTGCAGAATAAAATGTGAAGTTGCAAGGGCCTCTAAACTCTTGCAGCTGTTCTAGCTCCACTTTGCAGTTGAGGAGGAGTATAGGATCATCTTGATGTATGTCTTTAATCTTTCTAAAGGGTCTTCACACCCATCTCTTCTACTGTCATCTCTAAGACTCAGGATAGGTATTGTGACAGCTCCATGCTATAGGTGGGGAAAATGAAGCTCAGGTAAATGATTTGCTCAAAGTCACAAAGACAGTCATTGGCAACTAAGGATTGAACTCAGAACTCCTAATAATTTCAGTCTGGTTTTCTATTTGTTCATTCATTGTTCATTCAACAGATGTTAACTGTATTTCCTAATATATACTGTTTTGGTATCGGTTCATTCTGTTCAAGAATGTCATATTCATCAATATCAAGTGCCAGAGAGTAAATCCTTAAGGCTCAATAATTTTTTAAACCATTGATAGTCTCATATCCTGTTTCTTATTCCCAGAGATGACAGAGGAAAAAAACCAGACTTGACTGGTCTTTGATATGAGAGGAAGTTTTCTGTTACTAAAAGTGATTCATAGACTAGCTGCCAATTACACAAACTTAGCTTACCTGATGTAAGCCTTATCTCCTAAGCATGCTTGGTCAGCTCCTGAGGCACTTGTTCCCAGAATAGTTTTCTGGGTGGCAGATGCCTACTGCTGCCTCTTTATAGTTCCAGAACATTCTGAAAATTTGGACTTCATACAGATCATAAAGCCAAGGCCCAACTACCCGTTGGTGCTAGGCCACATCTGGGCCTTTTCAATTCCAAAAGCCTACGCCTTCAGGTCTACCTTATAGTTTACGTCTTCCACCAAGTCTAATAATTAAATAAAGCTAATTAACATATTATTATCTCACTTTTTTGCAGTGGGAACATTTGAAATGTACTCTCAGTGATTTCAAAATGTACAATGTTCTATTATTAACTATATTTACTATGCTATGCAATGGATCTCAACAAGATAAAACCAACTTACTCATCCAGTTTGAGACTGTACACTTTGACCATCATCTTCCCATGACCCCAACCACATAGCCTCTGTAACCACCATTCCACTCTCTGCGTCTACCAGTTCCATTGTTTTAGATTCCACACATAAGTGAGAATGTGTGGTATTTGTCTTTCTGTGCCTGGCTTATTTAATTTAGGAACGCAGTTATTTTGATGGCTGGAATTAACACTGTTCTCTTTTCCCAGGCCTGGGATGCACGGAGAATATTCAAGGAGGCCGAGAAGTTCTTTGCATCTGTTGGTCTTCCTAATATGACTCAAGGATTCTGGGAAAATTCCATGCTAACTGAGCCAGGAGATGGTCAGAAAGTAGTCTGCCACCCCACAGCTTGGGACCTGGGGAAGCAAGACTTCAGGTAGTGGGGCTGATACTTACACAGCTGATACTAAATGGGAGACAACAGAGGCAGGCTGAAATTTAACTTGAATTCTTTCTCTGCCTTTCTGAGCACAGAAAAGATAAGTTAATTCTCCTTGAACTAAGGCTGGGAGTCTAGAAGAGCACATTTGGGTTTTCCCAGGAAAAGAGGATTGCCAGCAGGCCCTAACTTGAACCTTCAGACAATCTGCTTTCTTTGAAATATCCATTGGCATTGTATGGTAATCGGGATGGTTGCACCCATATCAGGAAATATTTGGTGCTAAGATATTTCAAAGATGGACATGTGAATCAAACATTGATCTTCCCCTCCATGTTTCACTCTTGTGAGTAAGACAGAATAGGTGAATAAATAAGCTTGGATAGAAGGGAGAAAGTGGTACATGTCATAAGAGAGACACAGAGCATGCTCTATGGAGAACAGGAAGAAAACTGACCACACTTGCAATAGGAGCTAGGATCAGACAGTGTTTTACAAGTGGGATTTGAGTTGGGTTTGGAAAGACAAGAAGGATTCAGATACACAGAGTTGGGAGGAGGACGCAGACTGTGAGAACAGCAGGATCAAATACAGAGAGGCAGGGCCTGACCTGTGTACTGGAGTCGGCAAGTTAGGCTAGAATGAGAAATACGTGAAGGAAAGTTTGTGTAATATGGCAGAATCAGCACAGGCTTCAGAATCCTAGGTGTGTCACTTAATGACTGTGCAACCTTGGACAAGGTATTTAACCTTCTTTGGTTTCAATTTCCTTATTTTATAAAGTAGAATAGTAATTCCCAGGTTGTAGGCTTGTGAGAGCCTTACATTGGATTCCCTAGCTTGAAATGGAGATTGCTATACAAGTGCTTCATTGAGGAGAGCTCTCAGGTAGAGGGGAATGAGGGAAGCAGGCTGGGACAAAGGAGGGAGGTAAATAAGGATGTGATCTTTGCTGGAAACTTGGCCTCAGCCTTATCCCGTGAACCTCTCTGGAGCATAACTTGAGCCACAGACTAGGTCACACCTCAAGACAAGGGGGCTAGCTTTTTATATTAGTCTTTGGCTGTGGACTGCCCCACAGTATGGGGGAGTATAACCCCCATTTGGCCAAAGGCAGTGAAGGGAGCAGCTATTGGCCCTTATCAGCTGTGACTCAGGTAACTAGGGGATGGTGGATAAAGTCTCGGCAGGGCCCCACCAGCATTGAATAGGGTAGAGATTGGCTGTACAGTCCTTTTCTGGAAAGGGCCAGATAGTTAATAGTTTAAGCTTTGCAGATCTCTCAGCTTTGCAACTACTCAGCTCTGCCCTTGTGACATGAAAACAGCCATAGACAATACGTAAACAAATGGATGTGGCTGCATGCCAATAAAAATTTATTTATAAAAACAGATGGCCAGCCAGCAGGCCATTGTTTACTGATGCCAGTACTAGAATGAGACTTAAAAATGAGACGCTATAAGTAAGATTTGAGCACAGAATCTTATATACAGTAGGCAGTAAATATATTAGTTATTCTTATAATTATTTCAAAAGAGAATATAGAGAAACCAAATTAGAAAAGCAGGTTGGGGTTGTGAAAGGAAAACAGATTTACTGAGCACGAGATGAATACATAATTGACTATTTCCCTACCTGCTCCCTTTCTCTTGCAATGTGTGGATTACCATGCCCTCCCATTATCTCCTCCAGCTCACTTTTCTCCTGTAAATATTGAAGCCCTCAAAATTATTTTTGGAGAAAGGCACAGACTACGGACTGTTAAATTCTGTGTTCTTTTTTTCTGGACATGTTCTTAAGCTTGGCAAAATAAACTTCTGAATTGATTGAGACCTATCTCAGATAGTTTTTGGCTTACAGTGTCATATTGGTGTATAAAAGGCGGCTAAGTTTATTCTTGAGCAATGAGGAGGACTCAAAGGATATTGGAGGGGGTAGCGACATGATCCAAGTGGTATGAAATAAATTTGGGAATCTACTGAAATATGACCCCTATACCCACCTGAATGAAAATGCTCTTGCCAAGTTAAAAAGGATCACCATCTTATTGCCAAATGCAGTTCTTATCCCATTGGTCTATAGCAGCATTAGACAAGATTTATGAGTTGTCTTTCAAATGCTATTTTTTAAAAATGACTTCTACATTGTCATTCTCTTCCAGATTTCGTTGACTTCTTTGATTGCACTTTCTCTGTCTGCCCTGAATAATCTTCCTCTCCCCACTCCTTAGGTACTTGGACCTTCTAAAGGCTTATCTTTGGTCCTCTTTTCTTGCATTCTATTCCTGCTCCATGGGCCATAACATCTGCTTCCCAGCTTAAATGCTAATGATTCCCAAGTTTCAATTTGCAGCCCCTTCTACTATTTCTCTATCCTGGCAATACCAAACAGCTTGTAGTGTCCTGAATGCCACATTTCTGTCCCCCCCACCCCTAAGCCTTTCTTATTGAGCACCAGGAATGTCAACTTCTGTGTCATCTACTGGGAAAACTCCTACACATTAATTAAGATCCAAACTGCTTATTGCATCCTCAGTTATGCCCTTCTTGGTGCTTCTAAGGGACTGTGCCTACATTCACTCATTTTTATGCCCAAGGCTGTGTGTACTGATCACTTATAGAGTTTGCCTCAGAAGTCTTGTAGCAGAGAACTCTGCTTATCTGTCTTCTTATTAGTCTATGAGCAAGAGAAAAGGATTCACCCCTGCCCATTGCTTTATATTGAGCAACTAGTACTGTTTCTAGGACATAAGAGGTAGGTACTCAAGATTCACTGGTAAATAAATCTTGGAAAGATGATTCACGCTACCAAAGCCTCATACAACTCCACTGTAATGGTTAAAAGAAAGTCAGTGAGATTCATTTTCATCTTGTCCATTTTCACGCAGGATCCTTATGTGCACAAAGACGACAATGGATGACTTCCTGACAGCTCATCATGAGATGGGGCACATACAGTATGATATGGCATATGCTGCACAACCTTTTCTGCTAAGAAATGGAGCTAATGAAGGATTCCATGAAGCCGTTGGGGAAATCATGTCACTTTCTGCAGCCACACCTAAGCATTTAAAATCCATTGGTCTTCTGTCACCCGATTTTCAAGAAGACAGTGGTATGGACATTTTTTCATGGCTTGTTTCGGAGGTCCTTTAATCTGATATGGGCAAAGGTATTTATTATATTATGTAGGAAATATTTACTTTTTGCCACATGGGGTATAAGGAAACTGAAAAGGTAACTGGAAATTACTGCTGGTGGAAAAATTTAAGTATATATCAGAACATGTCAACTTTTGGTTTTGTATTATTGAAAAGGGAGTAAGAGAGCTAACTGAATGAATGGACTCGGGATCCTGTGAAATGTCTAACAGAAGTTTTTTTTCTTGAAGATGTTGAAACAATTTCACAGAAGTAAAATGGCTTGTCCCATTACTGTCAGCATTCTAACTAAACCCCTCTGGTTCTAGGTGAAAACTTCCCAAAACTTTAGAGTTGGAATAGATTCCAAAAACCATATTATAAAGGAGTAAACTGAAGACAAGAGAGGGAAAGTAGCCTGAAGTCAAAAAGCAATGTAGTGGCAGAACCAGAATAAGAGCCCTAATCTAAAGTCTTTTCCATAACATTATGCAAAGCAAAGTATAGTTTGAAATTTTGGAATTCTTAAAGAACAGGTGGTTTAATATCAAGATTAGAAGGGATTGAAACATTTTGTTCATCCTGCTGAAGTGTGAATTTCCCCTATAACATTCCCTTAGATCTGTGCTATCCTTCAACATCTTTGCTGGAGGCAGCCCATTTCCTTTTAGATGGAACATGACAAATGTTCAGGAGATCCAATTTCTTTGGTGAGAATGCCATGGGTTTTGATTCTTCCTCATAAAAGGAGAACAAATAGAGCCTAATGCCCTCTTCTCTTCCATGTATTCTCTTCCCTCATTTTATTATTTGTGACATAAAGATCAGCTCCACTGTCTGGAGCATTTGGTCGATGAGGTCAAGGTCATGAGCTCCATCCTTGAGTAAACAATTCACTTTGACTTGATCTCTGGCTCCAGATCCCTGGTGATCCCACAAGGGCCTGGGAGTGGGCCAGCATAAGGCCTGTCATCGTGTCTGAAATGGCTTCTGTAAGCACAGTCCTAGTGCATTATAGACCAGTAGCAGCATCCTCCCATTAAGAGAGTAACAAAGGTAGTTAACAGCAGCCGTACCTGCTTCCTAATTTTAAAATATTATTAATTCAATGAACAGATACTTTAGTATTTTTAAATATTCCCTAACAGCAAGTAAAAATGGTTGATGACTATCTTTCTTAAGATGGTATTAGATCAGTAATGAAATAATCTGTACAACAAAACCCATGACATGAGTTTACCTATATAACAAACCTGCACACATAACCCTGAACCTAAAACAAAGGTTTTTTTGTTGTTGTTGCTGTTTTTTTTTTTTTTTTTTTAGCAAAGATAGTATTAGACACGATTAAACCACTGATTTGGAAAACTCCTGCTTTTTTTCTTGACTCTGTCCCTGATTTGTGAATAATGCTAAATAAATTCCTTTATTCCTTCCATTCCTCCCTCCCTCTTTGTCTTTCTTTCTTTTTCCAAACATATTTATCAAGCACATACTGTGTGCAAGACATTTTTCTGACACTAGAGACGCAGTGATGTGAAAAGTAGATAACATCCCCTGCTTACATTTCAATGCATTGCCTTTGCACACTAGAGATGAGCTACACTGCCTCTTTATGTCACTAATAAACAATAAAATGAAATAACATGATTTATTAAAGCATTTTAAATTCTTGGTAAGGAAAATATCCGTACATTTAAAATACATTGTACTTTTCACCATCCAGTGGATGGTGCCCTCTAGGGAGGCTCTTTTGTTTTATGTCCCCTCCCTGGCTTACAGGCTTTTCACTAAATCTGTTTAGTATTTGTTTATTTAACAAAGACTCACAGAAGGCATCACATAGCAGACAGGGGACTAGGTTATACAGTCTCGAATGAGACGTTAACAGTCACTGACTTCATGGAGCTTTCCAGAATAAACAGTGTGACTGGGAAAGTGGATGAAATAGCTCTAATGAACTCTGATAAGAGGTATTTATGGGAGGAAACTGAAACTAATGAAGAAAATGAGGATTAGAAGTAACTTTGGGGTTTTATTTACCTGTTCTGTCCCAGGGTTTTAACCTACTCCAAATCTCTTAGCTGAGAAAATGAATATATACATATCATTATGTGTACTGTCCATTTTTCTCATGTAATTATCCTTATAGTAAGTATATCTTGAGGAATAATATTTTGAGATTAGGAAAATTATCTTTAACACAGAACATCCACTGTCATCTTCATTGTAATATTTATCCTTTTCCATTTTACTTTCAGAAACAGAAATAAACTTCCTGCTCAAACAAGCACTCACAATTGTTGGGACTCTGCCATTTACTTATATGTTGGAGAAGTGGAGGTGGATGGTCTTCAAGGGTGAAATTCCCAAAGAGCAATGGATGAAAAAGTGGTGGGAGATGAAGTAAGCCAATGAATATGCAATCAGTAAAATGTTTTCTAATGAGTTTGCTGTGTATTTAAAAGAATTTAACTGGTGTGTACACACACACACACACACACACACAGGCACACATTAACTCCTTTTTGTATTTGCAGTTTTTTATATTTTATATTTAGTCTCCATTCGGGTGCCATCTTCTCAGATAAAATTTCCTTGGATCAGGTGACAGTACTTCATACTATATATTCTTAAGTATTGGGTCACTTATTAAACCATGATATTATGTTGAAAGTGATCAGTTTATTCATTTTATATATTCTTTTATCCAGTCTTTTAAACAAAAATGCTGACCCCGCATTTTAGGTAAAGCACTGAGGATCCAATGCTAATAATTTCAGGTATGGTCCTTGACCCCCAAAAGCTTTTAGTTTATGGCAAGATGTGGAAAATTAATCCACTGCAATGTGTAGTGTTGTGATGGGAGGGCACAGGGTCCATGAGTGTCCAGGGGAGATACAAAGCCCAACCGGGAGTGTCAGTTGAGGAGAGGCATTTAAGTTAAGGCCTGAGAAAGATGTGGTTGTGGAGGGGAACACAGAGAATTCCAAACTAGAGAGAACCTGAAACATTTGGGCAACAGTGACCATTTCCATAGTTGTAGCACTACGTTACTCATTGCTGTGTCACAAGTTCCTCACACTGTGCCTATCACATGCAAGTATGAAATAAATAGGTTTTTGGATGAAAGAGTTACAAGAGAAAAAGAAAAAGAAGCAAAGAAAGAAAGGAGAGAGGGAGGGAGAGAATGGAAAGGAGAAAGAAATCTACCTTTTACCATCTTAGATCCTTGTTGATTATTTTTTCTTTGTTTTTCTCATGTTTTCTTTTTGAAGTGAAAAACTCATGTGTAACAAGCAGTTCCACATGCACAGGTTTAAAACAGTACCCTTCTTGTGTCAAGATTCTCTCTGTTAGCATAAATACTTGAGAGGAAAGAGGTAGCACCTATAAGAACTGTTTCTAGTGTTTAAATATTACTAAAGTTATGTCTACAATGATTCTGCAATTTTAAAGGAAAAATGCATTCAGTTTAAACAATGCCAAATACACGATTTTGCTACCTTTTTTTTTTTTTTTCTGGCTAGATTAATCTTTTGATCCCTCTTAGCTTATTTTAAAGGTACATGGAATCAGATCCTTAGAGTGAGTCATTAATGCACTAATTGTTCCTTTAGTTGTTCAACAAATATAAATGAATTCTTTCCTTAGTGGCAGGCACCATGTTTGACACTGGAATTAGAGAAGACCAAGACACAGCCCCACCATCTAGGAGCTCAAGTCTGTTAGGCAAGAAGTTACTATCGGTCAATAACTACAAAATGGGGAGATAAATGGCAAAGGAGGCACAACTAGAGAAGGCTAAGGGAGGTAGAGGGGTTAATTCTGCCGGAAGGTGGATGGGATCAGGGCCAGGCTTCACAGAGGAGGGAATGCTTGAGCTAGGTAGGCTTGGAGAATAAGTAAGATTTCAATTTTATTAAATTCTGTCTGCCAGGAGTACATGGACTGTGGCGCCTGAGAGGAATTATTAGGGCCTTCACTGTACATTTTTGGCCATGCAATGCACTTTATGAATTTTATTAAATTACTCTTTTGAATACTTATTCATTTTCTGAGGGTATATTCTGGCTGAATTAATTAAAACTAAGAGATAACCACATACTGAGCTCTACTGTCTGATTTTTTTACACTGCTTCTATTTCACCCGACAATCAATTCCAATATAAATACCATTGATTGGCCAGATGCGGTGGTGCCTATAATCTCAGCACTTTGGGAGGTCGAGGCAGGTGGATTGCTTGAGGACAGGAGTTCGAGACCAGCCTGCCCAATATGGTGAAACCCTGTCTCTACCAAAAGTACAAAAATTAGCCAGATGCGATGGTGCACACCTGTAATCCCAGCTACTTGGGATGCTAAGGTGGGAGAATCATTTGAACGTGAGGCAGAGGTTGCAGTGAGCCAAGATTGCACCACTGTACTCCAGTCTGGGAGATGGAGTGAGACTCCATCTCAAAAAAAAAAAAAAAAATGATTGATGAAACTGCACTAGTTATGCCCAACTTTACCTGCTTGTGATGGGTGATCCACAGATAATGTATTGTTTTATTTTCTCCCCAAAGGCGAGAGATAGTTGGTGTGGTGGAACCTGTGCCCCATGATGAAACATACTGTGACCCCGCGTCTCTGTTCCATGTTTCTAATGATTACTCATTCATTCGGTAAATTACAGTTTTCTTGTTTCTGTTTAACTTCTAGGGTTTGTGGACAACTGAGCTAATAATGACAAAAAGCAGGGATAAATGAAGTGATCATTATAATTTTTCTATTTCTACCCATAACTACAAAGCTCAATACAGATGCTCCTTGCTTTACAATGGAGTTACATCCCAATAAACTCATCATAAGTTGAAAATACCTTAAGAATGTATTGAATACCCCTAACCTATGGAACACCAAAGCATAGCCTAGTCTACCTCAAACGTGCTGGGAACACTTACGTTAGCCTACCATTGAGCAAAATCATCTAACGCAAAGGCTATTTTATAATAAAGTGTTCAATATCTCATTTAATTATTTAATACTGTGCTGAAAGTGAAAAACAGAATGGTACTTACCATTAACATACACAGCTGAAAGCTCTATTGTGAAGTCGAAAAATCAGAAGTCTAACCATTGTAAGTTGGGGACTGTCTGTATAGATGATCAGTTTCAATTCAATTTAAACTAACACAATTTATTTGGTTAAATTAAACTTGTGTGAGATCTTGTTCCTCTCATCAAGAAATCAATAGTATCACTGGGAGAAATAAAAAGTAGTTTTGTTTATCTACTTGTTATTGGCAGTTTATTGTGCAGTGTAATAGAAAGAAAATTTTTAACTTGAAGTCCAAAAACATATCTTCTTCACCTAGTAACCCCAGTCCTTGAATTTGCTGGACCTCAGTTTATTTGTCAGATGAAAACAATGTTATTGACCTGTTATAAGGATGGATTCAGATTATCTATATGAAAGGGCTATTAATCTGTAAAACGCAAAACAAATGTGAGCTAACATTTAACATAGTAATATTGCCATGTTCATCAATGAGTACATAAAATGCAAACAGGTTATGATGAGTATAGCATTAATGTCTGGAGAAAGAGATTTGATCAGTATCTCTTTGGTTACTTGGGTCCCAGAATTTAAATATATGCCCCAATCTATGACTCTAAGATGGTAAATAAAATGGGACTGCTTTTTTGTTTATNTACACAAGGACCCTTTACCAATTCCAGTTTCAAGAAGCACTTTGTCAAGCAGCTAAACATGAAGGTCCTCTGCACAAATGTGATATCTCAAGTTCTACAGAAGCTGGACAGAAACTGCTGTAAGAAATACCTCAAAATGTTGAACTTCCCCTAGTATTCATTATTACTTATTTCCATGCCTAGGTTTGAATTTGATTTCTTTGTTCCAAAAAGAAAAATTTGGCCTCAAAATGTCCTCATTTCCAAACCAAACACTTAATTGGTGGTCAGACAGGAACCTAGACCATGCAACAATTGGATGGGCCACCTGTTTTCTTCCTATCATAACTACAGCTCTGTCTGTGGTAATTGGAAGGAAAGAGCAGTTGAGGGAGGAATATATTCATTAATATGCATTATTTTCTTATCTGCCAGAAGCAAATTTAGCCAAATCGAAGAGAAGCCATAGAGCATAGATGTAAATATATGTACATCTGGAATCCCTCAAAAGGCCCTGAACCCCCTCTGCCGAGACCAGCTTGATCATAGAGACCCCAACCCAGGCGGTGCTGAAGGAATTAATAAATAGAAACAAATAGAGTGCAAAAGTGGGATCAAAGTGGGACCATCAGGGGACTGACAACATTTCCCAGCTGGAAGCCCAGAGCACACTCTGACCCACGTATTTATTCTTTGTGAACAAGTGATTATTTTTAAAAAGCAGGTGCTCAGTGTTTCTTCATAGAATAAAGATAGACTAAACAGGCAGATAGTGCCTGTTCACTATTAAAATAGAAATGAGCTGGAAAGCACTCTTTGCAAGTCAGCAATGGGGACAAGGTCAAATATCCTGTGTTTTGGGAGCTGGTTTAACTAGTGCATGACCGGTACATACTGCCTACTATTATGGCAGTTTTCTGCCTGGGGATGGCTCGGTGTTCCTTGCCATTGCCTCCCAGCAAACAACATATACTCCATCACACACACGTCAAGACCTCCTTCCAACATCCCTCTTTTTTGTGTAGCAATATGCTGAGGCTTGGAAAATCAGAACCTTGGACCCTAGCATTGGAAAATGTTGTAGGAGCAAAGAATATGGATGTAAGACCACTGCTCAACTACTTTGAGCCCTTGTTTACTTGGCTGAAAGACCAGAACAAGAATTCTTTTGTGGGATGGAGTACCAATTGGAGTCCATGTGAGTACACCCAGTTGACAAGTTTCATACCCATTCCCTGTCTACTTTCTCTAGTCTCCTTTGGTCCCTGTCTCATGAGGACTTGTGACACAGCTGAGAATGTTTTCTCTCTCTATAGTACCTGCTTCTTTCTCTGCTATGGTGACAGTTGCCGTTTTATAGGAGAAAAATCACATTTGTCGAGCACCTATGTATGAGACATAGTGAAAGCAACTGTACAGACACACACAGATGCATGCACATGCACACACTCTTTCAAGTCTGTTTTATTAGTCTCATCTTTTAAATATAGATTATAACTGTCTCCAACCAACTGCACTTGAATCCTGCTTTCCAAAGACAAATATATTTTTTTTTAACAATTTTAATGCTATTATCTCTTCTTTCTGGCAGTCACTTTCATGTTTTAAATAATTTGTTTACATTGCTATTTTGTTACTTCAAAGTGAAGTTTTAAACCTTCACTTTGGTCTACCCTTCAACTTCCACTTCTTGCTCTTCCAATAAGGCCTTATCATGATTTTTAATAAAACAGTTTTCAATGTTTACATCATTATGCCTGAAGAACCAAGTAATGTACTATTTTGTGTCCTTTCTTGTGTGGCTTTTTGTTTGTCCCAAAGTATGTACTTGCCTGAATTTTTTGGTTTACCTAATTTGCTATTTACATTGTATTTGTTTTTTCCCCAACGATTTCAACATATCTATTCTTTTCAGTCTCATTTTTTTTCCCCTAGAGACTTCCCTCTTGGAGTCTTACATCTTCCTGTCCCAACCTTTGTTGTTCTCCTGAGTTGAATCCCACTGCTTCCTAGATTCCACTTCTTCTTTCTTGGATTACCTCTTGTTTTTCTGAAGCATAGCCTCCAAGTGACTGTCTAAATGAGGGCACATGGGGTAGGAGGATCAACTATTCTCCAAAGTGGTTTTAACCACACCCTGAATTCCATTCCTCTTGTTTTCAGCCCAATATTATTTTCCCACCCTCACCTGTGCTTGAATCCCAATCCTCTTTTGGATTCTCTGGCTCTTTGTGGGTCTGTGCTCCCTCTGTGTACAAATTAGGTCATGACTTCCTGTCCCTGAGAAAGCAGTTACCCCTCTCTCATCGTTTCTCCAAAAGTCTGTTGATACCTTTAAAAGATCCCTTTACTGTCACTTTAATGGGATTTTGGGAGGAAAAAGGAAATAAGCACATGTGGGCAATCTGTCATCTGTAATCAGCAGTCTATGATTTCTCTTTAATCAGATACTGACCAAAGAATCAAAGTGAGGATAAGCCTAAAATCAGCTCTTGGAGATCAAGCAGTGAGTATTCTGGGCAGTGAATTCATTATTTTTAAGTGCACTGTCTTCACTTAAATAGGACACAATAAACCCATTTAAGTGTGATCTGAAAGAGGAGAGGCCATGTGGTTCTCTTCAAAACTATAAGTCCCAGATTCTGGCGTTGGCTTTGGGTTTTAAAAGTAACCCATTCCTTACTGGATAAGCTATTCCTACTTTTTATTACCTTGAAGGGGTTATGAACGTCAATGAGAAAATATCTGTATCAATCCTTAAATATCAAATACCAATCCTTTCAATTGACTCTTGTGTTCATTACTTTCATTCTAGAAAGAGAACATGGTTATATTTTGATAGGTAGTTTGATTTTAGAAGCAGTACAGTTAGTTTTTCTTTAGTTTGTTTTGTTTTAGTTAATCATCTGTATCCTGGCTTTACTCAGAGCGTGGCCCATGGGCAGGCAGCATTTGAATCACCTGGAAGCTAAAAATGCATAATTTCAAGCCTAGCCCTGGACCACTTAATCAGAATCTGCATTTTAGCAAGTCTCCAGGTGATTTGTACATACAATCAAGACCAGGAAGCTCTAATTTAGAACGCTGCTTCTCAAACTTCGTTGCACTTTGGAGTCACATGGGAAGTTTAAAAAATACTAATGCCTGAGTGATACACTTCCAGAGATTCTGATTTAATTGCTTTGGGTATGGAGTCAAGAGTTTGGCATCAAGAGTGTTTAAATTTCCCCAGGTGATTCTAGTCACAGCAAAGTTTGAAGAACCACTTATTTAGAGAGATGCATTTTGGGAGTAACAAAATATTTTGCAGGAAATTATATTATTTACACTCTTATGTGAATTATTTACTTAGCTATTGCTCTCTCCTTAACACCTGTCTCTGGTGATCTAGTCTAAGGAAGTAATAGCTTTCATTGGGAAAGAGGAGAGGAAAGAGTAGCCTTAGATCAATAGGGCTCAAAAGCCTGAGAGTGGGCATGGCACCCTGAAGGCTTTGCAGGGTTAGAAGTCAATCTGGGACTATTGGATAAAATGGTCCAAGATGCAACAGCAAATTGTTGTCTGCATTGGATAGATCCAAAGATTGTGTTTCTACCCCCTTACCTTTCCTGAAAAATTAAACATTGTCAAAGACTCAACAATACTTTTAGTATAATTTTCATAGATAAGACTTCAAAACGTAAATAACTCAGGAGTAAGACAGTGAACATTCAAGAAAGAAAAAATGAAAATGGAAGAGCGTTGCTTTCCAATCTATAAGAGTTCAACTTCTTATTTCTTGATCATTGGGTGATTGTGAGACTATTTCTCTGTCATATTTTTATTAGCTCTTCCTTGGCTTAATAAATTTTAGTCTCGGCAGATCAGGATCTTTTTCAATTATCTTTTTTTCTTGACATTTATACTCATTCTTTTTCCATGCAGTGAAGGTTGGTAAATAGTGTTCAGAGGGTTTGATGGTGTAATGTTCTGAGGCCAATTCACTGAGAAACAATCTGTTTTGATGAAACGAGATCATATATTTAGTGCATCTATACATCAGGGTTAGAATATCTGCTCAGTTCAAGCTATTTCTAGTGAAGTCCAATTGGATCTATGGCATTATTCTGAGAATTCAGCCTTTAAAATATTTTATATTTTATATTTATAGAAGGAGTAGCCAGACTGTTATTAGTAATAATATTAATATTATTACTATTAAAGGAACCCCCTCAAACCTGGATGAAACCAAGCTGAAATGAATGTAACAATTCTTTTATGAAATATTATAATTTTTAAAGGGAAAGGAGAAGCATAAAACTAGTACCATTTATTGATTCCTACTGCCAGCTACTGGAGGAAAGAGTGAATGCTTTCAAGTCTTTAAAAGCTATCCAAACATAAGCTATTTGTTTAGCACTGGAAAACAAGCACAAACGGATTAACTTGCTGTTTACAAAGAGTTATTTTTTATTTGAACTTTTTTCCTTTTACACTTATAGATAAGTACATTTCTGAGGACTTACCATAAAAATAGTAAAAACTGATTTTGTCCACAATGTACAGACATTTTACTACAAACTCCACAACTTTTGTTTGACTCTTGTCTGTAAACCTACACTCAGGGTGTTAATTTCAGTTTACACCAGACTAAAGTAAAAGGACTTATTAACCCAATGTTTCCTAAAGCATGGTTGCCTGACCAGCAGTATTACTACCACCTGGGAGTTTGTTATAGCTGTAAATTCTTGGGTTTCATCTCAGGCTTCCTGAATCATATGCTCTAGGGGTGGACCCAGCACTCAATGTTTTAACTAATCCTTCAGGTGATATGGATGCACACTCCCATTGAAGGTCACTGACTTAATAGCAAGAATCCCTAGAATATTAAAAATAATTCTTGAAGATATCAGATTATAAATGTGTCTTATGAGTCCAGCTGAGCGGTCTTTCTTCTGAATTCACAGTATGAATGGAACGACAATGAAATGTATCTGTTCCGGTCATCTGTTGCATATGCCATGAGAGAATATTTTTTAAAAGCCAAAAATCAGATGATTCCTTTTGGGTGAGTTGATTTGCTGGGTTCTCAAGTTACTCCAACCAGGATTTCTCCTACTCTTGAGTCTGAGGAGATACTCTGCCTAAACTTTTCTTCAACTGAAATTGATAAAAATCTCCTAGTAACTTATTCGTCTTTGGTATCTTGGAATTTGGGTGACTCCGTAGAAGGCTGATCGTGGCTTATTTGACTTGTAGATTGCGAGGGTATTGTTCTTACTAAACAGCTATCACTCTCTTCTCAGAATGCTCTCATACACCCTCAGCACTGAAAGAAAAAAACAGCAGAACTCCTTGCCTTCATTGACCTTATAATCTAGTGTGTATGCTGTGTGTGTGTCTGTGTAATATGTAAGTGAAATATAGTATAATTACAAGGTACTAAGTGCTATTGAGAAAAATATAAGAGAAAAGGGTCTGGGGAGGGCTGGTGTGTGTGTGTGTGTGTGTGTGTGTGTGCGTGTGTGCGTGTGTGTGTGTGCGTGTGTGTGTGTGTGTTGGGCAGGGGGAGTTCAATTTTAACCAAAATGGTCAGAAAAGACATCACTAATATTTGAACAAGTATATGAAGCAGGAGAGAGAGAGACACCGAGTGAGCCAGCAATGCAGACAATGGGGAAAGTGTCTCAGGTGGGGGAAACAGCAGGTGCAGAACCTGAGGAAGGAATATCCTCGGCCTGTTGAAGGAACAGCAAGGAGGCCAGTGTGTCTAGAGCAAATTAGAAGATAAGTGGAGATGTGGCCAGGATGTTAGGCATGGGGGCAGGAGGGAAAGACAAAAGGTCATGTGGGTCCTGAAGGCCATTCTAAGGACTTTGGCTTCTATTCTGAGTTAGATGGGTAGTCACTCAAGGGCTATGAGCCACATGATCTACCTTATTTTGTGCTAGGACCACTTGACAGCTATGAGATCACAGTCTTGTCACATCATATGGTAGACCCCACTCATTACCTTCATCCATGGGTGCAACACGATGTTTTCTGCTGGGTAGGACCAGGTTGTGGGTGTAAGTCTCTGTGTGGTACTGAGCCATCTCTGCCCGTCACATTGTTTGCCACAATCCTGGGCCACCAATTATCCCTTGTTGATTCTCCTGCTGTTTTCAGTTTGAAATCTTTCTATCATTGAAAAAGTTGTGGGTTTTACACGAAGGCAGAACAAATAGTGTGAAGACTTGATATCACAGTTTTTGTGTAGTTGATTTCATGTGCTTTGGGCAGCGTTAATATATTTTTTTTGACAATTACATCCTCCCATTGTTTGTTCTCCTCCATGCCTCTCTACCCTGTGATCCTCTCTCTAATCTCCTTTTCACCAGCAGGGGAGGTCTTCATTCTCTTTATTGTGTCCCCTGTGCCACAAGTGAAGATGTTTGTTTTGTTTCTCTACAGGGAGGAGGATGTGCGAGTCGCTGATTTGAAACCAAGAATCTCCTTTAATTTCTTTGTCACTGCACCTCAAAATGTGTCTGACATCATTCCTAGAATTGAAGTCGAAGAGGCCATCAGGTGATATTTTACTTTCATCTAGTGATGAGGGGGGTTACCAAATATAACAATAGCCAGTATTTTGTGTGTTTTTTCCTCTGTGCCAAGCATTGTTCTGAGTCATTTACATGTGTTACCTCATGCTACAAATTCCATGTAATTTCAGAAGGATCCTGCAGCAAGGGAGTAATCTTGATTTGAGTACCCCCAGATGTAGGCTCTTACAGAATGGAAGGAATACTATAGATTACATGTTATCAAGCAAGTTACCACTATGGGCAACTAGAGTTCAGTCCTGCTAGGAAATCTGGAAAGACTGTGTAGAATGTACACCTGAATTGTCCCGTCAGAGGATTGAAGGAGCTGGGGTATTTATTTACCAGTTTCTATCAGTCATTAGCTGAGAACTGCTTCCAGGTGGCATTAATTCCCCAGCATTTCAGCCCTGCAGGCAGGGCAGATCTTGTGTTCCGACAATGCTGTCAGGCAAAGTGAAGCAAGTGCTGGCTGAAGAAGGTCTGGCTAGAACTCATGGAAAATAGTAAGCACAGAAGCGACATGGACAGGTATTGCCATCATTTGCTCTAGGGACTTAGATGTAGGATTCGTTTAATTGCCTAAAGCCTGAAACAGGGTAGGCAAGCACAGGATTCCTTAGATATTGCTTGGCCTCTACGCTAGGTGAGGGACTTGCAATGAATGTTTAGAAGAAACAGTTTGTCCAATTTGGCTCAGTTGTTTCCCACAACAGACAGCAGGAGTGAAGAATGGATCAACCTTGTAGTTGTTTTCCTGTCATCATAAAAAGGCTTACTATACCTACTGCTTCTGGGCAGCTCACTAGGTGGCCCTCTCGAGCTGCATCAGAGTCCTGTTTATCTTTGGAGCAGATCTAAGACCTGCTGGGCAGGGTGTGCCTATAAAATCTGGCTTGGTTGGGGTGTATGACCCAACTGTGCCCAGAGACTCAGTTACTGCCTCCAAAAGCCTTAAGTCTGTCTTAGGGAAAACTTCTAGCTGAGATCTTTATGAAAAAGCTCAGCCATCCTGGATAACCGGCTGCAAACTACGGGGGACCTCAAATTCTGTTTCCAGGATAACCCTTTTCAGGTCTTTTCAGGCTGAGGTCGCCAGGGGTTATCTGACTAATTCTGCGTTGACTTCTCTCCCTCTATGGTGGACTCTGACCTTCTGACCTGGGCTATATCCAAGGGTAGGAAGATGAGATGCCAGACACTTTGGTCTTTGATCCAGAATGTTCTCCATATCACTGTTTTTTAAATTTTTTTAAACAATCTTTGTCCTTTTGCCTCTATAAAAGTCAGCCATTTCCCATACCACTGCTGAAGAAATTGGCAAAGGTCCCTTTCTTATGTTCCTCTCCAGTGCTACCTTTGAATGCCAACACCTTTTATTTGGAAAATAGTATGATAGAGACTTGGGCATAGGACTTGATTCACTTGTATAATAGAAGAGGTGTATCCAATTATCTGTTCCCATTATTTGATATAAAGTCACTATAGATATACTCTGACAAAAGGGAAATTCTTGCCAAATATGCTAACTTTGCCCTTAAACACAGTAGTCACAAATGAATAAATGCCAACCAAATTTTCCAGTGAAGCCATTGATAAACCTAATCTAGGTTGCAAGGCATGAAAGATGCATACTTGTCAAAAACTTGTCTCTTTAATTGGACCTTATTTACTTTGCTCTCATGATTTTAGGTGTATATTCTTATGATAAGCTCTGTTAAAACCTTTCAGGAACAATGATATAAAGAGTAAATAACTACACATGATTTTATTTTGTCTAAGTGGCCCCTTTGCTGTGTTTTGCTTTTGCAAATAGGATGTCCCGGAGCCGAATCAATGATGCTTTCCGTCTGAATGACAACAGCCTGGAGTTCCTGGGGATACAGCCAACGCTTGGACCTCCTTACCAGCCCCCCGTTACCATATGGCTGATTGTTTTTGGAGTCGTCATGGGAATGGTAGTGGTTGGCATTGTCATCCTGATCATCACTGGGATCAGAGATCGAAAGAAGTAAGTGGCCTTTCCTAGACTATCCGAAAACAGAAAGATTTAGAGAACAGTAACTGGAAAATTTTCAGTAAGTGGTAGATTGTATAGGCCAATTAGTTGGACAATTTTGCACCTAAATACTCTGATAAATTTCCTAGCAATTTACTAGATGTCATCAGCAGTTCACCTTCCTAGCAAGCCCACACAGTAAGTATCTGGTCTGGGATTTATTACTTGCCCTAGTACACTCCATCCCAGCCACAGTGTCATTTCCCTCCTACAAAGAGGCACTGCAAACTCAGCAGCTATGGGTGGGCTCAGGGAATTGTTCTCACTGCTGAATTCTTTTAAGTCTAAAAGTGACCCTGTAGACTGGATTACTGATGGGTTTGAACTGTGAAATTGTTCAAGAATGGGCTCTGAGATTTCTCTCAAACTGCTCCTCTTGTTTTTTTTTTTTTTTTTTTGACAGTATCTTGCTCTGTCACCCAGGCTGGAGTGCAGTGGTGCAATCGTAGTTCACTGCAGTCTTGATCTCCCAGGCTCAAGTGATCGTACCACCTCAGTGTCCTGAGTAGCTGGGACTACAGGAGTATGCCACCACATCCAGCTAATTTTTGTATTTTTTCTGGAGACAGGGTTTCGTCATGTTGCTCAGGCTGTTCTTGAACTCCTGAGCTCAAGCAATCCGCCTGCCTCGGCCTCCCAGTGCTGGGACAGGCATGAGCCACCGTGGCCTGCCCAAACTGCTCCTCTTTACTCACCTTTATTTCTCATGGGGTAGCTCAGACTCTGTATCATTCTCTAAGTTCATGGTCAGGCATGCTCCAATTTCTTCTTGAACTGAAGATCAAAGTTCATTGAGGATTTAAATTATTAGAGACCCGATTTCTAGTTTTCTTTGCTATTAGCTATTTGACCTTGAGAAATTGACTCTTGCTGGGCTTATGAAATGAAGGTTAATATTTTATAGTACCTAACAAAACTCTATGTATACCTCAGGTTATTTAAACATATTCTTGATTGAATCTCGATATGTGCTAGTCTGTTTTGCTCAATTTTCTTCACTATAGAGATTTTCTGTTCCCCAAAATAGCTTCATCTAAAAAACTAGGCATTGAATATGTAATACATTCATATGGTTAAAATGAAAAAATATAAAGGTGACCATGAAGAGTCTTCCTTATCACCTTTTGCCTCCAAGTTCTCCTCCCAAAGCCAATAAAAATTATCAGTTTCTTCAAGAGATATGCACATATACACACACATATATATATAGTATTTTTTTCTTTTTTCTTGGATATATATATATCCTTTTTAGTATACAAATATATGCTTTTTTAGTGTATATATGTGTTTGTGTTTGTGTGCATATATATATATATATATAATTTTTAAGTATACAAATGTTAGCAGGCTATAAACAATGTTCTGCATATTCTTTTGTTTTCCACTTAATGGTTTTTAAAAGTTTTTTTTAATTATACTTTAGGTTCTGGGGTACATGTGCAGATCATGCAGGATTGTTGCATATGTATACACATGGCAATGTGGTTTGCTGTCTCCATCCCCCCGTCATCTACATCTGGCATTTCTCCCCATGTTATCCTTCCCTGACCTCCCCACCCCCACGCTACCCCCAACAGACCCAGTGTGTGATGCTCCCCTCCCTGTGTCCATGTGTTCTTATTGTTCATCACCCACCTATGAGTGAGAACATGTGGCATTTGATTTTCTGTTCTTGTGTCAGTTTGCTGAGAATTATGGTTTTCAAATTCATCCATGTCCCTACAAAGGATACAAACTCAGCATTTTTTACGGATGCATAGTATTCCATGGTGTATATGTGCCATATTTTCCCTGTCCAGTATATTGTCGATGGGCATTTGGGTTGGTTCCAAGTCTTTGCTATTGTAAACAGTGCTGCTATGAACATTCGTGTGCATGTATCTTTATAATAGAATGATTTATAATTCTTTGGTTATATATCCAGTAATGGGATCGCTGGGTCAAATGGAATTTCTATTTCTAGGTCCTTGAGGAATCGCCACACTGTCTTCCACAATGGTTGAACTAATTTACACTCCCACCAACAGTGTAGAAGTGTTCCTATTTCT
>NW_016107786.1:1394407-1400991 GCF_001604975.1 Cebus imitator | reverse complement strand
ATCTCGTGATCCACCCACCTCGGCCTCCTAAAGTGCTGGGATGACAGGCATGAGCCACCGCCCCTGGCCTGGTGAACTTTTATGTTTCCAATATTTGTGTTTATTAAAAAATTGTGATGGCTTAATATAGTTAATTTCCTGTGTGTGCCAATATATCTATAAGGTGAATCCTAGCAGTGGGTAAGCTGGATCAAAGCATATGTGTAATTGCTAATTTTGATAAATATTGCCAAATTGCCCTCAATAGTGGCTATACCAATTTATACTCACATCAACAACTTATGAAACTTCCTGTTCCCCCTCTCCAGCCTCCTTAACACAGACTGCCCTCAAACTTTTTGATCTTCATCAATACAATTGATTTTAACGTCACTATATTAAGGTGACCTTGCTCTATTTAACAGGAAAAATGAAGCAAGAAGTGAAGAAAATCCTTATGCTTCCATTGATATTGGTAAAGGAGAAGATAATCCAGGATTCCAAAACAGTGATGAAGTTCAGACCTCCTTTTAGAAAAATTGATGTTTTTCTTCTTGAGGTGATTTTGTTGTGTGTAAATGTTAATTTCATGGTATAGAAAATATGAGATGATAAAGATGTCATTAAATGTCAAAACTATGACTCTGTTCAGAAAAAAATTGTCCAAAGACAACACAGCCAAGGAGAGAGCATCTTCATTGACATGGTTTTCAGTATGCATTTCTGTCTCTGGATTTGACCTCTCTTTTGTTTGCTAATAAGGATTTTATATTAAAGTATAATAGGGAAGGTGTGGGTTTGGTCTCACAGGCTGTTCAGGGATAATCTAAATGTAAATGTCTGTTGAATTTCTGAAGTTGAAAACAAGGATCTATTATGGGAACAAGTGTTTGGCCTTGTATGGAATATGGTTGGATCACTTGTAAGGGCAGTGCCTGGGTACGGCTGCAAGGATTGAGAATGGCATGCAGTAGTTCACTTTCATTTAATCCATTGTGAAGGATGACATGCTTTCTTCACATTAACTTAATCCAAGTACTATGGTGATTTGCCTACAGTGATGTTTGGAATGGATCATGCTTTCTTCAGGGTGACAGGTCTAAAGAAGAGAGAAGAATCCAGGGAACAGGTAGAGGACATTGCTTTTGCACTTCCAAGCTGCTTGATCAACATCTCTCTGACAACACAAAACCAGCACCAGGGGCCTCCGTGAACTCCCGGGGCAAGCCTGATAGAAACTCATTTCCACTATTCCCTAACTGTGGAGTAAATGGAAATTCTAACTGTACGTTCACCCTCTGAAGTGGGTACCCAGTCTCTTAAATCTTGTATTTGCTCACAGTGTTTCAGTAGTGCTAGGCATAAAGCAGACACTCAATAAATACTAGATTTATATGCTCCTTATGCTTACCTATGTTCTGGGGCTTCTTTACATTTTGTCTGCTTTTCACTTCTATGAACAAAGCTACCATCTGAGTGTCTGGGGCTTCTGACTGCCCAAATGTCTCGGGATATATTGCAAATTCTCAAATTGCTTTATTGTAAAAAGCGATTGTAAAATTAGTCCCAATAAGTTGTGTACAGTGTATATACCATCAGGTTAGGAGCCAAACCTGATGCTGCTTTTATATTTCTCACAGTCCCTATCCCAGTGTGAGCACATTTCCTACATACCTAAAGATTGATTAAAACTACATTAAATAGATTAACGTATCTGAACTCTACCCATTAACTCATTCTATTTGGTGACTAGCATAATGTTAGACTGACTTTGTACTTAATAAATTGTATATGGTAATGGTGGATCAATTAGCCAAGTCAGGAGAGCATGACTTTCAAAATCTATAAAATGGCCTCAAAATAAGGGCCATTTGAGGATCTTTGATGTCTTAATTATCTGATACCCAGGTAGCAGAGATAGGGTTCTTTATTTTATGAGATCCAATCAACATTTCGCATCACTGTCTGCATCATCTTGCCATTCATTGGGCCCACAGCTTGGGGCAACATACAATATAATTTACTCCTTGGCTAAGCAACCATTTTATAGACAGTTTTTTCTTTTATCTTGCCTATGTCCCATCTTCTCTAATATATTGAAAATCTTCTGTCAAGCTACTGCTATCTAAACATCCTTTGCAGTGGCTGCATGGTCTTTATGAAGTTCTCAGTCCTTGTCTTGGTTCAGCATAGTGCAAGAGTAATTTCTACAGGAACCAATTTCATCATCTAACACCTTCAAATGAGCCTCCCCTGATATGGCAAAAAGGGCCCACGTGCATATGACATGGTGTCCAGCTGTAACACAGAAAGAAAAACCTGCTTATTTTTGGAGTTTTCTCCAGAATAGTCCTCACTGCGCCTACCAGGTAAAGCTTGTAGTTCTTCTCCTGGGTAGCAGCATCCTCTGAAAGGTTGGAGACTCTACAAAGAGGGACTGGTACCTGGGCCTAGGATGGAAGTTGGCAAACAATGGGCCATGGGCCAAATCCTGCCCATCACCACCTTTTTTTTTTTTTTTTTGAGATGGAGTCGTGCTCTGTCTTGAGATGGAGTCTTGCTCTGTCACCCAGGCTGGAGTGCAGTGGCACAATCTCGGCTCACTACAACCTCCACCTCCTGGGTTCAAGTGATTCTCCTGCCTCAGCCTCCCGAGTAGCTGGGACTATAGGTCTGCACCACCACGCCCTGCTAATTTTTTATATTTTTTAGTAGAGATGGGATTTCACCATGTTGGCCAGGCTGGTCTGAAACTCCTTACCTCAGGTGATCCGCCTGCCTCAGCCTCCCAAAGTGCTGGGATTGCAGGCATGAGTCACTGTGCTCGGCCACCCCACCACCTGTTTTTGTCTAGCCTGTGAACTAAGAATGATTTTTACATTTTTATTGGAAGTAGAAAAGATTTCATGATAAATGAAAATGATATGAAATTCAAATTTCAGTGTCCATAGATAAAGTTTTATTGGAACCCAGCCACACCCATTCATTTTCATATTGTCTAGGGCTGCTTTCATGCTACAGAGCAGAGCTGAGTAGTTGAAGTAGAGACAGCATGGCCCACAAAGCCCTTTACTGCCAAACCCTGGGCTATAAGGAAGCAAGGATTCAATGAAATTGCAAATACAAAAAGGCCATTGTGGAGCTCACAGCCAGAGAAACATAGTGATCAGGCCAGAAAGGGCAGGTGCTAGCTTCCTCTTCTGTGATGTCTCTCAATGAACTATTCTTCCTCATTTGAAATCCTCCTTGCTCCACATTTAGGTAAAGATGGGGCCTTAGATCCAATCTCTCTTCCTCATAAACCTACTCCCAAGACAGAGTAAAAAGCTGAGAAACTCAACTTGCTAAATCTACTGTGTTGGTATCTTAATGAACTCAGGTAGATATCAGGCAAATTTTGCCAGACCCTCTTGACTTTGTGTTTGACTTCTGGCAGGTCAGAAAATACTCAGCAAGACTGCAGAGCATTTGTTGGATTTTACCTAGCAAGTGATTTATCTGAACTTGCTCTGCAGCCTTCCCTTTGGGAAAGTTTCTTACCACATTGTCTGCCTCTTTCATCACTGCCAAAAGAGTATAGGCAGAGTCTTTGCTTAAGAAAAAACAATAAATTCTGTAAATCACCACTAAACACAGTTATATAGCATTAAAAAAAAAATCATTACATGGGCGGGCGCCATGGCTCATGCCTGTAATCCCAACACTTTGGGAGGCCGAGTTGGGCAGATCACCAGGTCAGGAGATCAAGACCATGCTGGCTAACACAGTGAAACCCCATTTCTACTAAAAATACAAAAAATTAGCCAGGCGTGGTGGCATGCACCTGTAGTCCCAGCTACTGGGGAGGCTAAGGCGAAGAATTGCTTGAACCCGGGAGGCAGAGGTTGCAGTGAGTTGAGATCACGCCACTGCACTCCAGCCTGGGCAACAGAGCCAGACTCCGTCTCAAAAAAAAAAAAAAAAAATCATTATGCATGTTTGAAATACTATGAAAAACTCACAGGTGTGGGGGCTGACACCTGTCATCCCAGCACTTTGGGAAACCAAGGTGGGTAGGTCACAAGGTCAGGAGTTCGAGACCAGCCTGACCAACATGGTGAAACCCTGTCTCTGCTAAAAATACAAAAATTAGCTGGGTGTGGTGGTAGGCATCTATAGTCCCAGGTACTCAGGAGGCCGAGGCAGGAGAATCACTGGAACCCTGGAGGCAGAGGTTGCACTAAGCTAAGGTTGCGCCACAGCACTCCAACCTGGGCGACAGAGCAAGACTCTATCTCAAAAAAAAACAAAGAAAAGAAATACTATGAATAGTGTTCTTTTACTTGGCTCCTCCTAGCAACACTGGACTTGTTTTCTGATAAACCTCTAGCGGTACATTAAGTTATTGCCTGACTTGATTTTTGCAGCTGTGCTTCTAAGCGGGGCTTTGGCTTCTTTTCATAGTAAACAATTCTGTATTGTTTGAATTTTTGCAACAAGTGTGTATTTTGTTATAAAGAGGATTTGTTGAAATGGTAAATATACAAAAAGAAGAAGAAGAAAGGAAAAAATCTTCAAGAGGGAGACCAGAAAGACCCAGCTTGTGCATGAGCTCATCCTCTGAGTGGGGTTCAGGAAAAGCTGGCACCCCCCTCGGACTCTGGGTCCATTGAGAAAGAGAGTTTGGGTCACCTGTTCTTTCTTTTCTCTTGGGTAGGAGAGAACCTAGCATACAGTCAACACTGGAAAAAAAAAACCACACTACAAAAAATATACAAATGCCCTGTGATTATTTTGAGTTACAGTTCATTGTAAATTGAGATCTGTGTACCTCCGTAAAAAATAGAAGACTGTTAACAAGTGTCAATTTTCTGTTGAAATGAAGGAATTATTAATGAAATGTCAAGAAACAAATAAGCAAGAGGGAGTGCATTGAAACTAGCTGGTGGCTGAAGGATAGAGTGGGATGAGAGAGGGTATGAATGTCTCTGAGAGGAGATGATTGACTGATCTCTGGAAAATAGCAGCATGGTTTAATTGGGGTGTCTCTTCATTGTAATGGTGCCCTCTACAGAATCTCTATCTCTCCCTTCTTGACATTATAGAAAGACAATGGAATATTCAGAAAGAGGTTAAAACCTGTGGGTTCAGTAGCAGGCCGTGAGGAAGGGCATTCCCAGGTACAGTTTTAAAGCTGAAATACTATGTAATAGGCATGAGAAGCTAAAATAGTACTTCTGCATTTTTGTGTTAAGATAGCAGACTGAAATACACCTTCAGTTATCAAACTAGCTAGAAGCCCCAGATCCCCAAACTCAAGGATTTAAGATGATTAGAAAGCAATAATTAATTCTAAAAATTGTACCTTAGTATCTTAAAAATTTACTTTATGTGAAACATATTTAATATATTATTTATTAATATTATTTAACTTTAGTTTTATATTTTATACATGACATACAGAGTCATTGTACTAATCTGGATATTAGATGAGAATTGTGCCATTTAGATTGAATAATGGACCACCTAATGATACCCCACCATGTAATGAGGTCCCCTAGGACAGTTCAGAACAACTGCTTCAGTAACGTATGGGAGTTTGCTAACAACACAAATTCACAGGCTGTACCCAGACCTCCTCCACCAGGTTTTATGGAGGTGGTTTCTAGGAATCTGTTTTCATAAACTCTACATTTGATTATCATGCATACTAAAGTTTGAGAACATTGAAATATGAAGGCAGATATCCACATTTCTGTACTTGGTAGTATATTTAATTCTTGTGACAGTGACAATATAAAGAAAAGAATGAATGTCCAATAAGTAATTTTTCAATTCTGCTCAGTTTTTACACATGAATACAGTCTCTATATTGCAATCTGAAAAATGTGCTTCTGCTATAGGCTGGAAAGTGTTATATCAGGAGCAGCATCAACAAAATTACTAACTTGATCTAAATTTCAAGGAAATCTTTTGTTTCCTGCCTTGTTCATTTCTAAATAATAGACAATAGAGAGAACACTATTAAAAACTAGCTAAATTACACTATGCTTTGCTACTTCCCTTAAAATGAATGAAAATGGTGGCCAACATCTATATTCATTCTTATCAGCACTCCTAATATCTTCTTCAAGGCTTGTCTTTTTCCCGAAGTGGTTCAATGAAAGACAGGAGTTGCTGAAATGTGGGACGCTTTTCTGGAAGCTAAACAAAAACAACAAAAAACCCAATGTTTTAGATGGTGAAAGTTATGATCTAAGATAAAATATATAAAATATTTATACCTAAGTCCTAAAGATAGCAACTTTTAAAATGTGGAAACACAACAGACATTTCAACTGAGGTCAGAAGCAAGGCAAGGATGCCCACTATAACAACCACTCTTAACATTATTTCAAAGTGTCAACCAATGCCATCAGAAGGTGAAAACAATTAGAGCCCCAATAACTTCTTTATTTGCAGGGATTTTAGTGTATACCTGGAAAATCTAAGAGTATCAATGTTAGAACCAACTTAAAGAATAAAGGAATTCACCAGGAGAGCAGGATATAAAATTAACATACAAAATCAATAGCCTTCACATATACCTACAGTAACCAGTTAGAAGATATCATGGAAGAGAAAAC
>NW_016107786.1:1366732-1394325 GCF_001604975.1 Cebus imitator | reverse complement strand
AAAAAAAAAAAAACAACCCACTAAAAAAAGTCTCCCCTTTAAAATGAGGACGACTTTAAAACACTGCTAAAAAACATAAATGTAGACTTGACTATATAAAAAAGCATTCCAGGTTAGGCACAGTGGCTCACGCCTGTAATCCCATCACTTTGGCAGGCTAAAGTAGGCGGGTCACTTGAGGCCAGGAGTTCAAGACCAGCCTGACCAACATGGCAAAACCCTGTCTCTACTAAAAGTACAAAACTTAGCCATCTGTGATTGTGCACAACTGTAGTCCAAGCTACGTGGGAGGCTGGGACATTAAAATCACTTAAGCCTGGAAGGCGGAGGTTGTAGTAAGCCTAGATTGTATCACTGCACTCTGGCCTGTGTGATAGAGTGAGACTCTGTCTTCAATTGTTTTTTAAAAAGCCTCTCTCATTCTACACTAGGACAGGTCAGTATCATAAAGATGTCAAATTTCCCAACTTAAAATATAAATTAAATACAATCTCCCCCCAAATATGAATGAGTTTCTTTCAAGCTAACCAAGTTGATTATTTATGGAATTAAATAATATGTAAAAATGGCTAAGAAATTATAAAGTAAGGTGAGCAATGAGGGGTGCTAGCCTACCTAGTATTCAAACATATCATAAAGTCTCAATTCTCTTAAAGAATCAGAGCAGTGTGGTGCTAGCACATAAACAAAGAGACCAAAGAACAGAAGAGGAAGTCTCCAAATAGATTCAAGTACATATGGAAATTTAGTATAATATTAGGGTGGCATTTTACCACCATTAAGGTGGTATCTCATTCCTGGTAAAAAGATATTCTTTTAATAAATAGGGCTGTTTATTTTGTGACTTTCCCAAACCATAAAAAGACTGAAAGAACATTCACAATTTTCATTAGATTTTGATTCATCCTTCTGGTATTTCTGTAAACAGTATAGTCAGAATAAACAAACAGAATAGTCCCATAAAAATTTATCTTTGCAGCCATATTTAATACCACATACTATAACAAACACAAACTAGATCAGAAACATAAATGGAACATAAAGCAATCATAAAAGTACTAGAGGAAAATCTGGTCAAAAGTCATTACAATTTGGGCATGAGAAAGCTTATCTATGACAATTTCCAGAAGCAATAAAAATAAACATTGACATATTGAACTACATTAAGAAAAACTTTTGCATGGTCAAAAAAAAGCCCACCCACCCTCAATCAAATAAAGTTGATAACTTCGATAAAGTATTACTCTCCTTAATTTGTAGAGATCTTTAAAATCTGATAGAAAAAAGACATGACAGTTCAGAAATATACAAAATGATCCTTAAAAACATGAAAAGGAGCTCAACCTAATAATTATAAATATTTATTTATTAAAACTGCATTAAGATGCCATTAGGTTTTCACTTGTCAGATTGGCAAGAATTATTCAAAAGCTTGACAGTGCACTCCATTGGTGAGGTTTTAAGAAAACAGGTACCCTCTTACATTGCTAGTGAGGCAACAGCTATGGAGAGGAGTTCATATGCTACTTTTTCTTTGTAAGAGAGAAAGGGAAACAAGAAAACACACATCTATACACATGCTTGTTTTTGCATACAGAAACATCAGAAGGATGAATCAAAATCTAGTGAAAATTGTGAATGTTCTTTCAATCTCTTTACGGATTGGGAAAGTCACAAAAGAAAATCTAAAAAAGAAGGGAAAACCCAAATCTATAAGCTCTGCTTATTAGATGAAGATGCTTTAACTGGATATTGTTGTCTCTGTGCAAACCTCTCTTCACAGATTCTGCCACAATTCACATGCTTTTATGGACCAACTGTGAGAAGAAGGCAGTTCCTCCCAACTCAGGGACCCTGTCCATCCTATGGTGCAGTCATATTCCCAGAAGCTAGAGTAGGGAGGGCCAGGGAGGTTCTGGACTTCAACTGAAAAACCCTTGTCTGCTCTTCTTCATCTGACAGGTGACAGCAGTAAGTCAGCCTAGTTGTAGGCAGTGACCAACTCTACCCAGACCCAGTCTGACCCTCTAGGGCTGCCTGAGAATCTTAGGCACAACATTTTTGTTTGTTGTTTTAAAAGTCTTTATTCATTTTTTCATCAGGGAAAAGGACAATCTCAATGTCAACTTGTCACCTAATCATAAATTTGAACTTACAGGATTCACTACCTGTAGACACTGCACCTACTAATATGACAACTTAAAAGTGAACTTCCTTCCATTCCCTAAAGTTGCATGTTGAATGAACAGAATCCCTTCCAACACCAAACACTGGTACTTGGCCTAGGTGTCAAGACAAATAGCAAAACAGCAGCAAAAAAGGACCAAGAACATAACTTGATAGCCCAGCAAGTACAATCATTGTAACAAAGTTGTAGGCACCAAATTACAAAAGGGGCACTCATCAGCATAAGAAACTTACACCATTTTTGTGAGATCACCCGTTGTGTGAGGTCAACTACTCTGCCTATGAACATGCATGCCAATCCCAGTAGCTAACATTGAGGCAAAGGTCCCCAAATCCAAGAAACTACACTGAATGCAAAATTGAAAGCATTTATCCAGGTCCTCTGAAACCTGGATGTTTCTTCTCAATGCACCAGGAGGGTCCACTGTAATGACTCAGTAACATTTGGACTGACACATCTAAGATACTTTTTCCACTATTCCTATTTCTGAATATGGAAATGTTTATTCATGCACTGTTAAAAATTAGATTTACTATCATGACTTCTAAACTCAAAAAGCATTAACAGTTAACTGTAATACAACTTCCTCAGAATGCCCAAACAGAAAATATTTTGTTCAGTCTTATGGTGGCTGTGAGAAAACAGAATACAACTAAATCTTATTTTGCCACTATTTCAAATTTTAATCTAACTTTTGACCAAGCTCATACCTTTCTGCCAAAATCCTTGAGTTATAACTACTTTCAATGCTCTTAAATCATAACTTCTACCAGTTTTACAGTGCCCTTTCCTGTGTGCATCTGAATTTTTAGCAAGAATTAAAGTCATGGTGTTATGATTACAAAGCTTTTTCTAGGTAACCACTGATTAAAACCAAAGTAATCCAAATGGCTTTCCAGAGACAGGAACGAAGCAAAAGGAGCTACTAACAATTTTACTACAATCCAGAATAAACGTGGTCTGCTAGAAAGCTTCCACTAATCACAACACTTATGTCTTCCTCTCAGGACAGTCTTCAGATAACCAGAGGGGAAAAAAACATTATTCAAAGGTGTGGTAGAAACTTCAGTTAACAGGGAGAAGATGAAGTCTTAAGAGCATAGAATGCATCTACAAATTGGGAAAGAGGGTGATGCTGGCTGGCTATTAAGGACCAGAGTTTCTCTCTATGGACTAATACTCCCTAAAAAATCAACTGTGCCTTAATTATTGCTTATTTAAAATTACATTTTTATAGAGCTATATAGCACCTGATGCAGAAAAGCAATTACATAAGGAAGCATTTATTTGAAGTTTAACATGAAATCATTCGAATAAAATGTATATAAACAAATCCACATTGAGTCATAACACAGATAGCAAAGGACAAAGTAAAAACAAAGAAAACTAATTGGCAGCTATATACAGTTGGACACAATTGTGTTATGTACACTAGAGAGTCTTTTACAAAATAATCATCTTAGATCAACAGAAGACCAGTCTTCAATGTCGTCCTGCAAGATGGGTGACTTTACCATCTCCTCCTGTTTTCTCCAATGTTCTCCTTTAGTATGGCTGGTAGTTGTTTTGGTGATTGCCACCCCTTCAAAATGCCTTGCCATAAGTACTCTGTTGGCCACTGTGGTCTGCATATCCCTATCCATATCCATAGTTCCCACAGTCAACATTTGGGGTAGAAAAAGATGGGGAAAACTTATATACTGTTCCAAATGCTATAGGGTAGGAAATTACAGAGTGCTCATATTCCAGGCAATAATTTAAGGCTAAATGAAAAAATATTGTTATGTGACTCTTCGAAAGTGGGAGTCTAGGCTCAGGTACAAGAGATGAGAAACTATTTAAGTTGTGTGCGTCAATTTGTTCTTAGCACCAAGCATACTGCCTGGTGCTTTGTAAATATATTAATAACTATATATTAACACAATATTAATACAAACAAATGGTACTGTGTACCAGGCACTGTCTGAAGGATTTATAATGTTAAAATTCATTCAATCAACACAAAAATCCTATGAGGTAAGTATTAATTTACAGTGAAGCACTGAAAAATAGGTTTGTACAGGTTCATATAACTAGTAAGTGATCAAGGAAGGATTCAACCCAGATATTCTGATGCCAGAACCCACAGGCTTCACCGCTACACCAATTTGCCTTTTACTAGTGAATGAATGAATACAGCATTAGGCACTTTGTCATTGAGGAAATACCATATAATGATTATGAACTATGGGCTCTTAGATTAACGTTCTCAAAAGCCTCCTTTTATCATGTGACTGCTGAAAAGTCTTCAGTGGCTCCTCATTGCCTATAAAAATCCAAACTCGCACTTGTCTGCTTGTTATTCACCCTTGTAGAACTTGAACCAGACCTACTCTTCCAAACTTAACCTCCAGCCCTTTCAACGATAGCACCAGCCTAGCATGCCATGCTTGTTCCTGCCTCCACATCTTTGCTTGTGCTGTTCTCACCTGGACACCCTTTTACAATGTCTCCACTCACATATTTAGGAAATTTTGTAGAGATTTCCTGCTTCAGATCAGGCACCAATGCATTCAGGAAGCTGCTTTCTCTTAGGAAACTGCTTTCTCTTTCCTCTGAGCGCTTCTTGTATTAGGTTGGTCCAAAAGTAATTGCGTTTTTTTTACCATTGAAAGTTATGACAAAAACCTTGTCTTCCTAATTTGGGTAAATACAAGGCAAAAACCTTGTCTTTCTAATTTGGGCACATAATTATAAACTGCTTGGTGTTTTCAGTCTCACTGTTGTGGGGTGTGTGTGTGTGTGTGTGTGTGTGCGTGTGTGTATCAAGACTTTGAGTTCAGTGAGGGCACAAATGGAGCCTCATACTTCCTTAACAAACCTTCATTAGTTCTATGAACTTAGTGGATGCTTTGCAAATTAATTCCTGTCTTCCCCATAAGATACCCTTACCTTCTACCTGCATGGAATATTTTATTCATTGTTTGGGAGGCAGAGGGAGAGAAGACAGATAGTGTTCATGATGTGTTCTTTACGTGTGATTAGATGTTCTCTTCTACAAATTTTCTACTTGAGTAGCTCTATAGTGTTGCAGTTAAGAACAGGGACCCTGGCACTAGCTAGCCTACCTCTTCCTAGCTATGTGACCTTGCGCAAGTCACTTAACCTTTCTGGGCCTTTGTTTACTCTTCTGTTAGTTTTAGCAATGATAATACTTACCTCAGTGTGTTTCCTGATGCATAAGTAAGTTAATATTTATAATGTTCTTAGAACACTGCTGGATATAAGTTGTTGAGTAAATTGTTTGGCACCTGCATTGCTTGTTTTAGATTGCAAACATTTTAGGACAGGGGCTGAGGACCATTTTCTCCTACTCTGTAGCAGGTGCTTCCCCTCAGAAAAGCTTTGTCGCAGTGGTGATGCAGTAATCACCCCGGACGTGCCTGGAACCCCTTCCAGCCCACCCAGGGGATACACTTGCCTCGTGCCAGCATCTGTACATGATCTGGTAGACGGTGTCCGATGCCAGGTGGGGCCGGTAGAGCCTGTGGCCCTGAGAGACCTTCAGAACCACCTGGGAGTTGTCATATAAGTCATAGGGCTGCTTCCCCAGGCTGAACACCTCCCACATCAGGATCCCTGCACCACACCAAAGGTGGCCCAGATAAAAAAGGAAGAGAGCTGTTATCACCAAGTACAGGGTTTGTGGAGTCAGTTTCACACAACAGGCCAGGAAGGCTATGGGTCAGAGCGAGGAATCCCTGGGAAATGAGTCCCAGCGAAATGAGCGGGGCTTGGAAGGTGAGCCTGAGGTTTCTTCCCCATGTTCCCTGATACCTGTACATCTGTGCTTGATGGAAAATGGGAGAATGGCAAGGGCAGCCACAGAGGAACTTCTTCAGGCCAAGATATAATTCTTGAGCTGCCCCTGGGAATTGGCTGGGATTTCATTCAGCCTCAGAGTGACAACTGCCTGTATAGTGAGCCCCTGCCCCAACCCTTGTGAATGAGTGATTGATGTCCTCACCCTTTCTGTCTCTGCTTTGGCAGCTGCATGCAACAATTTCGTTGTACAATCAGATTACCTTTCAGTGGAAATTTAAAGATAAAATCATTGACAACATTCTCCCTTCTATTGCTGCAGTGGTTCCTAATCTTATATGGGTCAGTAGCCCTTTTGGAAATCTGATGAAAGCCACTGGGCTTCCTTTTGGAAAAGTGAATACACAGCATTTTTGTGCTCAGTTTTCGGATGTTCGCAGTCCCCCAAAACTCATCCAGGAAATTGCAGACCCCAGGTTAAGAAATCTTGGTTCTGGTCATGGTGGTCAGGAGGGTGGCATTTGGGGTGAGTCAGTCATGGCCTTTGAAGTTGACTTCTGTCACTTACAGACTGGATGTTCCTTAACCCCTCTCAGCCACAGGTTCTCTGTCTATAACATGGGGTATTTGCACCTCATGGACTTGCTGTGAGGATTAAATAGGATAAAACATGTAGAGTGCTTAAAAGAGCACTGAGATGTTTCAAGTGCTCTCTCAATGGTGCCAATTGTGCTGTGCTGGCCAAGGTCAGAGAATTTCAACAGTCAGCCAGTTTCAAATATTTATAGTAAAGCGTCCTTACAAGTTTTATGACTTTTTTTCTTTTAAAACACACAATCTAAAATAACCATCCAAAAGAATGCAGTTTCCTCATAGCTTTCTCTTTGGAAGGCTACACACTTATTTCAAAATATCTGTGGGGCTCTTTTTGTGGGAATTGCTATCAGAAGCCCTGATGCATTTTGGGTGTCCTCACTGGTATATATTGTTTATGAATGAAGTTAGTGTTTATAAACAGCCAAAAAATATCTGGGGCCAACTTCTATTGCATACAGTAAATAATCAAGCTGAGTAATACTATTTTTTGGTCAAAACTAGCTGTAATTATTAAATAAAGGTGTTGATTTTTTGTATCATTTATAATTAATGTATGATTGTCAAAATTAATTTTTTTAAGACAGCATCCTGCTGTGTCACCCAGGCTGGAGTACAGTGGCATAATCTCAGCTCATTGTAACCTCCACCTCCCAGGTTTAAGTGATTCTCGTGCCTCAACCTCCCGAGTAGCTGGGGTTACAGGTGTGCACCACTGTACCCGGATACTTTTGTGTTTTTAGTAGAGACAGATTTTGGCCATATTGGCTAGGCTGGTCTTGAACTCCTGGCCTCAAGTGATCTGCCTGCCTTGGCCTCTTAAAGTGTTGTGATTACAGGCATGAGCCACTGTACCTGGCCTCAAAACTAATTTTGGCAATAAGGTACAGAAGTTAATGAGCACAACATGGCATCAAGTATTTGCCAAAATGCTATCTTTGTGATTTTTTTCTTTTTCTGTATTTGATTATCTTTTTTTTTTTTTTAAAAAAATGAACAATGCCACTTTTACAAAGAGAATAGTTAGTTTTAAAAATTGTGTCACATAGAGAAACAAATGACTAATTGTTCCCCTTTTCAAAGACAGTCTTGTGGGTGACAAGCAGTAAATCAAATTATACTTATAAACAAAGGCATGAAGTAAGACTCATCACATTTGGATTACTTATCCTGGGTCCATCCAACAGTGATTGAAAATAGCCTTGATATTCTCACAACATGGAAAAAATATCAGAAAATGTTATCACAATTTAAGAATTGTTTCCCTCTTCTGGCCAGGTGCGGTGGCTCACACCTGCAATCCCAGCAGTTTGGGAGGCCGAGACAGGCAAATCAGCTGAGGTTGGGAGTTTGAGACCAGCCTGACCAACATGGCAAAACCTCGTCTCTACTAAAAATACAAAATTAGCTGGGCATGGTGGCGCATGCCTGTAATCCCAGCTACTCAGGAGGCTGAGGCAGGAGAATCACTTGAGCCCAGGAGGGGGAGGTTGCAGTGAGCCGAGATTGCACCATTGCACTCCAGCCTGGGCAATAAGAGTGAAAGTCCATCTCAAAAAAAAAAAAAAAATCGTTTCCCTTTTCTAATGACCTTTACTAAATTTTAATATAGATATCTTAGTATAAGAGTCAGCAAACTTCTAAAAAGGCCCACATAGTGAGCATTTTAGATTTTTTGGGTCATGCAGTATCTGTGGCAACTACTCTGCTCTGCTGTTGTAGCACAAAATGAGCCATAGACGATACATAAATGAATGGGCATGACTGTGTTCCAATAAAACTGTAGTTACAAAAACCAACTGACCTGGCCTGTAAGTGACAGAAGTTGACTTCAAAGGCCATGTTGGTTGGTTTTTGTAACTAAAGTTTTATTGGACCCAAATCTAAAATATAAATTTTAACAGAGAGGAGACTATTTGAAACTAGGTACAAGCCAAAGAAAGTATCAAGTCGTGTGTGGTGTTCACACTAAGAATTGGTCAACTTAGAAGGGAATGGCTATCACATTACTTTCATGCAGACAATCGATAACTCTTCAACTTTTTGGGCTTAGCAAAAACTCAAATTTAGCTTTCAATGACTCCTTTTAAAAAACTGTTTCAAATCTTCATTGGAAAAACTTTCATCCTCTTAGATGTTTCCAAAGACAAGGTCTTAACTGTGTTGCCCAGGCTGGACTTGAACTCCTGGGCTAAAATAATTCTTCCACCTCAACCTCTGAGTAGATTTATCCCCTTTGATTTTATGAGAAAGTGCTAGCAGGATGTAAATTACAAAACGTGTGGAAGACATCCTGATGCCAAACCCAAGACAATAAATCATCTTCTTCAACCACTTGCTTGTCTCAGGCTGTATGTGTAATTTTGTAAGTGTTCAAGGCCCTTTTAAAATGGACGTTGCTACTCTTGTGGTTTCCTGTTGTAGAAGTCATCTTACGAAACAGGGCCAGATCCTATGTGGCCACATCCTTACCGAATGCCCATATGTCTGACTTGCTGCTGTATTTGAAGTAATGAAACACCTCTGGAGCTGACCATTTGACTGGAAATTTTGTTCCGACTGAACTGACATACTGGTCATCAAGAACATACCTATGGGGGAAAACACATCAACACAGACCTTAAGCTGTGGTGGTACAGGCTGATGAAGGACACAGAAGCCACCCAGGGTCTCAGTCGATTGCCTCAGCTTCTGGAACTTTTCCCTCCTTTCAATGTGTGGGCTTAGCTGGAGGCTGCTTATGATTTGTAAGCGTTTAAAAAATGATATCTAACTGAATAAGCAAAACCTGAAGGTAAAATGTTTGGTAAATATAAAAAAATACAAAAAAAGTAAAAATAAAATTACTTAGAAACCCACCCTAAAGATAACCTGTAATTCTATCACTCAAGGCACATTTTTGTTTGTACTTTCTGATCTTATTTCCCACATATATAAGTTGAACAAAATTGGGTTTCTGTTATATTGAGATTTGCTTTTATTTTTCCTTTAAAGGTATATCATGAGCATTTTTCTATATGGTTACATTTCTACTGCAGCATCATGTTTAAAAACTGAATAATATTCCCTCTTATTATTCCTTCTTATGGAAGGAGTTAAACATAATTTGTTTAGTTAGGTTGCTTCTAATCTTCTGCTGTTATGAATAATGATGAACAAATATATTCTATGGAGATATCAAAACCAAAATATATGTTCAAGAATGTTCACTAAACTCCTTGTTTGTAATAATGATAAAATGAAAGCAACCTCAATGTTCTCCATATTGAGGAGTAATTAAATATATTATGGCACATTAATACAATAGAATAGCATGTAGTCATTAAAAGATGAGATAACTCTTCTTTACCAAGATACAAAGATGCTCATGGTATATGGTTATGTACAAAAGCAAGTGTGTATAATGTAATTCCATTGTTTTGTGGAAACAAATAGTAAATGTACATATTTGTGTATATGATTGGATACACTTAAGAATGAGGTCTGAAAGGATACCCATCAAACATTGGAGCAGTGGTACTCCTAGCACTGAAAATGAGGGGCAAATTCCGTCAGAGTAGGTAGCTAGGCAGACAAGAGCAGGGCAGGAGAGGTCCCCCACCCCCAACCCAAGAATGTTAGGTGGCCATCACATGATAGGCAGTTGTTAACCATCTCTCTAAAATAATAGTTGGTCGCAGCTGGCTCCAGGGAAAGGCAGTCTCTCAATAGACAGAAAATACCTGAAGCTGGTGATCAACAGCTTCCTGATAAGATCTCAGTAGTTGGGCAACCAGGGTCAAACATGCACACTAAGAGGCAAAATGATGGAGTTTAACTGGTATATGACCTTCCTCTAGAAATACTCAACTGGTAAAAGAAAAATGCCTCAAATGAGCATGTGCACAACCTAAGTAAACACACTGTGCATGCTGCCCCTCCCAAGTGCTGGCAGGCTACTGCTCATACAGGCAGCTTCCCCCAAGGGAAGAATCAGGGGAGAAGAGATGTAAACCCTTTAATTATGCCAATGTATGAAACCCTAAGCCAAAGGCCAAACAGGGAGTTGGATCTCTCAAGTTGCCCTCTTGGCCCTCTTCCAAGTCTACTTTACTTCCTTTCTACTCTGAAACTTTTTAATAAACTCTCACTCCTGCTCAAAAGCTTGCCTTAGTCTCTCACTCTGCCTTATGCCTCTCAGACGAATTCTTTCTTTTGAGGAGGCAAGAATTGACTTGATGCAGACCTGTATAGATTCACTGCTGCCAGCAATTCTACTTTCTACTTTGTACACTACTGCTATTTTTCTTATAATAAATACACATTATTAATAGTATTAATAAAAGAAAACATCATATATTTGCCCACAAAAACCACAACAAAAACAAACACATAATGACTCTTAATTAGAGAAAATAGAACAAGATAAATTATGGCAATTGGAATTTTGGATATAATTTACACACCAAGTGTTTTAGAGATCTCACTGTAATTTAAAACAGCTGGTTGGAAAGATCATTATTTTAAATATTAATAGTATTAACAAACTACACTTTCATAAGATTACATACAGTACCTTCCATATTTTCTCCCCAGAGCCCCTTAGCTCCCCAGACACTACCAGATACCCAGACACTACCTTGGCACTCCTGGTTTGGGGATGCTTGTGGCTTAAAGCTTCCTTCAAACTAGTAGGAGCAAATTAAGTCACAGGCATCTAATTGATGTGGCCACAGAGCTTCATAACCAATGGGCCCTGGTACATGGTTTCCAGGATCTCTTACTCAGAACAAGATCTGTTGTCTCGCTTTTCTAAAGCTGCAGAGAATGTGACAGCATGTTCCCTGGATGCTGGCATAACAGCCAATATTCCTGCTTTTAGAGTAAAGGTGGGGATCAGTTCCCTTGACCTGGGAGCTTCTCCCTGCTTTAAGGACCTGTGAGCAGATTTTTGTTTCTTGCCCTTGAGAAAGCTGCACATTTGGAGTGTCAGTGTAGGGGACTCAGTGTATGGTGGTTGAAGTGATGGTAGCCAGTACACAACTAAAAGGACATCTTGCCAATATTTAGGGCTCCCAGAGGAATTACTGTGGCTTTCATGGTATGTGCCACAGGGGTCAAAAAGCACCCCCTAACCCTGAATTTTAGAGAAGACATTAAAAAATAGATCCTGTGGCATTTTAGGGTGATGTTTGCTAAATATAAACCTGGCCTTGCTCAACTCCTCAGATCTTTTTAAAACTGCATTATTCTTCTTCAGAATCACATGAGCTTATGTTGAGTCGACACAACTTTATAGTTGTATTTTGTCTCAATATCAGGGATATCTACTTACCCTCTAGATGAAACTGTGGGCATTTTGAGGGCAGAGACTATCCTATTCATATCAGTATCTCCTGCAGGACTGAGGTATTCAGTAGGCATTCAATAAATGTTGAATAGAAAGGATAATGTGTATGTCTTCATTTTCTACATAAAACTATGAAAATTTTCTCTGAGACTTAAATAGTATTAGGATTCAGGATTAAGGAAAAAGAAGACTTTAAAAAAATTATCATAATCAAAATAATTGTCCCAAATCATTAATTGATGGTAGAATGCCCACCAAGAGAATCTCAGAGTCTAGTTTTATGCCTTTCTTTGTGATGCAGAAAATCTAATGATGTGACAATAAAAATTTTCCTAGTGTGAATCCTCTGCTCATTTGAACATCAGGTTTTATGAAATGAAAAACAAAAAAAAGCTAGCAAATCCTTGATTGAGTTAACAAATTATAAATATTTATCCATTCATTTTTAATGGCTGAATAGTACGCCAAAATGCTTGAGGGGATGGACACCCCATTCTCCATGATGTGATTATTTCACATTGCATGCCTATATCAAAACATCACATGTACCCCATAAATATATGCACCTATATACCCACAAAAATTAAAAATAAAAAATGTAAAAGAAAGTAAAAAAATCAAATAATGTGGATGTAACATATTGTATTTAAATTTAGGATCTTTCATAGAATTTATTTAGAAGTTTAGAAGGTATCAGATTGTTGAAGGAACTAAAAGTGACTTCAGATAATTTGTGAAGAACAATCCCATCTTAGAAGTGAAGAAATGAGGTGCAACATGTTTCACAGGTAGTGAGAAGCAGTATGGGAGGGATTTAGGTTTCTAAGCCCCTAACTCAGAACACCTGCTATATCCCCACAAGGCCTTCAATTATGATGGTGTTCAAATGTGGGTGGAGATCCCCCTTTCACTGGTTGCTCTTTTGGAATTGGCTTACCTTGTCATTCCAAAGTCAGATACTTTCACAGAGAGATCACTGTCCACCAAGCAGTTACGAGCAGCCTTTAAAGGAAAAACAAAATCACCAAGTAGTGAAAGTGACCAAGAATCTCCTGACACAGAGTCAGACATTTTCCTCCTCTTCATTAGAATTCTCATCAAAATCTAAGATTACCTAGCACAACCCCCAAATGCTTTAGAGTTGTCTTTTCTTTCCTTTGCAATTTTCAATTTTTCAAAATAAAAATGTTCTCCCATGAGTACTTTCAACCAAGCATCCATCCTTGTCAAACAACATGAAAAGATATTACACCTTAAACACAGAGTCTTAGCTTATTGAGGAAAGATGATAAATTTCTACAATCTCCCTTTTCACCACCAGATACTGTGCATTCACATCTCTTTGAAGTCATAAACGTTGCACCTGCAATTTAGGGAATGTGCTGGCCTAGTGTGCATGCAGGTCTACTGTTCAGCGCAAGAAAATCTCTAAAGATAAATCCCAGTGATACCAAACACAGCACTCCCCACTCCCATCCTGATCCAAAGACACACAAATTTTATTTATTTATTTTTTTCATTTTCAGTTATTGCATCAAATGACTGCTTTAGAAGTAAGCCCTTCCTGAAATAAAGATCAAGCTGGGTTTAATGGTTCTGAGAAACACTAAATTGGCCAAAGTCTTTCCTTTCCATCTGTTCTCCTTCATACCACAATGCAGCTGTGTAGATCTTAACAACTTATTTTATTCTCATTGTTCTTTCCATACTTCGAATCTTTTTACATTGGTTTTTGTAACAATGTCATTTGCTTAAGCAAGTCCTAAGTGAACAAAGTAAAAGTGAAGATGCCCTTCTTGCCTTCCCTACCAGTGACCCCATCCCCAGAAGTGGGAGCCATTTTCCAATGGCCAAATTCCAATGGTTTTGCTTACCAAGTCCCTGTGTATGAATTGGTGGCTCTCCAAGAACGCCATGCCTTCACAAACATCGTAGCACATTTCTAAGAGCTGGGAAGGTTCAAGTCCTTTTCCGTAACTCTTCAGGTAATTCAGCAAGCAGCCATTGGTTATATATTCAGTTACTATGTATATGGGGTATTCCTTTGAACACACTCCATAGAATTTAACCAGCTTGGGATGGTTGAGTTTCCTGGAAATAACAGATTTTCAAATTTCAATGCTCCACACTCCATTTTCTACATGTGTTGAAAAAGAGTTGCTCTCAGATTTGTTTGTTTTAATTTCTCCCCTTTTCACTTAAACAGAGAAAGAGAGGGAAAAGTTTAGGATCTTATATTACAATTACAATTAGCTTTGGAGGCAAAAAAAAAAAATGCTGCCTCATATCAGATGTTGGTGACTCCAGCAGCAATTTAGCAATTTGTGGATACTGTAATTCAACTTTCCTACAGAGAATCAGGGTAGCAATGGTCTGTTGCACTGGAAACCCTGTTTAGTCTAATGGCATCTTGGGAACTTCCATGACTTATTTAGAAGAAGCCACACTCTAAGAACAATCACTTCCATTTTATTAACTTTCACATCTAAATATTTCATTCTAAAAAAAAGTATACCAGAATATGAAGGATATAGGTTAAATGAAAATATTGCCATGTTAGGGTAGTCAGATGAGGTTTTATTTTTCTTTCTTTTTTTAAAAAAATAATTTTACATTATTTTCATTATTTTTCAATAATATATAAAACACCAGATGATGTAGCACTTTTGGTAGGTCATGATGGTATGGACATTTTTTTTCATGAGATAATTTTCATTTTATTATGGCAGGTGGTTTTACTGTACCTCTTCCCAGTGCCCTTTTTAAAATGAGGAAGTTAAGTACAAGAAAATGGAGGGTAATGTAGCTATGGGCTATTTATTTAGGAATCAGATGTTCCAGATGGAGAGTATTTAATCTTGCAATTGGAGAGTCCTTAGTACTTCTTATTAATTTAAGTAATATCAACCCTAAAGTTTGTACTAGCCTAGTGCTTAAAAGAAATCAAACAAACCTTCTTGTGAAGTGTGATTCTCTTATCATAATTACCTTTCTCATGATGTCTTTTCTTACCTCTCTTGATTTTTTTTTTCCATTTCTGAGATGCACAGGTTGAGCTAAATGTCTAACGGCATCTCTAGCAGTGTGCTGCCATATCACCTTTACCTCACACAGCTCATGAACTGCTGCTTTTACTCTTTTACTGTCTTCACGGTTAAGCATAAAGCTTTTGAAAGTACTTAGTAACTCCAATTACTCCTTCTTCTCCGTTTGACACTGTATTTCAGTGATTTGGACACATTTTTGCATTGGCATGTACTTTACTCTTAGATTCTGAGCTGACTCTGAGTGATCCATTGTACAAACAGTGCATTAGTGCAGTTGTTAATGAGTTTGGGGGTATTAGCCTTGCTGGGGAGATTAGTCTTTTGTCTGTAATTAATTTTGCTCAGTTTGTCATTTGTCTTTTAGTTTGCATAGGGTTTTTATTTTTTGTTGCCATGAGAAGTTGATTTTTAAAATTTTAAAAAATTTTACATTATACTTTAAGTTCTGGGATACATGTGCACAATGTGCATGTTTGTTACATAGGTATACATGTGCCATGGTAGTTTGCTGCACCCATCCACCCGCCATCTACATTAGGTATTTCTCCTAATGCTATCCCTCCCCTACCCCCTCCCTGCCCCCCAACAGGCCCCAGTGTGTGATGTTCTCCTCCCTGTGTCCGTGTGTTCTCATTGTTCAACTCCCACTTATGAGTGAGAACATGAGGTGTTTGGTTTTCTGTTTCTGTGTTAGTTTGCTGAGAATGACGAAACCATCATCATCCATGTCCCTGCAAAGGACATGAATTCATTCTTTTTCACGGCTGGATAGTATTCCATGGTGTATAATGTGCCACATTTTCTTTATCCAGTCTATCATTGATGGGCATTTGGGTTGGTTCCAAGTCTTTGCTATGGTAAATAGTGCTGCAATAAACATATGTGTGCATGTGCATTTATAGTAGAATGATTTGTAATCCTTTGGGTATATACCCAGTAATGGGATTGCTGGGTCAGATGGTATTTCTGGTTTTAGATCCTTGAGGAATCGCCACACTGTCTTCCACAATGGTTGAACTAATTTACATCCCACCAACAGTGTAAAAGTGTTCCTATTTCTCCACATCCTCTCTAGCGTCTGTTGTTTCCTGACCTTTTAATGATCGCCATTCTAACTGGCATGAAATGTATCTCATTGTGGTTTTGATTTGCATTTCTCTAATGACCAGTGATGATGGGCTTTTTTTCATATGTTTGTTGCCCACATAAATGTCTTTTTGAGAAGGGACACTCAGTTTTTACAAGCTCATTAACTTGTTCTTATATGATCAATCTATTTTTTTTTTTTAACAATTTAAAGGATGATTCTGTAATGTTGAAGTGTGTAAAGAAATCTAAATTTAACATGTGAACTTTTAAATATTTTAATAAGAATTTATTAAATTTTTAGTTAGTTATTTTCTTCCTTCTTAGTTTAACTATAGGGACAATGCTTATCAAGACACTCAAGGTGATGAGCTTGGGGGTGTTCATGTTTTAGCAGTTTGAGAGACCTGCATGGTACTCAACACTGCTCCCTTCAAAGGGAAAGCTTGTGATGGCACAAAGGTCCATCACCCAACAAAGGAATATTCCTTGAACAAATTCAGTCACTGCCCAGGTGGCTCAAAGTGGGGACACCATATTAACTGATACTCCCCAGATGATAGGCTTCAGTTGAACCCCTTTATTTGGGATTTGACATTTTCCTATTGTGGCACTGTTGGACATCATTCTTTGATTAGGTCAATTTTTTAAATGACTTCTTGTGATTTTTTTTTATGGATACCAGCTCAGTAATGGCAAAAATATGTTTTAAAGTTATACCAAGACACAGGGGTTACACCATGAGCCTGTAAGCGTGAGAAAAATCTGGCAGAAAGTTTCTGCCAGATTTTTCTGTCCTATAAAAGGAGGATATCAAGGGCCCCCTCCCCAGTTTTATGACAATCCAATCACCAAAGGCACAATCAGTTACATAATTGCAGGCACCAGTGCAAAATGAAAATGCAGGAATCCTTGTTTAAAAGTCACGAAGTATTATTTCAAGATGGCAACAGCAGAGCATTAAATCAAGCATAGGGCCCTTATTGGTACTGGGGGCCCTTGTAACTGTGCAGATCTCATATGCCCATGAAGCCAACAGGGGCCAAAGCCTATATTCACATAGCATCTCTGCTTCTACATAATTCTGCAATTATGGTAAAAGTGATTGTTCTGACTTTTTTGGTTTCTTTGGTTTTCATAAAAAAATGACTAATGAGGCCAGGTACAGTGGCTTATGCCTGTAATCCCAGCACTTTGGCAGGCCAAGGCAGGCGGATCACAAGGTCAAGAGATCGAGACCATCCTGGCCAACATGGTGAAATCCCATCTCTACTAAAAATACAAAAATTAGTCAGGCTTGGTGGCATGTGCCTGTAGTCCCAGCTACTCGGGAGGCTGAGGCAGGAGAATCGCTTGAACCCAGTAGGTGGAGGTTGCAGTGAGCCAAGATTGCACCACTGTACTCAGCCTGGTGACAAAGTGAGACTGTTTGAAAAAAAAGACTAAAGAAATGGACCCTAGAATTTCTGCCTGGGTTTGTAGCTCCACTTTCCCCCCTCCCCCTGCTTTTTTTTGCCACGGAGTTTCACTGACACCAAGGCTGGAGTGCAGTGGCACGATATTGGCTCACTGCAATCTCTGCCTCCCAGGTTCAAGTGATTCCCCTGCCTCAGCCTCCCAAGTAGCTGGGACTACAGGCGCACAGCACCATGCCCAGCTAATTTTTGTATTTTTAGTAAAGATGGAGTTTCACCATATTGGTCAGGCTGGTCTTGAACTCCTGACCTCGTGACTTGCCCGCCTTGGCCTCTCAAAGTGCTGGGATTATAGACGTAAGCCCCCGCACCTTGCCTGCTTTTCCACTTTTATCAGCTTGCTGACTCTGGACAAGTTATTTAACATTTCTGTGCTTCAGTTTCCTGTAAAGCTAAGATAACAATGGTACAACCCTCATAGGTTTCTTATGGGGATTGAGTGAGTTAATATTGATAAAGTGCTTAGAGAAATGCCTGTAAACACTGTACAGTATAACTGTTTAAGTAAAAATTTTAAAAGTGCTCTCAATCTCTAGCAAGCTAGGATTTTAAAATTTCAACTATTTTTGACCAGAGACCTGCTATAACATCATTTTGCATACCATACTGATTGATTCTGTAAAAGTAGAGTGACCAACTGTCCTCATTTGCCTGGGGTTGAGAGGTTTCCTAGGACACAAGACTTCCAGTGCTAAAACCTCCTAGACCTTGGCAAACCGGAATGGTGGTCACTCTACAAAGTCTGATTTACTATTTTGTCAAGAAGAGGGAGAAATATATATATATGTATATATATATATATATATATATAGATAGATAGATAGATAGATATGAGAGAGAGAGAGAGGGAGAGGGAAAGAGAACACTTATGTATTGCCAAGAATTGAAGACTGTTGTGATGGGAGTTGAGACACATTAGGAAGAGTATTTTCATTTATCAGGTGAGAAGTAGGGTGAGAAAGGGATTTTTATTAGACTGTATTGAAGGTACCAAGAAGGAAAAGGATATTGTTAGTAGAGCATTAGTTTTCAGTACTGCATTAGTTCTGGGTGGTAGCCCCACTCTGGTCTTCATCCTACCATACACCTCCCCACAGGGCAAGGAGGCCACAGGGCCAAGGAGACATGCCTACTTAGAGCATATATGTCCCTTTCTCAGCCACCCTTGGAGAACCAGGACTCTGAAATCCCCTGTCCATGTAGTCCTGAGACCTCTTTCAGGACCTGTGCTGACTCTTCCTCGAGGGGCCTGCCCTCTTAAGGGTAAAGCATGCTACCCCTAGCCAAGATAATTAGCCACTAGATAATTGTTTGTGGGAGACAAAAAGGGAGCTTGTGTGTAGTGAATGCTGTTTGCACATAACTACTGAGGCCCCTTATAGTGTAGGATGGAGTTGGGTGTGAGAGGAGAAGAGGGAGGGGTGGAGTTTAGAAGACCACAGGCCAGAGGCTGGTTTCTTTGTAGAGTCTTAGGAATTCTAAATCTGAATATGGCCTTTCAGGTTGTTTTGAAGGTATATTTGCCAAAGTAGGAGCATAAGACTGATTTGATTTAACAGCCGGTTAGTTCAATTTATAACTTCTAAATATTTATGTCTATGAAACAGTATGTGGACTTTTGCTCCAGGCCTTGCAAAGGTTAGGGGCAGGCCTATTAGTGTTAATGTCCTCCCATGATGAGGGCTAAACAGCCATTCCTTGGGAAAAACTTACATCATAGTCTGGGCCTCCTGAAAGAATTCATCTTCCGACATGGAGCCCTCCTTGATCATCTTAACAGCAACATCATACTGCCCCTTCCACTTGCCCAGCTGGACCACTCCAAACTGGCCACTTCCCAGCTCCTTCAACAGGGTAATCTCTTCTCTTTTCAGTTCCCAGATTCCTAACAAGGCAAGACGGACATTCTTTAGGAAGAGCGTAGAAAGCTTTGGGTCTAACAGCCTCCCAAATGATTTCCTCTCCAGTGGGAGTTTCACAGTGACATTATAAATAAGACTTTTTATTTTAAGTTAATAAATTTAAAAAAACCCTTTATGATGAGGTCTGTGGCCATATGATAATGGGACCAGGACAACACTATTCTTGAAGTACCTACAGTTATTTGACAAGAAGGCTTGGAGTAAAAACAATTTGCCAACCAGAGGCATCTTGCAGAGGCTCAGCACCAAAATGTACTCGATGTCCTTAGGTTGATGAAACATTGTTAGATATTTTTTTAATAAAACAAATTAAACTGTGATCTGTGTGGATGTGATCATCCTAACATACAAGGTTAAATACTGGCTCTGCTGAGTGGGCACAAAATCCAGGAAAAGGAAGGACAGACAATGGGGTGCTGGAAGCTAATGATGGAGTCTAATAAGATAAAACAAATTGATGATCTTTTTGGTGGTGCTAGAAGCTTACAGATTTAGGTTGAGAGAACTTTTTTTTAAAAAAGAAATCCTTCCTGATACAATCTGAACAGAGACCTCCTTCCTGTCTTTCCTCCTTTTATTTCCAGTAAATTAACCATATATTTCAACCAAAAATTATGGAAAATCAAGTTTAAGAGCCCAAGGATGTATCCATACCATTTCCCAGGGACACAGAGTCAGGGACCTTGTTGGCCTTTGTTGACACAGGGTGGCGGAGCCGTGTGATCATGCCTGCAATGGAATCAGCATCATATCATCACATCATTACGTCATATCCCTTCGCATTACATCATATCCCATCACGTTACATAACATTGGCTCACAACTAGTCTCTCTCCAAAGTAGCTGAAAAGGCAGAGTTAAGAATGTTGTGATGCAGAGAGAGAATCCATTCATGTTGTAGTTGTATTAATTTGCTTAACTTGACTAATTAGCTCAATGCAAAGCAAAAGTTAAATGAATAAAACACTGTATGTGATTTTTGAAAATCCCATAGAAATTAGTTGCTTGATGGAATCTTTTAAAATCCACCCCCTACTTTTTTGCTGTCTCTTTACAATCCAATACTTAAATATGTATACACATAGCACATACATTTGACAAAAAGTTCAAGCAATACAGGGGATAAAAATAATAAGCCATATGAATTTTAAAAAACTGAGCCTATTACTAAGTTTCAATAAATGGTTATTTTAATTGTTTATATTGAGTTATGGTAAAGCTGGGTTAAAATAATTATAAAATTTAATAGTGGCTTGAAATAACCCATTAAAAATATATGTATATATGTTTTTTGCTTTAAATGTGAAATGCTCTCCAAGTCAGGGGACCTATCACACATGTACTTCTCCCCTCCTTCCTTTTTCTATATATTTGTCTGATTTTTATATGAGTAATCTCCAAATTTTTAAAATCCTTCATTTTTATCTTTTTTTTTTTGTTTCTCTGCTTGATAAAAATCCTTCACCTTTAATCAGCTAAATTAATTAATTAATTAAAATGTAAAAACTAGTACATTTCTATAAAATATATATTTGGTGTGGATTATAAAAATACAATCACAAACAGAAAATGTAAGAGAATGAAGTAAAAATCCAAATCTAAACAGAAGTCTTAATATTTTCTTCAGATATCCTGTGAAGATTTCTGTGCATCCTCTGCAGTGGAATCATTCCACTTAGAGAGGTCTCTTTGTACAATGCCTTTTCCAAAAGGTACTTCTGAGGTACTACAGGTTAAAATAAACAATTGAGGAAATTGGGGCAAAAGAAACACAACAGTAAGAACCAAAATGAAAGCCAGAAGTGAGGCCGATTCACCTACATGCATGCAATCAAGTCATATAAAGTAGAACAGATTTAATGCTGAGCTTATGGCTTATTTTTAATCACTGTTAGAAATTCATCCAATAACTGCTCTTAAGTGGCACTATTCTAGAAAACAGAGGGTATTTCTAGATGTATGTCCACCAGTTGATTAGGCAAAAATTTAGAAGACTAATAGCACCCAGTGTTGATGAAGGTGAGAAATTGTTGTTACTGGAATTGTACATTTCTGAAAAGCATTTGGCAATCTGTACATTTTAAGTATTCTTAGCCTTTGTCTCAGAAATTCCATTTCTAGGGATTTGGCCATAGAACCAGTCATATGGATGGACAGAGCTATGCATACAGAATTGTGCACAGAAACATCTATTATAGCATGAAAATATTGAACATGATCCAACTGCTAATCAATAGAGGGCTAGGTGAATAAATTATGGGATAACTATATGATAGAATTCTATGCACCTGTTAATTAGACCTAAGTAAGCTCTTTGTATTTGCATGAAAAGACCTCTAAGACATGTTGAGTAAAGAAAACAAGCTGAACAATATGTGTAGAATGATCTCATCTCTGTAAAAATGTAATATATATACATAATACATAATTTCTATTTATATATGTAATAATTAGTAAGTGCTAGTATCAGCATGCAAAAAAACCCTGTCATAATAGACAATTGGTCCATATATCCAATGATATCTATATTTCCCTAAAATTTAAATTTATAATCCTCTTCCTTTTATACACAGAAAAACCCTACAAATATTTTTATAAAGAGAATTTCTCTAAGTCACCCAGTTTACTTAATTTCATTTTTTCTGGCATTATTTTATATTCCTGGAAATGTAAGTTAGAAATTATGATAGGCAAAGGACTTGAGAGCATTTTTCCTACTTTCATGTTCCTTATATAATTAAGAATATTAGTAGGATCAGTAGTATCCAAGAAAATTGGTATTTATCAGCAAGGGCCCATAAAAGAAAAATTAAAATAAATTACCTGCGGAATTGTGTTGATGATAATGAATAAGCTTTGGAATGGAATCAAAACAGTAGTTTTCTGCCAGGTATAATTTGTTCTCAGCATTTGTATGCACATGGTAATGTTTGACAGTTCCTTTTTTATCGCTAATAACAGAAAGAATGTTAGAACATTTTAAATAAACAATTGAAGCTTGATTAAACAAGGGTCAAATAATTATTTTAGATGCATTTGCAAATTTTGGAGAGGGAAGTTACTGAGGGTTTCTCAGTCTTGATACCTGGTGTTTTTCTCAGTGTTGACATCTGGTGTAACCATAACAGTAATTATGGAAGACAGTTCTCTGAACTCAATCATCTATCTTTTTGTGCACATACAGAATTCATGTACAGTAAAATTCCACCTTTCCAGGCTTCTCCTCCCTTAGTAAGTGTATAAAATTGGAATCTTTCTTTGATAATCGAGAGGCTTGTAGTTCTTCAGGATCATTGTTCTGAACAGAAATTCTCTAATAGGTTAATAATGGAGGTGGAAATGAGGAAGGTAAAGGTAATTAGGCTGTTGGGTATTCTCACCCAAAACATGGGAGGGAGGTTCTTTTTGGAGTGAAGCATTCAGGATGAAGTAGGTGGGGATGTCTTTTAATTCCTCATGTGAACTTGTACCTTCTCCACATAAAACACTTTTTTCTTTCCCTCTGCTTTTACAAAATAATGTTGAATTGATGCACGTTGATGTAAGCTAATCAGGAATAATACACCTGTCTTAGATTGTAGCCAGTGACATAGTGATCAAGAATCAGGCTTTGAGTTCAGTTTTATCATTTGCTAGCTACCCTATGTGGTTATGCTTGGCATATAAGAAACAGTTAATAAACTGTTGCTGTATAGCAAACTAACATAGGAACAGAAAACCAAATGCCACATGTTCCTACTTGTAAGTGGGAGCTAAATGATGAGAGCACATGGACACATAGTGGAAAACAGTAGACACTAAGGCCTACTTGAGGGTGGAGGGTGGAGAGTGGGAGGAGAAAGAGGAGCAGAAAAAATAACTATTGATACCAGGCTTAGTACCTGGGTGATGAAATAGTCTCTATAAGAAACCCCTATGGCACAAATTTACCTATATAACAAACCTGCACATGTATCCATAAACTTAAAAGTGAAAAAAAATTAAAAATTGTTGTTGTAGCATCAACCAAGTAAAAATTGCAAGTATAAAAGGAGAAAGGGTTCTTCTCTTTGCTGCAAATGTTTAATCAGCCTTTGGTGACAGCATAAAATTCACCGAAGGCCATTGATAAGGTTTCATAAAAGAGGGCTTTTGTAATCATTTCATTTTTTACCTCTTTGCTGATTTATCTGTCTGACTGCCTTAAAAAATGAATCTGGAGTCATGAAACTCGACTAGGAGGACGTCTGATACCAGGTTTGTCTGAAACTGCAGGGCCAGAGGGCCACAAAGCTTTTGATGCTCAGTAAACAAAGTCCTCTCCTGATTCTTACTAGGTTGGCTTTAGCCAGCATCCAGGTGTTACCAGGTGCAAAATAATATATGAGATACACTGGGGACATTGATTCTGGCATTAGAAAGTGCTGTTGGACAATTCAAAGTACATCCTGTTATCTCAAGTGTAGGTAGGCACTCTGTAAAAAATTTCAAAATAAAGTAACATTTCTATTAACTAATTATTATAAATCTACATGTATGCACTGTGGGGTAGGGCACATGGGGAAGGCACCAAGGCAGATGATCATTTGATTTAGCTGCTAAAAAAGGATTACACACATAGAAATTTTTAAAAGATCTTAATCAATATTTGACCAGATTCTCATTCCAAATCATTGGAGGTTCAGTGTAAACACAGAGGTGTAGATGAAGGAACATGACGTGGCTATTGGAAGCCCAGCTTCAAATTAGTCATTTATTAGCTCCAAATAGGTCTTTATAAGCTCTTTTTGAACTTCAATCCTCTCATCTGCAATATGGTGTAAATAAAAACAGATTTCCTATTTGCTTTGGAGGATGATTAGAAGGAAAAAAAAGAGCTAACTATCAATGAGAAAGTGGCTTGTAGAACTCTGGAGGAGGATTCTCATGATGATTTGCATGAGGTGACTGTGGGGTGTCTTTTATGCCCAAGTGTTAGGGTACAGGGAGTGGAGCAGGTAGAACTACTCTTCCCCAGCAGCAACAACAAAAATAATAGTAATTACTGTTAGTTTATTAAGTGCTTACTATGTGTCAGGCACTGTTCTGGATATAATATATGAATTAACTCACTTCACTCATGGAACATAAAAATCATTATGTTCCCTTTTCAAATGTAAAGTTGAAGCACAGAGGTTAAGAAATTTACTCAATGTCACAAAACCCTGAAATAGTAGAGCCAGGATTTGGATTTAGAAGTTTGGCTTCAAACAAGAACTTTTAACCATATGAAGAGGACAGAGCCCCGGAAGGAAGCTGTGTAGAGAACACAGCTGTACTAAGTCAACCTGCTAACTCTGCAGGCAGTGGAAGTACTAAGAACTAGACACTGGAGTAGGCTTCTCTGCTCAGCAGGTGGCTAGGGCTGAGAGTATAGAGGCTCCACTGCTATTTTCTTTCTTTCTAAGCTTAGACCTGAATGAAAGGGAATCACCCAGGAGTCTTTTAATAAACATTTACTGAGGCATGCTGTGCTCTGGACACTCTGTTACTGCCTGGGTTGGGCAAGAGAGCATTAGCCAGAGAATGGCCTGTTGAAAGTAGTGTGGCAAGGGTGCTAGCGCAGTGTGGTGAGGGTGGTGGAGGCAACTATAAATGTTCACACTCAACAGAAATACTTTGATCTAAAATTCCAGAGTTTAAAGATTATGTCTTATCTCAAAATGTGATTATAAACAGCATATTCAAAGAATATACACAGAAAGATAAAAGAAATAAATCCTTATCATACTTACTTCACAGCCTTACTAAATAAGGACACTGTGTACATTCCTGCTTGGCTGGAATTTCTAACCATAAATGCTCCTTCTTTTCCCTGAAAAGGAAGAAAAATGAAGAAGGAACAGAAAATATTTTCATTATTCTTGAAAATGATTTTGTATGGTAGGTGGTTGGAAAATAAATCTTTTAGATCGACTTTATATGTCACAAAGGGCACAGGTTTCTCATTCAATCTCTTTATAGATCTGCCCAGTGTATATGAACTCTTCCAGTTAATGTTTAAGCCTAGCACATACTTTTCTGGGTGTTTTGCTTACGTAAACCTAATGTTTTCATCTTTAAGAAACAAAATTTAGAATCATGTATCACCATATCATGCCCTTGGAAGGTTTTAGAAAACCAGAGATTCAGAACAAATTATTTTTAAAGTTCTATACTCAAGTTGTCTTTCTCAATGACTTGTGCTAATTCTAAGCAGATCAATGTTCAGAAAGAGCAGATTATAAACTATGAATGTGACAAAACACCAAATGAAGTAATTACATTCTCACTAGCACCCCTCAAAGAAATAAGTGTAGTGTTTAGTGTTTTTATCAGGTTAAACTATATCAAAGTGTCATTTTTAGAGATCAAAAGAGTTTGCTATTGGCATCCCATACCAATTAGTAATAAAATCAGATAAACATATTCTGTATCACAGCTGCTGTACTCTGGTCTAGGTGCCAATGAGCAGTGACAGAGCTGAGGTTAATGACTACACTGGCGGGCTCCGATAACTCATCTCTCTTATTCATGCCCTGAGCAGTCCCCTCCTGTACTGACTCTAGGCTGAGCTATGTGACGTGCTATGACCAATGGGACCTTAGCGAACACAACAAAAGCAAAGACTAGATAAGTGCTTGCATGGGGCTCGTCCTTTTGAATCACTGCCTTGAAATCACCATGCTGTGAGGAGGTCCAAGGAAGGCACATGGAGAAGCTGCTTGGGAAAAACTGTGGAACTCCAGTTGACTGCCTTAGCTAAACCCAAGTCCCCAGTCAATCTACCAGCCAAATGCAGCCACAGGAGTGCCCGTAAGCAAAACGTGCCTAAGCGCTGCTGGCCCAGCTGACTCACAGAATCATGAGAAATCATAAATCCCGCTGTTTCAAGCCACTAAGTTTAGGAGTGGTTTATTATGCAGTGATAGATAATGGACACAGAAGTAGTGGCTAGACATAAAGGGTCTGGCAACCCACAGTGCCGGACAAGCAGCACTACAATGGCTTGACTATATAATTAACAGCAAGGTTTCTATGAGAAATGCATCAATCTCTGGGCCCCAAAATACAAAGAGATTCTGTGAGGCTGTTTTCAAGACAAGACTATTTACCTTTTGTCTGAGTAACTGTTCAGATTGTGATCTGGAGATGTTACCAGCAAACCAGCTGCAAAAGGAAAAACATTATGTTTGAGAATTAATAAGCTTTAGATTATATAACTTGACACTCAACCTTCTAATCTGTAAAATGAGTCATTGGCTTACGTCAGGGGTTTCCAAGTCTAACTACTCAAGATAATAATTTGAGGAGCTTTTCAAAAATACAGATGCTTAAGTTCCCACTACCAAATTCTGATGTTGGGATGGGGCCTGCACATCTAATTTTTAAATGGACTGACATTAGGAATCTTTGGTTTTCTTCTAGGTGACTTCTAAGTTTTCCTACATTTTATCATTTTGAGTAAGGGCTAGAGATTAGATCTATGAAGAATATTCCAATGGGAAAGTCAGGGCTGCCAAGGATGAAAGCCCTTGTCTCCCGACCATATAATTTCCTTGTAATAATTTGATTATAGCATCTATTTTCAAATCAAATGCTTTTACTTTATATGTGGAGCTCAACAGGCCAAGAGCTGTTTCTCATGTGAGGGCAACAATGTCTGTGGCCTTTGGGCTTTAGACAGAAAGTCCTACTAAGGAAATGAGTAAAAGTATGTCATGAGGTTGGATGCGGTATGGGTTTGGGGGAGTAGGAGGACCCCCTGGCTAGAAGATAACATCTACAGAGGAAAGAAGTAAAAGAGGAGAGTGAGGGTAGAAGGGATAAGTTGTAGGAAAAAATCAATGCAGAAGGTATCAAAGAACTGGGCAGGAATGGATAGGAAGTGATTCTCTGTATAATCTCTGTATGAGTTTTGGGAAGAGATGTCAGTTGGTGAACAGTTCAATAAAGTATAAAGAGCCTTAGGCCGGGCGCGTTGGCTCACACTTGTAATCCCAGCACTTTGGGAGGCCGAGGCGGGCAGATCATGAGGTCAGGAGTTCAAGACCAGCCTCGTCAACATGGTGAAACCCTGTCTCCACTAGAAAATACAAAAATTAGCGGGGCATGGTGACTTGTGCCTGTAATCCCAGCTACTTGGGAGGCTGA
>NW_016107786.1:1362648-1366607 GCF_001604975.1 Cebus imitator | reverse complement strand
CTTGGAGGTTTGAGTCCTAGGCATAACTTCCAGTATGTAATTGTATGACTTTGAACAAGCCACTTGGCCTCATTTGATCTTGGACTTCCCCACCTGTAAAACTAGGGAGAGGGTTGATCTTGATAAGTTTGAAAGACTCTTGTAACTCTACCATTATGGATACTGTATAACTAACACTTGAAATATTAACTGATGGTTTTTCTTATTAGTCAACATTTTAAGGTAATATTAGCTAATCAAAAGGCCCTTCAGGGGATATGATACAGGATATATACCTACAGGGGAATATAAGGAAGAAAATCAGGAATCGGGAGAGAGGTCTGGAGAGGCAAGGTGATATAACCTACATACCCTGTACATTATATCCCCCCACACACATACAAACGTTGCCTGTGTCATAATTTTGCTGGGGCCTACTTCTTATTGTTTTAAAGAATGTTTTAATATTTCAGTGACAGAGCAGCAGAGTCCTACACCTAATTTTTTGTTTTGTTTTGTTTTTTTGACAGGGTCTCACTCTGTCACACAGGCTGGAATGCAGTGGCATGATCTCAGCTCACTGCAGCCTCGATCTCCCGGGCTCAAGTGATCCTCCCACCTTAACCTCCCAAGTAGTTGGGAGTACCATGCCTGGCTAATTTTTGTATTTTTGAAGAGATGAGGTTTTCTTGTGTTGCCCAGGCTGATCTCGAACCTCTGAGCTCAAGTGATCTACCTACCTCGGCCTCTCAAAGTGCTGGGATTATAGTCATGAGCCATTATGCCTGGTCAGGCCTAGTCTTAACACATGATTTTCTATCTAAATCTCAGTGCTTAGTATGTCTGTCTTTCATGGAATTGACTGGAATTGCTCATGAGGTTATGGCCATAAAACAAATACTCCCATGACACTGATAGAATAGGAAGCTGGGAGCTATAGTTGCAGATCCTATAGCTCTATAATCCTGAGCTCCCTTTGGTATCTCTTTGATTTTGAAGAGGACAAGTCTTCCCTGAGAATTTCCTCAATGTCTGTCTCTCACACACCACTTGCATTTAGAAAAGATGGGAATAGAAACTGTCTAAATGGTCATATCTGGGCTTACTCAATCAGAGAAAGACTTCCAATTTATTTAAATGCTAAAGACTACAATCCACAATTAAATGTTGACTGCCATTGGTTTAAGTCCTTGTGCTTCACTAAAGTGTAATTATCTTTGGAAATGACCATGGGTTGCTCATTCACAGTCTTTCATGTCTTAGTATGAATTATTCCATCAATGCTTTCCTGAGAATAGATGTTAGGGAAGAAGGTAAAGCCAGAAGAGAGCTAGAAGGTTATGAAGAGACCATGCCACAAAGAGGTGGAGGGTACAGCAAAGGGCCAGGCTGTCTTAGAGATGAGAGGAGGAGTGAAAACAGTAGCATGTACTTTGTAAAAGCTCTCGCTTCACATGTAACCAATAAGTCAATAATACAACACTTGTACATAAATAGAACTGGAAACATGCAATCTTAGTGTCCAAGTGAATTCTGTATCTTTACATTTGGTATCAAGTGTTTGAAAAATGCAATATGCTCTATTATTCCTACCTCTTCTTAACACTAATCTTTACATCTAGGAGACAATTATTCATCCCTTTTTATAGAATGATAGACCCTTAGATTTTGGAAAGAACCTTAATACCCACTTAGGCCAACCTTCTCAGTATATTGGGGGTGATTACACATTCTTATTTGCCAGAAAAGTCCAGTTTATGCCTGATGTCTGGGTGTAATTTTAATTTTAATTTTTGTGAGTACATAGTAGGTGTATTTATATATATATGGGGTACATGAGATGTTTTGATAAAGGCATGCAATACATAATAATCACATCATGGAGTATGGGGGATCCATGCCCTCAAGCTCCTTTGAGTTACAAAAAATTCAATTACACTATTTAAGTTATTTTTAAATGTACAATTAAGTTATTATTAATGGGTATAATTTTTAATAGTGCACTTTTTCTCTCTCTAAAGTATCCCAATTTTGATGCTAAATGACATGGTTGGCTGGGAGCTGTGGCTGTAATCCCAGCACTTTGGGAGGCTGAGGCGGGTGGGTCACCTGAAGTTTGAGAAGTTTGAGACCAGCCTGGCCAACACAGCGAAATCCTGTCTCTACTAAAAATACAAAAATTAGCTGGACGTGGTGGCGGGTGCCTATAATCCCACCTACTTGGGAGGCTGAGGCAGGAGAATCGCTTGAACCTAGGAGGCAGAGGTTGCAGTGAGCCAAGATTGTGCCATTGCACTCCAGCCTGGGTGACAAGAGCAAAACTAGATCTCAAAAATAAATAAATAAATAAAAATGACAAGGTCATCCTAAGAATAGAGATCTGTTGACATAGATATGGTCATTTTCATGGTCTCATTTGTGCTACTCTGTAAAATTACTGCATCATTAATAACTTCTCCAAAATTATTACTCAATGTTAATAAGAACTTTCAAACATCACCTTAATTAAAGGTCTCCAGGAAAGAAATAGTGAACAAAAACATTTTATGCTATATCTACAAAGACAAAGCAAAATGAAGGTGATGCTGGACATATGATAAATCCAATGAGTATTTGCAGCCAATTTAGATAACCCAGTTTTGGGAAAAATATTTTCATTGGTAACAACCCAGCTCATTGTCACCTGTCATCTAGATAAATGGCCCAGAACTTCACATGAGTTTACCCACATAAATACAGCCTTCTGAGGTCTCAGCCATCTGTTTTAATGTCTTTGAGGAAGAGAGTAGAAGTATCTATGTCTGATTGTAGAAGAACGCAAAAGACTTTCAATACTTACTCATAATCATCCAGGTTTTCCTCTTCTTCAGATGAACTTGACTCAGGGAATCCCCTTAAGAAGAGTTGGGAAAAACATGAGTGCAAAAAAGCACCAAGAAATAATCCAAGTGCCTAACCATGCAATATGAAATCCCACCCTGATTTTATCCACCTAAATAATGTTTCGACTGTTAGGTTTCTCCTTCTGCACTTGGGAAGGTATCAACACAGCAACAGTAAAGACAGAGTCACTCGAAAGTTGGGCTCATGCCAAGTTTTAATGAGAGAATGGCTCTTTGATACAGGAGGTCCCCAGGAGGCCCCCACAGGAAATTGTCTTTCTTTGACTTTTTCCAAAAAGCGGGCTCATGAAGTAGATGAAGACTCCTTCAGAGATGGCTGTAGGATAAAGTTTAAAAAAAATATTGGGTTGTGTATATAGCTATTCTTAGGGAAGAGTTATTCAACTCTAGGTTGCTTTTCTTCCTGCTAGAGATGCCTGAGTCAGGAATATTAATGTTTGTACTACTACTGGTATATGCCATGGATGCTGGCTAGGATGAATCAGTGCAAGAAAAACTAGAACCTACAAGCCATCTATTCAGGGTTCGGAGAGGCAAACTACATGGACTTTTTTGGTTTATATTTACCTTAAGTATAAAGCCTAGCTGCAAAATTTTTGCAAGTTTGGTTAGTTTTCCTGAAAATGAAAGCGTATTCTGGGTGTAGAGGAACAACCGACTTTGATTTACCATGAAATCTTTGAAGTGCTCTGATTTACATTTCTTTCTTTTTGGTTACTGGATGCAATATCTTCACTGCTGCTGCTACTGCAAAAAAGAGACATTTCATAAATTTATAAACGTATGTCTACTTATAAATTTTAAATGACAAAAGCAATTTTGTTCAGATATGTTTTAGCTTTATTTGACATTTTGACCCACACATTTTACTTGTTTGGGAAACTTAAGCTAATGAGTTACTTTCACATTTTGGTTCTTTCAGGCATTCTAATAAAAGCAGTAGTTTGGCAACATTTCTAAACAAAAGAAAATTGTTAATAATGGCTCATAATGATTCCAAACAATCGAAAATCGAAATTAATTTAATAAATCATCTCGACTGGATTTGCCCTGATTTTCTTATTGGTATGCAAGCAT
>NW_016107786.1:1350101-1362588 GCF_001604975.1 Cebus imitator | reverse complement strand
TAACTTATTTTCCTCTTTGCTATTAAGACTACAATTAAAATTCTTGACAATGCTCATCTTGTTGCTCCTTCTGGACACAGATGGATAAGCAGGATTTTCATCATCCTCTGCCATACATCATTTTCTCTCTTTCATTTGGGATATTAAGCAGAACATGAAGAAGTGCCTACCTCTCAAAGTCTAAAGGCTGTTTTATCTGGAATGTAGGACCTATTTCCTGTTTGCCTTCATAGCCCAGACCTTTTTTTTTCAAAACCACAGTTCATAGAAACAAGCTTCCTTAGCAAGGAAATGCTCCACTGGCTCAACTTCAAGGAATGCCTAGAGAAAGCCCTTAAGCACTAACATGGCTTTCTCTCTACCTTCCCAAAGAGCCTTGCCCACTAGAATAGCTTTTATTTAGCTTTGTTATTTTAAAAAACACGTGGAAAATGTCCATCAATAGTGCATTACTTAGGTTTACCTAGTATTTATATAATGGGTACTTTACAGATATTAAAAATAATCAGATAAGTTGCACAACAATGTAAATGTACTTAACACTACTGAACTGTGTGCTTAAAAATAATTAAGATGGTAAATTTTATGTTATGTATATTTTACCAAAATTAAACAAAATAAAAAATTTAGAAGTCAGGTGTATCCTCATGTATTCAAATAAGAAAAATGCTGAAGATGTCAAGTGAAAAGAACAAATGTCAAAGAAGACTATCGTGAGAACTTACTTGCTTTTGTATGCACATGGCCACATGTGAATAGAAAACATTTTAGGGGAATGTAAATGGAATATTCCGTAATATTCAAATGCTCTAATGGGAGCATAGATTATCATACTAAACAGAAAAAAAAGATTAAAAAGAAGCTCAGGGGAAGAGTAATAATGACAGAAAGTTGATAAAAATATGATCGCATATATGAGCTGAGAATCATGGCTGCACTTTTAAAAACTCAAGCTCCATGAAGATCTTTTAGCAATTATAATTCACTTGCACATGCAATGCTGCTCATGCTAAGAGGCAATCAATCAATCCTGTGTTAAAATAACTGGCTTTCTGAAGTTCTAGGGAAAATCCACAGTTGGGACTAAATCTAAGGAGGTGCAAATCTAAGGGAGTGTCAAAAAGTCAATAATCAAGATAAATAGTATTTTAATGAAATATTTTTTAAAATAAAAATTCATGCGAATAATCCATGATGAACAAAATGTTGACATTTTACATAAAGATAGAATCCGACAATTTATGAGTTAGTAGCTGAGCAGCAACCCCCTGTGAATCAACAGTTCTTCCTAGTTATTTGAAAACAGGTAAGTCTGTTTCACCTCACACCTCTCTCAATGAATCACTGGAGTTTCTGTCAGGGAGGGGACCTGGAACACAATTAACATGACTTCCACTCTCCTTGTATCTGGTTTTACTGATCTTCTCCTTCCATAAGAATGGTGGGCAACAGGCATGCCAATGTAACCCCTTGCCTCAGGCACCAGGTATAGATTAATACACTAGGATTCTAGCTCCACTTTGGAATGAAAGGGACCATGACTTGTTATAATGAAAAAAAAATCAGGAAGAATACACTTACATTATTTCAAATTCTATATGCCCTGTATTATTGGAACTTTGAGTAATTGGCTTTAGGCAAAAATGATGAGGATGGAAAAAATAAAGGAATAAAAGGACATGTGAAAAAACTAAGAAAAGAGATACACGGTGAGTCAGAGAGATGCTCTGTATCCACTGTGGGGAAAGGCAGACATGACTACCTTGCAGAGGTGCTGATAACTGAGTGAGAAGATGGCAGATAATAGACAATATCATGGGGAGGAGGACTGAGGCAGGAAATAAGGAAGGGGAGTCACTTGACCCTTTCCATTTGGTCATCTTGCAATTCAATTCAACATTTATTGGGCATCAAGTATAGAGCAAACTCAGTGCCAGACCCAGAGATATGTACACACATAATTTACTTATTGCCTTCAAGGCATTTTCAATTCTGGCCTTAGATGAAATCTTTAGGCTAAAAACCGTGAGAAGACTAATCAGGTCAGGAGAGGTGAGGTTATGCATTCTAAGAAGGCAAGCCATTGCCTTGCTTGAAATGCTATTTGTCATTTGGCTAGTGATGCTGAAGCACATTATAAAAGTAAGCCCATCCTAAGCTCTTTCATATAAAGAATAGATTTTAAAGGTTCTGTATTCTTTAAATGTGGAGATACTTGGGGGGAGAAGGAGGAGAAAGGAAAGGGAATAAAATGATCATGTATTACTGAGATCATTAGATTAGATAATCTAAATGGAAAATCTATGCTTCTCAGCACCAGTGGGGCCACTACTTCCCCAGGCTTCTGGCTCAAGCACTGAACATTTTCTGAGAGGACGGCCTCAGGCTTGGATCAACAGCTTTGAGGCTGAGGTCCAGGACAGTGGGGTAGCGTCTACTCTACATGCTGGGCAGCCCGTCTGAAAGCTGGGGATTACCTTTTCAGTTTTCTTACTTGCCACCAGTCAGGGCAGTCTTCCCTTGGAATATACTGCATGTGGACGTTTGGCTGGGAGCCGTAGATTTTCTTTGAGTCGTTGTCATATTGGGCTAAAGTGGTACTTGAAGACGGTGGCTGGGAACCATAGTTTTTCTTTGAGTGGTTGTCATATTGGGCTAGAGTCGTACTTGAAGATGGTGCATCCATTTTGAGAATAGGAACTGCCCGAGGTATCTTCAGCTTTGGAGGGGAAGAGATTTTAATAATCACGATGAGATACAGATTCAGGTACCGGTAACTGACAACTAAAGTGTATCAGTTCTTGAAAGAGAGAGAAAAGAAGGAAGGAAGGGAGTGAGGAAGGGAGGAAGGAAAGAAGCAAAGAAAGAAGGAAGGTATGAGCAAGGATATGGAGTAACTGGAACTCATACTTTTTCTGGTTGGAATATGAAGCGGTACAACAACACTGGAAATTTGTTTGCAGAATCTACTAAATCTGGGTGTGCATCATACTCTATGAGTCATAAATTATATGTATATATACCCAACAGTGACACCAAAAGACCTGTAAAAGAATGTTCATAGTAGAATTATTTTAATTAGATAAAAACTAGAAACTGCCTACCTGCCCATCAAGAGGATAAAATAATAAGCATGTGGTTATTGAAGGCTGAATAATGGTCTCCCGAATGTGTTCATGTCCTAATTCCCAGAACCTGTGAATACCTTACATGGTAAAAGGGACTTTGCAGATTGGAATTAAGTGTCTTGAGATGGGGCGACTATTCTGGATTTTGTGGGAGTGGGCCTGATGTAATCCAAAGGGCCCTTATAAAAGGGAGATAAGGTGGTCAGAGATTAGAGAGCCATGAGAATGGAAGCACAGGTCAGAGAGCAGATGAGCTGTGACTCTTTGGTTCCGCAAGACAGAGGAAGGAGCCAGGAACCAATGAGTGTAAATAACCTTTAGGATTTGGAAAATGCAAAGAAACAGATTCGTCCCTAAAGCTTCCAGAGGAAACATAGCTATGCAGACCCATTTTAGACATATGATCTTCTGAACTATAAGAGAATAAATGTGTATTGCTTTAAGCCACTAAATTTGTGTGGTAATTTGTTAGAACAGCAATAAGAAACCAATACAGTTGTATATTCACCCAACTGAATTCTATACAATGATGACAATAAACTACAACCACATACTAAAAAAATCTCATAAATTGTAAAAAAGAAGACACACAATAAATGACTATACACTTTATGATTCCATTCATATAAAAGTCAAAATCAGGGAAACAATCTATGATGTTATAGATCAGGTTAGTAACTACTCTTGTATGGCAGTAGTGACTGAAAGGGAACATCAGGGTGTCCCTGGGGTTCTATGATGTCGTGTTTCTTTGTCTGAGGGTGGATTATAGAGAAGTGTTCAGTTTGTGAAAATTCATCAAGCTGAACACAGGATTTGTGTGCTTTTCTGTGTTCACGTTATATTTCATTTAAAAATTCATAATATGTATGTGTGTGTGTGTGCATGTGTGACAGAGAGAGATGCTTTTAATATTTTTTCATACTGTATTTTACTTTTTTCAGGAATTTCATTTATTTGGGGTTAAGGCTTTGATGTTCTGGAAATTTTAGTTATGCAAGACAGTGTTATTTATCAGCTGTGAGATAGGCTATCTCCAAAGAAATATGCACTGGGAAGTTCCTTAAATGGAAATCATTTAAGGAAATCTCTTCGAACAGAACAGCTAGAGAGCTGATTTTCATTTCCTCCATTCAGAAAATAAACCCTCTACTTAATACTCTGGTAAAAAAAACAAATAAACAACAACCAAAAAAAAAAAGAAAGAAAGAAAAACATACTTTACATGATACCCTCTCTGATCCCTTGTTCATTTGGGCAGCTTATAATCAAAACAGGCTTATGAACCGTTAGCCACTGATTCGCCTAACTGATAATTTTCAATATATCACCCAAAGAATTTCCTGCAGGAGACTAGATGCAATGGTTTCTGGCTCTTAAATTATCTTTTGTTCTTAGAGTTGTCAAAAACAAACTTTATTGGTAAATCACCATTTTTAAAGTGCAGAATTCAGTGACTTTTGTAAATATATCAACTTGTATAACCATCGCCACGGCCCAGTCTTTCCATCACTCCAGTAAGATTCCTTATACCTATTTGCAGCCAATTCTCATCTCTACTCTGATCCAAGGCAACCACTGATCACCTTTTTTGTCTGTAGATTTGCCTGATCTGGACATTGCTCCTAGGTATTTTAGAGGACCATACTTTTCAAGCTTCAGGACGGAAACATATTTTCAAACCCGAACAGCAATGTTGCTAATAACAAAGTAAAAACTCCAAACCATTATAATTGTTTTCTAAGGCTGTTATGACAAATTACTATAAGTTTGATGAATTAGAACCACAAAAATCTATTCTTCCACAGTTCTGGAGGCTAGAAGTCCAAAATCAAGGTTTCAGCATTGCTGTACTTACTCTGAAGCCTCTAGGAGAAAATCTTCCCTTGCCTCTCTCAGCTTCTGGTGGTTCCAAGTTGCTATGGTTTGGATATTTGACCCCTCCAAATTTTATGTTGACATGTGATCTCCAGTGTTGGAGGTAAAGCTTAATAGGATGTGTTTGGTTCTTAGGGGCGAATTCCTCATTAATGACCTAGTGCCATTCTCATGGTAGTGAATTAGTTCTCATTCTATGATTTCCCATGAGAGCTGGTTGTTGAAGAGAGCCTGCCATCTCCCTTCCCTCTCTCTTGTTTCTTCTCTCTTACCATGTAATTTCTGCATATACTAGCTCCCCTTCCCTTATGCCATCAGTGGAAGCAGCCTAAGGCCCTCATCAGATGCAGATGCCAGTGCTATATGCTACTTGTACAGCCTGCAGAATGGTGAGCCAAATAAACTTCTTTATCAATTACCCAGCCTCAGATATTCCTTAGTGGCAACACAAATGGACTAAGAAACAGGTGTTCCTTGGCTCGTGGTAACATAAGTCCAATCTCTTCCTAGTTCTTCACATGGCCTTCTCCTCTGTGTATCTCTCTGTGTCCTCTCATCTTTTTACTAGTCATTAGATTTATGGCTCACTCTCATCTTGTGTGATTTCATCTTGATCTTTAACTAATTACATCTGCAAAGGTCCTAGTTCCAATAAGATCACATTCTGAGGTTTTAGATGGATATGAAATTTGGGGGACATTATTCAGTCTACTACAATAATGAATTATTTTTGTCTTTCATGTTGATTCACAAAAATTATATGTCTTTTACTTAGAGAGAAGTAAGTGTATGCAAATGTGTGTAGCTGAAAATAAGTACCCAAGACACCATAGACCCAATAGGTGAATGGAGATGTCCCCTTGCTTTCAGATGAGCTTCCAGAGAACCATTGGGAAGCCATTTTGTATGTATCCTGCCATTTGAGGAGGCTCACACCTGCCTGGGAAGCCTAAAAGCAGGAGGCTGTGGCTATGAACCCAAGAAAGCAGAGCAAAAAGAGAGAAGTAGCCTGTACTTCAAGAAAGAGCTGCAGACAGCTTAATTAGCCAGAGCAATAAAGGTTTTGTTTGTTTTCCTATAGGCCAACTCCACCCTTGGGAAAAAGTTGGCTGACAGCCATCTTAGAAGGTTGAGGGTTGAAAAGCCAGGAGCTGAGGATTAAGATCTCTCCTCTGTCAGAAAATTACATGCGGATCTGCCGCTCAGTAGGAAATTCCCAAAAGTCTCCCATGAGATAAAGAATCAGTGCTGGAAAACTCATTCAGATACCACCACCACGAAATCATGATAGGACCAGCTACATGTGGGTGTCTTTTTTTTTTTTTTAATTAGACCTCATCTTCCTTGAACCTAACTCTGAAAGGGCCATGAATCCCAGTCCCTCCAAAATCCCTCCCCAAAAGCAGGCTGCCAGGTATGCAGGCCCAAGCTAGGTGAAGGATGTTTAACTTGGCACGATGTTTGCAGTCATGTGATAAACAACATTGGATGGAACAATTCAGAGGCTGTTCTCATGACAAGTAACAGGGAAATTTTTATCATTTGAGAATGACTACAAAACTATGGAATCTGGCAAAGACTCTATTTGGAGGCGGGGAAAAAAGCCCACTAAATAGTTTTGAAGGGATAATGGAGAGAAAGAATTATGTTGTTTTCTGCTTTTGTCCTATAGAGTTTTATTTCAGCACCAGGATACTTCCACAAAGCAGTATTGGCCATGTTGGTGGTAAGGAAAGAATGACAGTTAATAACAGCTGCCTGTTATGTGTGATGCTATCTTAAGGACCTCTCCCACATGCACCCATTTTTTTTTGGTGACTATTTATGGGCTTACTGGTTAGGAAAAGACACAAGAATTAAATACAAAAATATACGATATTACAATGGTTCTATATTTGAACCCACTATTCAATACCACCCATAGCTATTATCTAGAGCTCATGTTTTTTCTCTTTTTGCTGAGAAGTCTAAATGAATTCCACATTTTCTAGTCTCGAATCTGGAAACTATTGGTTTATTTAATAGATCCTGACCATAAAAACCTTTTTAAAATGTTGACTTACCACTCTGTCTGGGAAGGTAGGAACTCTGTGTCTCTCTTCACTGACTGCAATATGCAGATCAGCATCTGAACATTAAAACAAAGTAATATCAGAAGGAACTTTAAACAAAGCAAAGAGAAACACTCAATGTTATGAATTAAAAGAATGAACCAGTTTGTGTGAGCAATACTCTAGATTAAGTGAATCCAGACACAACATCTGGATTGATTTTGTAGCTTTCCTATATAATCCCTAACTCTGTGTAGGCTATGTATCTTGGAAAGAGGGTGGATCAAGACATCTTGGACAAAAAGAAATAAAGACACCCAACTTTTTCTTTTAGCTGCTATGCCCATGGACTTCCCAGTAGTTCAGCAGAAGAAGCTAAGGGAATAAATTATACTTGGGCAGATAGACAGTATTATAGCTGCTCAGGAGCTATAACACCTCTACACTCTATAGTTTTTCTCAGAGGCACAGCACCTGTGGCACCCACGTGGTGAATGTCATACAGACAGAGCCTAGGAAGGCAATCCCAAGGCAGTGCTCTCTCTGGCCTTTATCCTGCTCCTTCCAGAAACTTAGGGCATGGTCAAAGCTAGAATCTGACCTGCTAGGTAATGATAATAGACCATAGACTAAACTACTGGGGAAAATGATTAACACCGTAAGGAGACATTACTCCTCAGACATTACTCCCTTTCCTTGCAGTGGAGGGAAGACCCATGTGCAGTCAATCTGTATAGTTCATTAAATCACTATAAGTCATGAGTATAAAGAGCAATGTGATCGAATGAAGATTAATAAATATTCATTGTATAGTCTAATTAGGATGTAAAACACAATGAGTATTTGTTAATTGGTTTTGGGAGGTAAAATGACCAATATTAACATTAACATGATTGTTGGGTGTCAATACTGTTATGAGGTGAATTTAAAAAATATTTCATGTGCCTGTATCTTTTCCAGTTCATGACGTTCTATCCTGTAGCTGATCTCATTCAATTCTTTAAAGTCATTGTAATCCAGGCATATTTTGTCCAGGCTGGTAAAACTGTTACCAAAATAAGTTTTCCCATTTTGTATTTATCAAAAACTTTATGTTAAATAATTTTAAACTTTAAATATATACAAGTCCCTCTTGTTCCCTGGGAATACAACTCTGGATAGAATCTGATTTCACACAAAGCAAGCCCTTTCTGATGTCATTAAGAAATTAACACACATATACAGAATGGCAAACTCCTTTAAATATATATTTTAAAACTTGGCCATCATTTTAGTATATATGGTGATAAAAAGTATTACTTAAATTATATCTTTCTGTATACTTTTAAAAAAGAATATTGTTTTTCCAGTTTATGACTTTTGTAATTTATAAGAAGAGAGAGCTGGTTTTCTTATCAAGTTGGAAACCTAGCTGTTTGAACCATGGCGACATATCCAACACATTCTACCTTTTTGGCATTTATCTTGAACCAGGAAAAATTATGGGAGGAAATAACAGCTCATTGCTTGATTAATGATTCAAATTTTAAAAATATTTCTCATGAAATAAAAGAATTACAGATGTTAATATTGTTATTATCTTAATGGCCATGAGTCAATTGACCCCAGAATGAGATTTCATTTGTCACAAAGCATCTGCAAGGGTGAATTTTCATGATGCCAACCAATCTGGCACATCTTGTTTTTTGGCAAACTGTTCTGGCCTCTGGCAGGTTTAACCTAATGGAGCACTATCCACCCAAGGTCCCGTCCAACAGAGGGATCACACATTACATGCTTCCCAGAGGGTACATCCTGGGGCTGCTTTACAACTCTGCTGGCAACACAGGAACTTCCCGTCCACGAAGAACCCACTATGGTACTTGATCAGCAGGTGGGGGTTACCCCTTATCTCTGAGGAGCAGACAGGAAGAAAACAAGACGTTAGCAAGCACTGGCCCAAGAGGAGAAACACATTCAGTAAGTGCTGTTATCACAGAACAATAGAAACCCCATTTGGCCAGCAATCAAGGTAAGAGCAAATAGTTCCCGAAGGATACACATCTTTCACTCAAACATTAATGAGCCAAAAAGAAAAAAGAAAAGTCTAACCATGAGTATGTTGAGAACAACACAGTAACATATCATTTTTGAAGAAAAAATAGCTAGTAAAATGCAGATACAGATCAGCTTGATGTTAGGATTTTAGAGATATATCTGGAAAGAAAGTGAGTGGGTTACAGCACATAGTGTTTTCCTGTGGCAGAAGGGGGAGTGTGGGGATAAATTTTAGCAAAAAGTTTTAAAAAGGCCCACATAAACATACACTTCCATCTACTTTTGATTGTGAAAATTTTCAAATGTACAGACAAGTTGCAAGAATAAGATTAATACAATGAGCATCCATATGCCTTTTACGTAGATTCACCGATTATTAACTGTCACATTTGCTTTATCTTTTTCTCTCTGTACATATGTATTATTTTTTTAATTTTAAAATCATTATTATATTGTGCTTAATAATTTGCAAGTAAGTAGTAGATGGTATGACCTAAATAATGTCATCCTTAAATGCTTCCGTATATAACTTATATTAACAAGGACATTCTCTTATATAACTGTAATACAATTATCAAACTCAGGAACTTTAACATGGATACAATATTATTATTATGATTATTTATTTTTAATTTTTAAAATTTTTATTTTACTTTAAGTTCTGGGATACATGTGCAGAACATATAGGTTTGTTACATAGGGATACATGGGCTATGGTGGTTTGCTGCACCCATCAACCCATCATCTAGGTTTTAAGCCCCGCATGCATTAGGTATTTGTCCTAATGCTCTCCCACCCCTTGCCCCCCAACCCCTGACAGACCCTGGTGTGTGATGGTCCCCTCCCTGTGTCCATGTGCTTTCATTGTTAAACTGTCACTTATGAGTGAGAACATGCAGTGTTTGGCTTTCTGTTCCTGTGTTAGTTTGCTGAGAATGATGGTTTCCAGCTTCATCCATGTCCCAGCAAAGGACATGAATGCATTCTTTTTTATGACTACATTTATTATTTAATATATATTTCATCTTTAAAATTTTTCTAATTATTCCAATAATAGCCTTAATAATCACTCACTTTTTTTTCTGACCAAGGATCCAATTCAAAATCATACATGGCACTTAGTTTCCCTTAATTTACAACAGTTTCTCATTCCTTCTTTGACTTTTGTGACTTTGACATGTTTATACTAAGGAATGAATGGTTTATGGGGCTACTTTCCTAGGAATATGTGCATATTTTAAAAAGCCGCAGGACTAGGGCAATGTATAATTCAAATAAATGAAATTGTAATCTATAACAAATTAGCCGCTTTTGAAATACAACAGAGAAATCTACAAGATCTTAGTATATTATAAGAAGTCTCTAGGTGAGAAGGGCTGGTTTTATGTGTGCCTTTAACTCCTTCCCTCTTGACTTTATGTTCATCTTGAGGTTTCCTTATGTTGATCCCAGGAGAGTTCTGCTTCTTCTTTACAGTCCGAACTCAAGGAAGTGTATGGAGATAATACTTTGCTGGGTCGTTGGGAGGCTGTTAGATAATGTATGTAAAGCACTCAGCAGTGTTTGGCCCAGAGTAAGTAGGTGTCCAATAAACAGTGGGCTTTAGTGATATCATTCCCTTAATGTAACTTAGTTCAGTTTAGCTGAAAATGCTGGCATTAAAAAAAACTTTACTAATGAGAATTAAAGGGAAATTGTGACAGAAATCACAAAAAGCAAAAAGAATTAAAATTACAAAACATAAGTTTCTGATTTTGGTCCCAAATAGCCATTGCAAATTCTTGGACACAGTACTTGCCTTCCTGTTCTCTAAGCTCCTGGTCTCCATGTGTTGGGATTCCTATTATTTCCTCATTGCATGGATTTAGTTTCCTGGGTAACTAGTTCTTTTCCCAACGAGATGCAAAAGTCCACATTGCAACAGTCTCACCACCTTATAATGACTGTAAGAGGAACTTATAGATTCATATATCTATAGGACTTTACATTTACATATTTTCCTTTACATATATCCTTTAATTTAATCTATTCAAGAACCTAAGGGGTAGCTATTGTTATTACAGCTCTCACAGACTTAGGTAAACTGAAGTACAGAGAGGTAGTACAACTTGCTCAAGTTTACAAGCTTAATAAATAGCAGATCTGAGACTCAGCCTGAGGCTTTTTCTACTACATTGCAATGTACAGATGCTAACTTCTCTGCCAAACCCCTTTTAATTTTTTGAAGGAAGGGCACATTTTTTCCAGATCTGGTTAGCTGAATTCAGAACCATGATAGTTGACACTCCTATGTCACCACTGAATCAGCCCAAATCTTCCAAGTGTGGGTTAACATCTGGAAAATTCTGTCTTAAGTGTCTACCTCAGTTTATAATTCTGGAGCCAAATAATAGACACAAAAGGCAGGAGGAGTCATCGTGGCACAATGAAACTTTGTAGGGGAGAACATTTGAGCAGGAGGACCTCTTTGTTTTCCTGCAGCAGGTTGGTTGGCCAACTTGATGGTAAATCCCACTCACCTTCTTTCTCACTATCTTCCAGCACAGAGGCTGGAAAAAAAAGGTACTGTCTTCTAGCCTCCTTTGTAAATATTAATGGCCATCAGACATAGTTCTGGATAATGTGACATAAGCACAGGTTTGCAAGGAGCTTATGGAAAGGCTTGGAATCTCTCCAGCAGCCTGTAAGGCTAACAGAGCAGAAAGCTAGGAGGACCCTGCATTCCTAGTGACTTCATTGAGTTGCTGCACTAGCCCTTGACTGACTGCCTACCTTTGCATTTGTTACTGTGGGAGAAGAACAAAAGTCGATTTGTTTCAGCAACTGTTTGATGTCTTTTTACCTGCAGCCCAAAGCATCACTAGCTGATACAAAACACTTATTGTGCATATGGCAGCTGTAGTGATGGAAACACTGCAGTTTTATGAGGGGCTAGGAGATGTGTTTTTGCTTCTCTCTCTGCTCTTCTTTTACATTTCATATGTCTTCACATGAGCTACTCAGGCACATGAGATCTAGCAGGGCATGACCAAGAGCTGCACACAGGACATAGCACCTACTGCTCAGGAAATTCCATCAAAGGAGACTAAATGGGAAGCAGAATCTTAGAGCTCCTCCTAGAAACCCTACTGTAACCACAGTGACTCATGTTTGTGCATAAGGTACTTTAATATATTTATGAGCCGGGCGCGGTGGCTCAAGCCTGTAATCCCAGCACTTTGGGAGGCCGAGGCGGGTGGATCACGAGGTCAAGAGATTGAGACCATCCTGGTCAACACGGTGAAACCCCGTCTCTACTAAAAATACAAAAAATTAGCTGGGCCTGGTGGTGCGTGCCTGTAATCCCAGCTACTCAGGAGGCTGAGGCAGGAGAATTGCCTGAACCCAGGAGGC
>NW_016107786.1:1331948-1350061 GCF_001604975.1 Cebus imitator | reverse complement strand
CAAGAGCGAAACTCCGTCCCCCCCCCAAAAAAAAAAAAATATATATATATATATATATTTATGAGTGTCTCATTTATGGCCCATGGCTGCTCTAGGAGAAAAGAAAGGTAATTTTCTATTTGACAGGTCAGGAAACTGAAACCCAGATATGTTAGGTGATTTTATTAGGCGACAGAGCAAAGCAGGACTTTGAGGTAGGTGTATCTGACTCTAGCGGGGGGGGTCTGCCTTTCTCATTTCAATGAACCGGTGGTGAGTAGAGGAAAGCTTCTGTCCCCCAATGGACCACTTGCTACCTGCAGAGTGGGTTGCTAAACCTTTTTATGCAAGGAGAAAAATGAAGCCCTATGTGTGAAAAGGGTATATTTGCATCAAAGTGGAGCAAGTGTGTGTAATTTGAGGTGTACTAAGAAAGAATCATAATCTAAAACTTAAATAAAATAAAATAAAATCTTCCTCCATCTAGGAGCATAATACCTGAAATTTCACAAATGGAGCCATTCATTTGAGTTAAATAGTTGTCTTCACACCATTATCCATCTTTAAAATATCACAGAGGGAAATACTACCGTGCCAAATTATTAACAATGATTCTCTCCCTTCTACCAAAAGTTATTACCAGGGCAGCTTAAAAATCACTGGATAAAAGCTTCATTAAATCTTCAGTTTTGCCTAGCATTTACAATGTATTGCTTAAAAAGTCAGGTTTAGGGAATTGAGTTCTGTGTCCCTCATTACTGTACTTATGACATTTTAAAACTTCACTTGTCTGAAAAACAGAGAATAATATTATTCCTTTCCATAGAGTTGTCAAGAGGGTTACCTAAGAAAATATTTTACAAATATTTAATAAAGTAGCTGGCAAATGGAAATGCTCAGTATAAGTATTAGCTGTAACTTCCTATAAACATCAAAAGTCTGGTACAGGACTTGACATAGCCCCATGATAACCTAGACTTTCCCCTGGTAAAGGCAACCATACTGAGTAGAGAGCCGGTGCCCTGGCTTTCCCTAAGCTGCTGGGAAAGCACAATACTGGCTCTGTGTGGGACATGGAATGTGATCCACAGGCTTCCTGTGTGTAACAATGAGAATGCAAAAATGAGGATGAGTCTGACACGTTCACTGAGGTTGGTAGGAAAATCAGTAGATTGTTTCTTGGCATTGAGTCTTTTTACTGCCATATCTTTCCTCCACCAAGCCTCAAAAAAAAACACAAAACTTGATGACTCTCTTTTATGACATTTTTTTGACCTTCCTCTTTCAACATTTCTTTTCTGAATTACCTTTTTGTAATGCTTTCAACCACTGACTTCGGCTCTCTTCGTTTGATGCATAGACATAGAGAAGCCCATCTTTATAGACAATCTGGAAATGAAAATATTTGGTGTGTTTATATGTAATTGCACCATAGTTCACTTTGGTGCACCTGAAAACTTTTAGTCATCCAAAAGAAACCGTGAGTTTGCTTATATAGTATACATCAACTCTGGAATTAGATGAAAAAAAAAATCTGCTTAAAAAAATCCTCCAGCCATCAATTTGTTTTATCCCAGACAGTCTTATACTTTGGAAAATTACAGCAATATGCCCCTAATAATAGTGGTGAACAATGAGTTCTCATCAAGGATGCCTCAGACCATGGATAATTATAATATGTTAGACATTACACGCGTCTTAGGATTGATCTGGTCCATTCACCTACCCAGTGCATGATTTCCTTACAGTCCAATGGAAAATGTTTAACTGCTCTATCTTTAAAAATACCTTCAGGGATGGAATGTTCTTTACTTTGCTATGTCATCTCTGCCAATATCCATATATTCTGATTATTATACAGTTCATACTTACATTTAGTAAAAATATGTCTCCCTGTTACTTCCATCTGTTTCATCATGTGGCATCCCAGGAATCCCCAGAATATATCATTTTCTATTTCTTAAGGCAAATGTTTAAATGTTTGAAGATTACAATATCTTCTCCAGATCCTTCTCTGGTTTATTCAACTCTTGTTGGTAAATATTCACAGCATTTGTTAAACACTTACTGGTTGCTGGGCTCTTTCCTAGCTACTTCAATATTTTAATCTTATTTCAACTCTATGAGAAATAGAAGTTAAATATGTGTTTATGGCTGCACAAGTATAAATGGTGGGACTAGGAGCTCTGTGGGGCTCCAAAGCCTGTGTTTTTTTGACCACCTTATGCCTCTGTGAGGTTAGTTTGCAGCATCTTCCATGAGCATGCTGTCCCCTGGTTTCTCCCAATTGGGTAATTTTTTTCAATTAAAAAATGTTTATATAGAGATGAGGTCTCACTATGTTATCCAAGCTGTCTTGAACTCACAGTGTCAAGTGATCCTCCCTCCTTGGCCTCCTAAAGTGCTGGGATTACAGGCACGAGCTGTTGTGTCTGGCGTGGTAATACTTTTTCCAAATGGGAAGTATGGTTTGTTAATCAACTGGATTATTGTATTTCATTTTTAGCCACAGCTTCCTACTACTAGCACTGGGTAGTCAGGCCATCTGAAAGACAATCCATCTACCTTTAGATCAGAAATGTAAGTTTTTATGATATAAGAAAAATAGGGGGCTGGGCACAATGGCTCACACTGTAATCCCAGCATTTTGGGAGGCCGAGGAGGGCAGATAACAAGGTCAAGAAATCGAGATCATCTGGCTAACATGGTGAAACCTCATCTCTACTAAAAATACAAAAAATAGGTGGGCATGGTGGCGCACACCTGTAATCTCAACTACTCGGTAGACTGAGGCAGGAGAATCAGTCGAACCCAGGAAGTGGAGGTTGCAGTGAGCCAAGATCACGCCACTGCACTCCAGCTTGGTGACAGAGCAAGACTGTCTTCCAAAAAAAAGAAAGAAAAAAAGAAAAGAAAAGAAAAAGAAAAGTAGGGCATGACTTAAATTAGGCCACTTCCAAAAGGTGCTGTCAGCATACACTCCATAGCATATCATTGTTTAAAATGAAAACTCCTTAGTATGGTCACCTCTCCAGGCTCATCTCTTTCACTGTCTCATGGGCTTCTTTATTCATAGGGACTACTTAGTGCTCTCTAAACATGTCATACTATTTCACCCATCAGTGCCTTGATACCTGCGGCTGCTTTTGTCCTACTGCCCTTCTCATATTGGCTAGGTTAAATCTTACTTGTCCTTCCCAACCTGAGTGTCACCTCCAATAGAATATCTCTCTAGCCTCTTGGAGTGAGAAACGAAGCTTCCACATCCTGGGACTCCATGGATGCACTCTGCCGACCTCCATCTTAACACTGCTTTGTAATGGTCTGTGTATTAGTCTATTTTCTCACTTCCCTATAAATGCCTTGGGACAGGGGCAATGTTTTATTCCCTATAGTATGCCTATTACTGTGTACCACATCAGAGACACTCAACAATGTTTGTTAAAAGAGATTATCAGACCTGAGGCAAGTCAGGTCTCTGCGACTTCCACTCCTGTCTTGCTTCCCTTCCCTCCAGGGAAGACAGCTTGGTGGACAGAATTTTAGCAAAATGCCCAACTACCACTTGGGAATATTCCAAGCCTTATTGTTGTTTTAATAGATTGTTTTGAAATATCATTATTTTTCCTAGACATACTGAGTTCACAATAGAAAAATTAAAGGAAGAACTATCCACCCAATGCACTGTCGTTCTTCCCTTTACCTGAAATGGATACTGTCTCTCCACAGGCGTCTGCTCTTCTAGATTTACTTTCTCCACACATCTGATTTTCTTAATTTCAATTGATCCTTTTCTGCTGCCCCTTTTCTGAATTAAAAAACAAAATGTAAGATACTTCATGCAATACACCATGGTGCGCAAGGAAAGATAAAGCTCAAGTTATGCTTGTGAGGGAGATTGGGGTAGGGGGTGGGCAATGGAGAACCACTTCCCATTACTCTATGATAGTCAAAATCCAATGACAACAGAATCTATTCCTTGAGTGTGGACACAAACACATATATTCCAGTGGTTAATAATCTTATGATTATCTTGAAATGTGTTTCAAATCGCCTATCATGTGGTTAATATACTCAGGAAAATCAAGATTTAACTTCTGCAAAGCATCTTCATTTTGGCTGAATCTTATGACAGTATTTCAGTATTTTTACTATAGTAGAATTCTCAACTGTACAGGAATAGTCTCATTTCTAGCATTGTTTTAAGGCAGCATTTCTTATCCTCAGCACTGTTGACATTTAAGGCTGTGTAATTTATTTGTTCTGAGGACTGTCCTGTGCACTGCAGGATGGTTAGCATTCTTCGCCTCTACTCACTAGATGCCTTTAGCACTTACTGTTCCTGTCCTCCAGCTGGGACAACCCAAAATATCTCCAGTCTTTTCCCAATGTCCACTGGGGAGCAAAAATGCCCTCAGTTGAGAACCACGGTTCTAAAGTTATAATTTGCCTTAGTAAAGTTAACTAATGTTTTAAAGTCCTTTATCTTGAATTCATTATACCTTCATTAAGAAAAGGTCATGTGACAAGTGGATAGAAGTGGACCTTTACTGTGTAAGCTAAGAAACCTGATATTCTCTCATTATGATCAAGTACTTTGTGGAAACTTAGAAAAAATAATAAATTGTATGAAAACAATAAAATAAATGATGTCTCACCATTTTGTCATATTCATAGTAGGAAAGGTTTGTCTTGGTCAAAACAAAAAGTCGTTCTTTGTAATTATTTGGTGACATTTTCTTCTTTTGCTGTGACCTTTTGAGAAGAAGTTCTTCTAGAATAGATTTTGTATCCATATTATCATCCTAAACAAAATAAATAATTGAAATGAATATTCGCAGTATCTAGGTAAATTCTCTTTAACCTTCATATCATTTCCTCAACTATTTCCTATTAAAGAATAATATAAATGCTAATTTTTTTTAAAATGAGACTGATTTAGGATTATAAAATAAATTACATAGTAGCTACAGTTTTTCTACTGCCTTTGCTTTGGGTTTTATAAATATGTTGATTTTTGAAAAGCACTTTCTGCATTTGATTCTTCCCACTGTGGATAATAAATTCATCATCTTTGCATCATTCTCCAGACCACCTTATCAAAATGCTCTGTACTCTTTAAACATTCTGTCTGTGTTGGTTGGATTGAATTGGATATGATAAAACTTTTAAAAAAATTAACTCCAGACAGCTCACAATTTATGAAATAATGGCCAGTAATTTGATCAAATTATCGAAACCACTATGAAGCACTGACGTTATTGTCAATAACACCTGCAGCCCAGATCATGACCAGATCTTTAACATAAAGGACACAGGTATAATTTTCAATATCTATGAGAATTTAAAATCAAAGTGAATGCCTAGGATAGAATAAAATGAGGAAAATGTGTGAGGGTGCAATAACAGATGCTATCAAAAGAGATTTAAAAGAACTGAAAAAATGAGTAAATTTACAAAGTAAAAAGACCCTTGCTTTTTATTCCAAAATCATGTAAAATATGAAAACTTAAAATATTTGTGAAAAATAAATGAATTAATTTTCTAGTTCAACTAAGATGGTTGCTTCAACCCTCAATCTGGTATCAGCTCTGACCATGAAAAGTAGCAATGTTGAGAAGTAGGCCAGAGAGACAAACTTTCTTAAGTTCTTCTTTGCTTTGTGAAATTGTATCATTATTTGCATTCACATGCCCAATAGTTAAGATCTTTCTTTATTGATAATCTGAAGGTTTCACTCACCTTAGACTCGCTACAGCCAAAGTATACGTGTTGGTCCTTAGCTTTAACTCTCAAGCTCTAAGCAAAAAGTTACCGCTTTGAGGCACCATCACTCATATTCCCTCTGGCTATCTCCCAGGGACTTGCATTAAAAAGAAGATATTTGCATCCCACTTATCAGTCTTGATCAGGAAGCACTCACACAGGCATTACTCTGTTTGCATGGAGGCGGGCGCAAAGTGAACCCATCCAATCACTAGAGGGCACTTCTCACTGGCCCGCTAGTGTGATGGACTCACTATGGCAGAAGAGTGAAATGAAAGGGAGACTAAGAAATACAGCCTGGCATTGAATAAACCACAGTCGGCTCCAGCCAGCCTTCCTCCTGACATAGACCACACAACTCTCAAAGTGGAATTAACAAAACCAGCTTTTATTATTTACTACATAAAACAAAAGATTATTTATTAATTTCTAAAATGTCCTCCAAGGGCATTATTTGATTTTTAGACAGAAGTAGTGGAAACCTGATCCATTCAATATAATAAAGTCTTGGTTACTTTTTGCTTGGGATATTGTTTTAGCTATTTAAAAAGGATAATTCTTTTGCAAAAGAAGAATGGGTTTCTTTAGAGTCCAATGGGTGCTATTTGCCATGGTCACTGGTTTCTTTGCCCAGTAAAGACAGGGAAGAGATCAGGGTACAGTAGAGCCTGCAGGACCTACAGAGGCAGATAGCATGCCTTCCTTTTATATATGCTTCCATTGTGAACTCGACATATCCATGTGCTCAGATAAGCTTATTTTCTATAGAATTTGCTTGGAGACTTATGGAAATAATGAAGGTCTAGTTTTTGTGAGGGAAAGCCTGTTTTAGGCAGGCAATAACACACTGGACATAGTTTTAGGGTACTTATATATTTCTATTTTTACTAATGACACAGAAGGAGAAAACTGTGAAAACTCTTGTCAGTTTTTTTATACCCATAGCTGAAATGTCATTCCTAAAAGCAGAGTGCTAATTAAATAGATCTGATTAGTTGAATAGAAAATTTACTTTTTAATTTTTTTCAGATGCTGAATCAATTTGTGACATTAACATTGTTTAAAAAATGTGAAAAACCTAATGTTCAAGTAACTATTTAGTCTTTCCCAGTACTATGTGCCGATATACATACTTTTCTGTTTATAGAACTTTCACACTTAGGCAGGGCACAGTGGCTCATGCCTGCAATCCCAGCACATTGGGAAGCTGAGGAGGGAGGATCACTTGAGGTCAGGAGTTTGAGACTTGCCTGGGCAACACAGCAAGATCCTGTCTCTAGAAATTTTTTTTTTAACAAATTAGCAGATATGGTGATGTGCACCTGTAGTCCCAGCTACACAGGAGGCTGAAGAGGGAGGATCATGCCACTGCATTCCAGCCTGGGTGACAGAATGAGATGCTGTCTCAAAAAAGAAAAGAAAAGAAAAGAAAGAAAGAAAGAAAGAAAGAAAGAAAGAAAGAAAGAAAGAAAGAAAGAAAGAAAGAAAGAGAAAGAGAGAGAAAGAAGAAAGAAAGAAAAAAGAAAGAAAGAAAGGAAAGAAAGAAAGAAAAAGAAAGGAAGGAAGGAAGAAAGAAAAAGAAAAGAAAAATTTTACGTGTATTACACTAAAGATGAGAATTTTTAGAATTTTATGTCAAAAAATATAAGATGAGTCACAGAGACCACTGACAAATTCACAAATTTGCCTCTGTATATTGAAATGAAGAAGAACATCGAGTAAAAAGAAAGGTATTGAACCCTCAAGCACCTTCTCCAGTAAACCTCCAAGGGTTAACAAGCATTATTGCATCTGATGAAATATAACTTGTGAAATTTCAGCATAATTGTTCATTTCAAAATCCTGCCCTTTATACATTTTTTTGCTTTCATTTTAAGATGCATATGCAATATATGTTTATTCTATAAAGCCCAGAGCTATAGACAGGGAAAAGAAAAACACAGCACATCTCTAGATGTTTTTCTTTTGAAACATTTATGTGCACATGCTTATTTTTCCAAAGACAGGTTCACATACTGTGCACATGGGTCTGTAATCTGTTGTTCTCATGTAATAAACGCCTGAAGCCACACATTTTTGAGGTACCTATCCAAGAGGAACAGTCCTTCAAAGCTCCACTCCCTAATCTGGACTACTGAAGCTTCCTAAGGATCTTGAAGAACCCCGCCTTGATGACTCAAGCTGTTTTCATTTCCATATCAGTTTCTTCTAAGACAAACCATGTGGTTTCTGCTCAGGCTTGGACTTGCGTTTCTCCTTCTATTTACTTCTGTCCCTTCCTTATACTTCTTCTTTCTCCTCTATATGGGCTAGATTCTAATTTGAAAACATTTCTATGGTATCTCTTGATAGAGAAGGGTAGTTGGATAGTTGCTGATGATTAGTTTTTAGAAATACAGTATCTCCTCCCTTGTATTTTGACAATAAATAAACAGGGTTCACTGTTAAGTCAAATGTGTGTCCAACAACTAGGAAACCCTGCTCTTGATACCCTTATTTAAGGAAAATTCAGTTGGGAAAGTGAAACAAAAAACCTTTTAAAGTAAAATGAGATCCTAAACCCAGTCAGTATTAACAAGAAATCTATTTCCATAGAGGAGCTGGTGGGATTTGGGTGGACTCTCATATTACTACCCACATAAAATAGACATATCAATTTGCTTACCAAATAGCCCAGGCTGCTTATTTTCATAAACAGATGAAACTAGAAAGAGATTAAGGCACGGAGGAGGCAAAAAAAAAAAAAACCTGGCAGAAATCAATATAGTATTTTTTATAAGGAAGCTAGCAGCCATTAGGTAACCTCTTACATACATAAAAGGTGTATGTTGAATTAACATGACTTGTAATCACTATAGTTATTTAGGATTTATAAGGAAACAATGTCATGAGAGTAAGAAGTTCAGGCTGGCAGTTCTATTTGGCACACTGGATTTTGAGCCTACAGTGTGTCCAATATTGAGTGACTGGTTCCAGAAATAAAGATCAGCTGTCCGTGGCCCTGAGTGACGATGTACAAGCTTGAGACATAGGCTGCGTAACTAATTAATATGCAAGATTGCTGTGAGGTGGCAGACTCAGAAGATAGGGGGAGGTTACAGACCTGTCATTTATAAGCTGTATTACCCTGGCCAAGTCCCTTCCCTGCACTAACTTTCGGTTTTCTGATCTGTAAAATAAGATGGGTAACAACTCTCTTACTTTAAGGGACTTAAATGAGAAAACTTATGTGAAAGTACTTAGCACACTGTGGGTACCAACTATGCTTTAAAAAAGAAGACATGGGGGGAAAATGCAAGTGCTAGAGTAGAGTCCATTCACTGTGCTATGAAAGGGCCAAGGAAGGAAAAGATGTTTTTTTCTTAAGGTAACCAAATAAGATGTTTTAGAAGGGAGCACACTGAAATTAGACTTTGAAGGATGAGAGTGATTTTACTAATAATGATCCTAGCCAATGTTTAAGGAGGGCTCACTATGTGCCAGGCTGTTTAGAGTTTACTGGTCACAACAGCTCTATGGAGTAGGTCATGACACCTCTACCTTATGTAGTAGGCCAGAACACCCCTATCCTATGGGATATTTTGTGATACTCCCAGCCCATGGGGTAGGTTGTGACACAGTCACCCTATAGAGTAAGTTGTAACATCATTTCCTGCTAACGGATTATGGAGCTGCAATAGATAAATAAATTGCCCAGGCCACACTGCTAGTGGGTGGAGCTGGATTTGGATCCCGTCAGTCTAACTCCACAGCCCACATTCGTGACCATGATATTAATGCTAGAGAAGGACATGCCTGCTGTGTGACCCTCCTAAACCAGAGAATGCTCTCACTTAAATACAGGAAGGCAGTCATAGGATGTCAAATCTGACAGGAACTCTAGAAGCCATTTAACAGATGTAACACTGAGCCCAGTAGCCTAGGTGTCTTAGCCAGTACTGTTAAGCAGTGACCTAAGAGGCATGGTCCTGTGAGCCAGCTTCATATGTCCTGCCGGTACACTATCCACTCCATGATGGCAGTAAACAGAGTGGGAGATATCTATGTGTTCAGCCAAACATACTCCAGCTTTGTTAAAGGACATAGTTTAGTGAGATTACACATAAATTTGAGTCTTAACAGACACGTGCAAGAGACATTTTACCGAAAATATCAGAAAGATATTGTTACCTATAATCTTTCAATAGGAATCTCCTGCTGAAAGGCAGTGTTAAATAGCAAACTTTGAACCCACATTTTCAAAATAGGTAAGAACACACAACCTCAAAAGTTGGAATAAATTCTCAGTGGTACAGAAGAGGAGCAGTAGACAAGATACAAAGGGAGATAGGGATATCTAGTTAAATGGCCATGGGATAGTTCCCTCAACCAGGTAGTGTATTCCCTGACTGGCTCAGGGTGCTGCCTTTAAAGATTTATCCTTCAGAATTGAGAGATAAGGATAGCAATTCCTTACCCCTTGACTTGGTTTAGTTATCCTCTCTTACTTTACATGCCATATAGCTGAGGATTTCGGTAGGTGTCAAGATGTTAAAATAACACATGTGGTGGGAGGGCAGTAGAGCAGGAAGGGTGGGAAAGAAAGGAAAGACGCTCCAAGTGGGGCGGGATCTGGAAGGGAAAATGGAGGGCCCTGTGACAAACTTAATCTTCAAATATTTGCCAAATGCAAGGCCTGCTTATCTTCCTGCGGAATAACTGAACACACTGTGATGGTAAGTTTAAACAAGAACAAAAAGTTTGACTGAGAATCAAGTAAAGTAGTTCAAAAAAGTCTTATGATGCTGGCCAAAGACAAATCCTGGCTTCACACAACCTGACAGATTCTCATTTCACATGATATTATGTAGAAGAGGGAAAATTAAAGTTAATTTTGGCATGGTATGGATAGAAGTCTTTTAACATTGACACTCTAATTCTCAGCATTTTGGAGCATCATACCTTAATTGCTCCAAAATGAATGTATAAAAACCAGACACTTTGGGAAGATCACTTTCTCACAAAGAAGGCAAGAATCGTAATGCTAGTCCTGTTGGAGCTAAGTTTTGCTTTAGGTGTGAGATTAATCTTCAGTGCCCATAGAGCTTTTCTAAGTCGTTTCTTTTTTTCAGTAACCTCTTTCTTTCTTCTCCCTCTCTTCCACCTAGGGCACTGTCTCTGGGCATCTTTCTTAGGAGAAAAGCAAAAAGTAATAAATCCATGAGCTAGCATCTCCTGCTGAATTAAACATGTAACACTGCTTATGTGATGCAGGTTGGTGTGAGTGAAAGCATCAAGCTGTGTTTGAATCCCTGCTCTGTCTCTGTGCAACCTGTCATGTTACTTAATCCAGCTAAACCTCAGCTTCCCCATCTGCAAAGGGAGTAAAACAATAACCACTTCAAAGGATTATGAGTAGTCAAGAGAAAATGGCAGCCTAATGCCCATCACCCTAGTAGATGTTCTCAAAATTTATGTCCCTTCTCATCACTCCATAGGCAAAGTTTTAAAAGAAGACCATAGCAAAATTAAAGAACTAAGGACAATGAAATGATAATGATCCTTAATGATAAAATTTTACTTCCCATCCCTCTGTTCCCAGCTCCTGAGGATAGGAGATAATGGGAGGCAGGAAGACCTCCTCATGTTTTGTCATGTCAACAAGCACCAGTCCCTGGCAGGTTTGTCACAGACTTTCCATCCTGAGATGAGTTACTATAAAATGAAGTTGAACCAGCCCCTTAGTGACTGTGTATTTGTGCCACCATATTTCCTACAAATAAATACTTGGATGCGACTCAAAATGTGCTCCGTGCACTTGCATCACCCAGGTGCTCATTAGAAATACAGACTCTCAGTTCCCACCCAAGACCTCATGCAGCCAAATCTTCATTTTAGCAAGATTCCCAGGCGATCCATGTGCACAAGAAAGCTTGAGAAGCGCTTACATCGATCACAAAGTTTGTACTACTTTTCAAATCCAATAAAATCATTGTGGCCCACAAAATCTTTCAAAATTATATGAATGTGAGTGCAACTGTATGGTTCCCTTCCCTTCCATCTATCTCCATCTAAAATACACTCCGCACTTGATTTAGGGAGACTTCAGGAACCTAAGAGCAAATATTTGTAGCTAAAGTAACATCATAAAAACAAAGTTAAAGAAGGTATAAGGAACATTTCTATATCTCTTTCGAAGCAGTTATGAGGCCAATATGAAAGGCTGTGGAAAGGCAATACCTAAAGAAGAGGATGGAGAAAATTAGCAGAGAGTACAGCACAAAGCTAGATAGACAAACTGATAGCTTCTCTGAGATTTTGAGCAAGGAGTGAATTTATGGTGAAATTATAGCAGTTTCACCCATTGCCCTCTAAATTATCTAGTCCCATCTAAAGTCCCAGGGGAAGCCCTAGCAATTTCATAGTCAAAATGTTGCACCATTTTTTCTTAAGGTGAGCTCCCCAAAATTTGTAAGCTTCAGGCCCCACAACACCAGGAACTAGACTTATTTTCCCCATAGAATATGACACTGAGTAGCCACCTGCCGCTTAAACGCACCATCTCGGCTTGTTCCGTGCTTGCCTGGGTCCTGCCGCGTTGGTTGATCTGCTCTTGCAGGAACAAAGCCCCAGCTGTCCTGTTTCCAGCAGAAGCAAATTGTTTCACATTTTCCTGGCTGCCGGGTCAGAAATGGCTACATTACTCAGTGCCCCCAACACGTTTATTGTCCTGCAGAGCCTTACACAATCCCACAGGAAACCACGCTCAACACTTAGCCAACACTTGTTGATCTGATTGAACGCAACAAAAACGGAGACAAAAGCATATTTCATAAAGCTTCCAAATTTGATAACTATAGCTCCCACTTTTCCCAGGCAGCTCTCGGGTACATGTGATAACCCCTGCCTTTGTTTGTAGAGCACTATGCTGGAAAGGACAAGAAAATATCTCAGCAAGCCCCTACTGCTGACGCTGACTTCTCTCACACGAGCCAGGAAACCATTAGGTAATGCCAAAGCACACAGAGAATAAGCAATGAAACTTAAACACTTGGACAAAGGAAGACCAGAGAATATGTAAGAACAGTTCATATGATGGGAAAAGAATTTATTTATATAGTTTAAATTATTAAGAAATCCAGAAATGGAAAAGAGATTGTTTTTGCTAAGGTATGGTACACCCAGATCACAATAAAAAAGTGTGTCTCTTGACATCATTATGACAGCCTCACTACTTTTGGCTTCGCCTTATTCTCTGGTGCATACTGGCTGGCCATTTGTAATAAATCTGAGGACATATTTTATGTCCTGCTATAGATAGCCAAGAAAAGGAATCATCCTTTTGGCATGCATTGACACACTGTGCTTACTTATAAATTGTTGATTACTGCAACTTATTTGTTAGTATCTATGATGTGAAGAAGTCTTGGATTGGCAGAGGAGAGTGAAGCTACTAACTTTCAAAGAGGTTTTCTTTTGAGTGTGCATGGAATTAGCATTATTTCTATTCATTCGTTCAGTCAGGTCTTATTTGAGAACCTGCCATGTGCTGAGCATTCTGTTAAGGGCTGGATACACAAGAACCTACAGAAGAAAGGCAGCCCACATCTTCAAGGGGCTTATGTATAGAGGGGGGAGAACCACAAGTAATGGTCTAATTACGGTAGAGTGTGGGAAAAATAACTTGGGAGAAATATTTTTTAATATTTCAATTTGGAAACTGGAATTTGGGGAAGGGCAAGGAGTCCTTCAGAGGAATTCAAAAGAGTGGCACTTACATTCTGGTAGCAAATTAAAACTACTGATGGGTTCCTAATAGCCCTCCATTCTTTAGGAATATAGTAGGGAGTCATTCAAAAAATTAAGGGTGAAGCAGGGCAACAGTAACATAACAACCTGGCCAAATAAATTAATTCTACACTCTGCTAATTAATTTCCTTTTGCGCATAATGATTTGTGTTTACTCCACAACTTATATATGGTAATATGGCAAAAGTTAGATTCTAGAATAAAAAGTAAACTTACGGTAAGGGCAGGAGGAGTTGGTGATGGGGTTTGGCTGTGTCTTCAGCCAAATCTCATCTTGAATCGGTGTTCCCATAATCTGCACATGTGGGAGGGACCTAGTGGGAGGTAATTCAATCACGGGGGTGGGTTTTTCCTGTGCTGTTCTTGTGATAGTGAATAAGTCTCACCAGGTCTGATAGTTTTATAAAGGGCAGTTCCCCTGCACACACACACTTGCTTGCCACCATGTAAGATGTGCCTTTGCTCCTCTTTCACTGTCCACAATTATATTGTGAGGCCTTCCCAGTCATATGAAACTGTGAGTCCATTAAACTTCTTTCTCTTCATAAATTACCCAGTCTCAAGTATTTCTTCATAGAAGCATGAAAATGGACTAATACAGTTGGTATAAATGTGGAAACACCTGGGCACAATCTCTTGGGATTTCCATCCCTTCTTGGGGTGTAAAACACTCAAGGGCAGCTGGGAGGAGTGGTTTCCTCTAAGTCAAAATGTCACAGATTTATTTACTTATTCTATTCATTCACTTCCTCTGCTAGGTCTCTTGACTGTTTCTTTGGCTCTGTATTTTCCATAACTTTAGTTACATCCTAATTTTTGGCAACCTGCTATTTTGAAAATATGACTTAATTTACTCAAATTATACGTGGCACTGTCACCTTTACTCAGTTACAATTTTAGGAATTTTCTCCAAAGCTTGTTCATGCAAGCCCTTAGCAAGCAACAACTAAAGGGTCATGGCATGGGATAATTTGAGTTCATGATGTGAACAAATTTGTTCACGTGTGCTTACGTTTTTTTAAAAAAAGAACCTGGTAGAAGCCATTGTCAGAGAGAGAGAGAGAGAGAGAGAAGAAAGAAAACCGGGTAATCAGAGTCCTTCTGTCTTGTGGCAGAGCTGTATTTTTCTCTCACTTTAAAAAATTCACTTGACTCATGGCTTTAAACACCATCTATATGCTTAGGACAGCCAGGACGTCTCTCCTGAATTCCAGACTCATATTTGACTGTCAACTTGTCCGTCTGTACTTGGGGTATCTGATATATATCTCAAACTTGTCCAAAGCTGACCTCCTGATTCATCCCCCAAACTAGTTTCTCCTACAATCTTCCTCTTATCAACTAATAGGAACTCTCCCCTTCCAGTTGCTCAGGCTAAAGAATATGGAGTCATCCTTAATTTTTACCCTTCCCTTGCACCAAACTTTCAGTCCTTCATGAAATAAGGTTAGTACTATCCTCAAATGTACCCCATTGGGCCACTTTTCAATATCTCTACTGCCACCTACTGGCCTGAGTTGCCACCACCCCCGGGGGAATATTGTACTACTATCCTGATTGTTCTTCCACTCTTGTCCCTGCAGTCTATTCTCCACTGAGTGGCCAGAGTGATTCTTTTAAATATAAGTCACATCTTAGCACTTCTCCGGTCTGAAATCTTCGCTTATCCTTCCTCTTCTGGTCCCTTAGGACTGTCTAACATCATCCCATGATTATTCTACTTCATCTTACCACTCCTAAAACTGGCCTCTTTTCTACTCCTCTAATATTCTGAGCAACATCTAGTCCAGGGCCATTGCATTGGCAGTATCCTCTGCTTGGCAAACTTTCCCAGATATCTGACTGGATCATGTCCTCATTTCCAGGTTCTGCTTCAAATGGCATCTTTCTAATTGCCCTATGCAGACCACCCTGTTTAATATTACAGCCTCACCCTCCACCCAGCACTCCAGTCTCCCTTTCTCTGCTCTATTTTTTCTTGCTTCTACAGGACTCATCACCTTATAGCATAATACATAATTTACTTATTTATTGCCTTTATTATTTGTATCTTCTCACTAAAGAGTAAGACCATAAGGGCTCCAACAGCTTATCTCTGCAGCTTGAACTTTGCTCATGTATATCTCTTCTTTGGGGGCATCACTCTATTACCCCCTGCACGTATTCCTTCTGGTGCTAAAATAATCTGCTTGTAAGTTGGGATCTGATGTGAATTATTCACACTTACTAGAATTGAAGATTAACATATCACCTCTCCTAAGGGTGCTTGCATATCAAACATCAGGTTCAGTGCTGGAACAAACTGCCCTGTTTTTTATGAAAGGAAATGGGTGAGTAGGAGGTGGAGATAGACACTAAAGCGTTTGTTGTTGCCTTTTGTTGTCACCTGTCCTGTCACCCATGAAACCTTTACGTAGACTGTCGGCATTTTGTCGATCTTATTCCTATTTTTCTAGTGGGAGGTAAGGATTTGTGGTCTACATGGAGTTGGTGAACTGTGAGCCCTATGAGTTTTTGTGAATAAAATTTATTGAAACACTGCCACCATTCCCGTCCCAGGGCCTTGGCATTTATGGTATCCTGTATTTGGCAAACTGTCAAATGTTGTCTATGTCTGCTTTCAGTCTACAACGGCAGAGGTGAGTAGTTGTGACAGAGATTGTATGCCCACAAAGTCTCAAATACTTACTATCTGGCCTTCACAGAAATAAATCACCAACTCATATTCTGGAAGCATCCTGCCAACTTTGGAAGTGATCTTGCAGCTTGGCATTTAGTTTAACAGCTCAATTCAACAGAGAGTCACTACATTTACTGCGTACAAGGTGCTAGAGTTGGAAGCACAGAAAGTAGACAAAGGGATACAACATTTTGGAATCTTTCTAGTCCTGATTCCCACTGTGACTCAAATTATTTTTTTTTTCTAAGATTGTATCACGAAACATTTCAAAATATACTAAAGTTTAAAAAAGTCAAAGCACCAATACCCCACCATCTGGATTCTACAATTAACATTTTGCTGTATTTGCTTTGTCATATTCATCAGTTTATCCATCTCTCTATTTGTCTATGAATCCACATTGTTGTCATTTCTATTATTATTGCTGCTATTGTTATTTTTTGGTGCATTCAAAGTAAGTTGCAGACATCAGTACACTTAATCCATAAACATTTCAATATACGTAACATGAACTAGAAGTTGTTAATTATTCAAATTAGTTTTTAGTTTTTACTCCAATACTGTGATCTCGAAAGCAGCCTTCATTCAGCCAGAAGACAGAACTTTACAAAAGCTGAAAACTGAGAAATGTTATCAGGGTAATTGAGGTAAGTATCAGGGAACTCATTCACCGAAATTTCTCCAGTTTCCTGGTCCAGAGATGAATCGGCCTTTCAGGCCTGAGAGTATTTTGCTTGTGATGGATTCTAAGAAAGTTCTGTGGCTCAAAAGAAAGGATCATAAGCTCTTGTTTTTTTCCTGAGACACTGACAAAAACCCAAGGGACATACAGAGAAAATCATAATTATGAGTTTCCTGCAACGACAGATCACATGTAGCTTCTGGGTCAGAGCACTAGTTGATGGAACAGACCAGGTCTGTGCAGAATGCTCTCATGAGGGTGGATATGGGAGTCACATGTTCTCATCTTTTCTGCGTATATTTGGATGTCTTCAACCACCCAGTACATTTACGTTCTTCGTAAACTAGCATTTACAAAATAATCAGTCCTTGACTTGGGGCCAATTGGTTTCCTGGGTTCAATGAGTCTGAGTCTTCATATGGAATATTTCAGAGATATTTGTCATCTAATGAATAGCAGCTACTCTGCCCTGAAAGGCAAATTAACACAATCTGCAAGAAGGAACTTTTGAGTTGATGGCTTGAAGAAGAAAGAAACAAAAATGATGAAGTGTTTAAGATATCCATGTACTTCTATAATATGTCTCCTTGAAAAGAAATTCAATAAGTTTTACAGAAGAGGAAAATGAAATTCTTGAATAAAAAAGAAAAGAGTCAAAGTACGTCAATAATGTGGTTGTCTTTCAAGATTATAATGGTGTTGTGGGGCTAGGGGAGGAATAGCAGGGGATGGGGGGATTGGGGAGGGATAGCATTAGGAGAAATACCTAATGTAGATAATGGGACGATGGATGCATCAAACCACCATGGCATGTGTATACGTATGTAACAGACCTGCATGATCTGCACATGTACCCCAGAACTTAAAGTATTAAAAAAGATTATAATGTGTTATTTGGAATCATTTAGGGAAGGCTTTGTTCATTGCCATATCAGCATGAATTTTCTTTATGCTTCCCAAGATTCCAAAGGCTATCAACAGTCTGCCTACACACTCATATATTTAGCCACCTCCTCCACATCTTGATCTGGATGTCAATGACAGTGTGAAAAGTGCTCAAAGCTTGATATACAGGGTCATATTTCTCATCTCAAAACTGGGCCCTGTTACAGTAAAACATTATATGCCGTTTGTTCATTTGTAAGAGTTCTTTCCTCTCTCACCTTTGTTTGTCCTCAATTTAAGTCTTCTACCTTTTCAGACTTGTTCTTTTTTTTT
>NW_016107786.1:1260896-1331408 GCF_001604975.1 Cebus imitator | reverse complement strand
GGCACGTGCCACCACGCCCAGCTAATTTTTGTATTTTTAGTAGAGATGGGGTTTCACCATCTTGGCCAGGATGGTCTCGATCTCTTGACCTCGTGATCCGCCCACCTCGGCCTCCCAAAGTGCTGGGATTACAGGCATGAGCCACTGTGCTGGGACTTTTTTTTACATTTTAAGTAGTTTCACATTTTAAGATCAAAAGACGGATATTTCATGACAAGTAAAAATTATATGAACTCATAATTGTATGAATTTTATGAATTCAAATTTCAGTATTCATAAAGTTTTATTGAACTACAGTCACATTCATTTATTTACGTTTTATTGATGGCTGCTTTTTTGCTACAAAGGCAAACTGGAGAATGCACATGGCCTGCAAAGTCAAAGTATTTACTATCTGGTCCTTTACAAAGTTTGCCAACCTTATTTTAGAGACACTACTGTCTTTCCTTTCTCAAAACCAGGCATTGAGCCTTCTGGTGTTTAGAGAACAGAAGCTGCAGCTGTGGCCGTGCCACTAGTTAGTAATCTTAGTAATGAACTAGATTCCCTCACTGGCTTGTACCAGCTCCTCATTCTCCTGGGAAAACTCTCCAACGCCGGCCCACTGTGTTCCAACAACATACAAGCTCTTAAACATTTGTCTGCCTACTGGAGTGTGCCTTCTCTTCAGGTAGGAATAAAGATGTATGGCTGTCCACCCCTACCCCCGCACTCCTTTCCAAAGACAAATAGCAGGTAACTGATCTAAAGAATAAACAGTTGTGTAGTGCTTAGAACGTGACAGACTAATTTAATTCTCATTGCAACCCTATGAGGCTGCACTACTATCATCACCATCCTCATTTTACAGAGGAGGAATCAGGCACAGAGAGACTGAGCCACCTGTTCCTTGTCATGCCTAGTGGTGCCTCCCAGCGGTGGAGGCAGCACTGGAATCCGTGCCGTCAAGCTCCGCGGACTGAGTGACAAGGACACGCCAGTTAAAAACAGGTTTCCCGTAAGGCCGATCGAAGCACGGATCAGAGCACCTGCCCGGGCCACACATCCCTCCTGGAGCACAGCAAGTGCCCCCTAAATTACTCGAGTGAGCATCTCTTCCCGGCAGGAGAGGCAGGGTAGCCAAAGGGCAGCCGAGCTGGCCTGGGAGAGGCGTAGGGCGGAGCGAGAGTGTAGTGACACTCCCTAGGGCGGAGCCCCAGCCCAGGGCCCCCGAGACCCAGAGACTCCCGCCTCCAGCCTCCTCTAGGCCGCCGGCCGCGAAGCGCTGAGTCACTGTAAGGCGACTGGACCTGCACTCTCTTAACCTGCCCTCCCTGCAGTCGCTCCCGGAGACTCTCAGCGTCCCAGCCGCCGCTAAGGCTCCGGGTGCCGCTACTGCTGCGTGAGTACCTGGGGCTTCCGCAGGGGTCCACTAGATGGGGGAATGCTGGCAATCAGTTTGCAAAATCCTGCCTTCCGCAAGCCTCTTTAGACTCCTGGGGGAAATAACAAGAGATACTTAAATTGTACTACGAAATTTGATGAAAGTAGTAGACGGCTTTTCTTTCTGCAAAGCACCTCATCAGTTGTTTACATGCATACAATTAATTGCAGGAGTCTGGAAGGACCCAGGCATAATCTGGATGGGGATAAACATACTTTCTGGTTGCTTTGATGTAGATGATAACCGACCTGTACTGCTTTGAGTATTAAGCTCATTTCTGCACCCTACATTTCCATCACCCAATATTTATTGATTACTATTCAGGGAGGATACATTTTAGGATAGGCCTTAACTAAGCGGAGGGTATTGTGGAGTAGAGCCTTTCTGAATAACAGCAGCTAACATTCTCATAGCACTAACTAACTGCACCCCTTTGAGGTAGGCAGTCTTATCTTCCATTTTACAGATAAGAAAACTGAGCCACAGAGAACTTCAGGTCACACAGCTGTTATGTGGTGAACCTGAGATGCAAACTTAGGCTGTCTGGTTCCACAGTCTGCTTTTTGCCAAACCACCTCTCTTGGTTTCAGTAGGAATCTTTGAAGGAATTGAGTGTATTTCACCTGAAGAAAAGATTTAAGGGATTGGGGGTACTGTTTGAAAACACTTGAAGAGGAAAAGACATTGATCATATTCCGTCTAGGATAGTCCATTACTTAGAACTTAGACCTCCTAAAGAGGAAAACACTTTCAAATAATAAACTCTGGCTATAGCTAAGTCCTGAAATACGGCATACATTGCCAAAAGCAGCTGGCCCATGACTTGCCTATGCTCTAGAAGACCTCACGAGTAAGTGGAAAGATTTCTTGCCCAAAATATTGGCCCTGAATTTTCAGAAATAGATGGGTCCTTGAATTAAATGACCCTCAAAGATCCCTTTTAATGCAAAGATCTTCAGCATGTTCTGGTAAGAGTCAGGGACCTCTTGGTTTTCCTCCTTATTCCCCAAGGCACCACGCAAACCTCCCATCTGTCGGCCTTGTTGGTAGCAACTACCTCATGGGTGCTACCAGTGAGGCTGACAGATGAGTGGCACTGGGGAGGGGGTGGGGAGATCGACATAATTTGGTGAAGTAAAAAAGATAAAGTGTTCATTGGAGGTTTTAGTTAAGTGCCCAACAGAGCTGCTAAAGTCATACTTAACAATGGAGATAAGTTCAGAGAAATGCATCGTTAGGTGATTTTGTCATCGTGCAAACATCTTAGAGTTCACTTATACAAACCTAGATGGTATAACCGAGGTGTGTAGTAGATTATATGGTATAGCCTATTGCTCCTAGGCTACAAACCCATACAACATGTTCCTGTACTGAACACTTAGGCACTTGCAACACAATGGTGATTATTTGTGTATCTAAACATAGAAAAGATACAGTAAAAATTTGGCATTATAATCTTGTGGGACTACTGTCATACATACAGTCCATATATTGTTGACTATGTAATGTTGAGTTAGAAATGTCATTATGCAGCAGGCACATGACTGTATTGCTAACCTTTGCACAAGATGACTATAGGATTACATGAGATAATTGTAAATAATTGATGGGGTACTGGGCACTTAGTAGGTATGCATACGTGTTCACTCATCATGGTTGTTTTAAATCACCTAACCCAGGCCCTGCACATAGTAAGACATCAACAAATTGTGGCTGCTACTATTTTGTGCATCTAATCTTAATAGCATTTATTTTGTAGCCCTGGGATATCCTCTCCTTTATGACTTCTTTTTTTGTTGTCCTTCCTTTTTAGCCCTCCATCCTCTACAGCTCAGCATCAGCATATTCTCTTCTTGGACCCTGATATGGGTTCTTCCAAGAAAGTTACTCTCTCAGTGCTCAGCCGGGAGCAGTCGGAAGGGGTCGGAGCGAGGGTCCGCAGAAGCATTGGCCGACCGGAGGTATGCTAATTGGGTGGCCACTCTTTCTTTGCAGAAGGGACTGGTGGAATGTTGATGGGGATTCGGTAAGAGGGTGCGTAAGTGCAAACTTCAAAGTTTGCAGTCGGGGACCCCATGCGAACCAGCCCCAGCCCAAAGGGGATTTCTGTAACGTGAATACAGAGGTGATGGGCAGAAGGTTCAGATGAGCTTCAGAAAGTGTCTCTGCATCTCCCTGCACACTGGCGTGCCACCCTGGGCTGACCTGTTATCTGCTTCAGTATGCATATCGCCAAACATGCCCACCCCACAGCGTCTATGTGCCCACACTTCAAAGCACCAGGGAGTAACTGTTTCTTAATTCCAAATTCCCAGGAGAGAGAATCTGATTGGTTCAGCATAGGTCAGGGCTTCACTCCTGGCCAATCTGCCATTGCCAAGGATTTGGATTCATAGAGAGACTGCTGGGACCCAACTCTGTAGACATCTGGTGAGGGACAGGTATAGATGGGTCTAGCTCTCAGAGAAGGTGATTATAGATTAGGTAGATGTCTTTCAACTTTAGAGAATGTTTTCATTTGAATATGGGAAATTTGGGATTTATGGGGGAAATAAGTCTTATATGCACAGAAAGGTAGCAGATAGTGGTCACAGCCCAGGGAATACAGCCCCTAGCACCACATCAGATCCCCAAAACATTTTCTAATAGAAGAAATATGTTACAGAGATGAATTCCATTTCGAAAAGTGGGGCTGCTTTGTCCCTCTTCTTAAACTCTACTACTTTTCATACTACGTCGTCGCTCAACCTAAGGTTTAACTGGGTTACTTTCTCAACTTTTTAATCTTTGAAAGATATTTATAGGGTTTTTAAAAACTCCTGGCCTTCCTCAGTGAGTGCTGACCTACATTGTTGATGGGTTCAATTTTTAAAAAATTATTTATGTTTTAAAATTTTGTATCCTTTGACCAACATCTCTCCTTCCATATCCTCCCAACCCCTAGCAGAGGTAACCACCATTCTCTATGCTTCTGTGAGTTTGATTTTTTTCAGATTTCGTATATGAGTGAGATCATGCAGTAATTGTCTTTCTGTGCTTGGCTTATTTCACCTAGCATAATGTTGATTGGCTATTGAGGCAGAGGAAAAACTGTCAACACAACTCTCCATCAGCCCCATCAGGCCATTTCTCTTTCCAATTAGCTTCCTGTTTACACCTGAATGTCTTTTGAGGTCAATCAAACAGTGTTTTCTGAAGGATACCCTTAAAAAAGATTATTCTAATGGCTAAATGTACAGGGAGTGTTGGGAAGATGCAGATGGAGGTGGTATCATGTTCTACTAGGCTACATCACCAACAGAACAATTGGAAAGAGTGTTGGGGCCCCAAACACACCTGTTAGTAAGCCATTATTGTATATTGAGGGTAGCTAACACTTTAATTAGCCCATCTGTCAGGAACACATCTGCTGAGAATTTCTTTATTGTTTTTGTCCTGTAAATCCCTTTGGAAGTTTGATGAAACCTATCAATTTCTTCTAAAGCTAAGCTTTAAAATATATAACATAAAATATGTAGGATTACTAAAATAAAATATATAGGATTACCAAAGAAAACTTTTATACTGAAACATGGTTAAGAACAGTTTTAAAAACACTTTCATAATCTGGTAATTTTACATTAAGTAACACAATTTGGAGGCAGTTCTAGTATATTTCAATATATCTACTCACAACTGAATGTGATATGAAAATAACTTTGATTTCAATTCGTGAAAAAGTCACAGGTGCTGGTAATTTACTGTGGTGCATTGACTACATTCATAATTGAAGAAGAAGTTAAATTTCAATCTGGAGATGGCAGTGATAGTTGCACAATGTAAATATATTTAATGCAACAAAACTGTTCATGTGAAATGATTAAAATGCTAAATTTTATGTTGTGTATGTTTTACCACAATAAAAAAAAAAAACAGAAAAAAATAGTAGAGCTTAGTGACAATAAAGATGTAATTTTTTTAACAGTCCAAGTTTACAACTCCTCTGAGTTCTATCAGTGGTACCAGGTAAGAGTCCATGGCTGATAAGCTTTAAAGATCCCCATATTTTACTGATTTAGGTCTCCTGTATCCCAGGTATGACTTTACCCTAAGGAAAAATAAATGGATAGGAATCATTCCTAATCCAATCAACCTGGTTTAATTACTATTGAGACAAAGGGTCTATTCTTTTGTTTCCATATAACTGTACATTTTTCATCATGGGATTATATAGAATAATTTTGTGTCCCAATGTTTTTTCATTTAACAATGGTAGCATAAGGACTTCCCAGGTTATTATAAATTCTTCATAAACATCATTTTAATAGTTATGCCATATCCCATGTATAAGCATAGCATTATTCTCTTACTCATAAATCTATTTTTGACCATTTAGACCATTTAGATTGTTGCCACATTTTTTTGCACTCTACAGACTACCAATTTGCCGGAAAGGTAGACTCCCTAGCCCTCCTATAAGCAGAGAATGAAAGCACCTGAGAATGAATAGCAACAATTTACCCTCTGGCACAGAAAAGAGGAAGAAGGAAAGGGCAAAAGGATACATATCTGCTGTCCATCCTCCTCTTATAAGGAATTTTCCTGAAAGTTCCATCCTGCAACTTCTACATTGTAGTTAGATTTAATCATATGACAACAACTAGCTACAGGAGAGGCCACGGACCTAACACAAGTACCACTTAGTACATTGTGGAGTACCTTCTATGTACACAAAATTATTGTAAGTTCAGTGGAGCATCATAAAAAGGCATAGCATTGGCCACATCCCCAAGGAACTATCATTCTTCCAGTGCAAATAAAATGCCAGGCTTTATTATGGGAGTACCACAGGCCTGAGGGGTGGTGGCCACAAGTTTTGATTGGTCTTTTTTTTTTTTTTTCTTTTGAGACAGTCTCACTCTGTCTCCCTTGGCTCGCTGCAACCTCTGCCTCCTTGGTTCAAGCAATTCTAATGCCTCAGCCACCTCGCCTGGCTAATTTTTGTATTTTTAGTAGAGATGGGGTTTTGCCATGTTGGCCAGGCTGGTCTCAAATTCACAGCTTTAAGTGATCCGTCTACCTCGGCCTCCCACAGTGTTAGGATTATAGGCATGAGTCACTGTGCCCAGCCTGATTGGCCTTAAGAGATTAAAAGAAGTAGTTTGTAAGCTGCCACTTGAATTCAGCAGCTAAAGGATTTAGAACTATTTGAACGAAAAGAAATTCTCATGTGGTTTAAAAGCATTAAAAGATTGTCAATTTGATATGTAGAGAGAGAAAGATGTGAATGAATTAGGGAATTAGCGAAAACATTTTAGAAAATCAGAGTTCTTAGATATTGTCTACAGATAAACAGATAACACGTATTCATTTTACATGCTATTGAATCCATTCTAAATGTTTAGAGAATATTAGGAAGTTTGACAGGGACTAATACCCAGTACTGAAAATAGCAATTTAGTACAACAGTCTAATGCAAGATATTCTTACTTTTTGGAGAGGAAGTGTGTCTTACACCTGTCTCCAATTTTCTGGCAAGATAATCAATTCATCCCCCTGACTCTTAATCAGCCCCCTAGCTTTTTCAGTCTCTTCTTGTGCTGGCTTTCTTCCTATGTGTGTTCATATTTCATGGATTGGTGACTAGAGGATTAAATGGGCAATAAATATGACAAATAGTACTGATTTGGTCTGAATCTATGTGTTTTCCCTACTCCAAATTCTTATCTTGAAACCTAACACCCAATGTAATGGTATTAGGAGAGGAGACCTTTGGGAGGTGTTAGGTCATGAGGGCAGAACCCTCAGGAATGGGATTAATGCCCTTATAAATGAGACCCCGGAGAGTTAGCTGGTTCCTTCTACCATGTGGGGACACAGCTAGAAGGCACTAGCTGTGTCTGAACCAGATAGTCGACCCCTCACCAGACACCCAATTTGTTGGCGCCTTAATCTTGGACTTCTTGGCCTCCAGAACTGTGGGAAATAAATTTCTGTTGTTTATAAGCCAGCCAGTTTATGGTATTATGTTATGGCAACTCAACCAGACTAAGACAGAAAATTGGCACTGAAATTGGGCCTATTCTTCCGTTGTCTTGAACAATAGGTCTTGGTTTCTGTTTTGATGTCTGACTAAGCTCCTTATGAAATGGTCATTTGGCCACACCCTCGGTGTTTTCTCCTGAACATGTTTCTCATTCTTTATAATACGGATAGGCTGAAGATTTTCCAAATCTTTAAGTTCTGCTGCTTCTCTTTTGATTAACAGTTCTCTTTCTCTCTTGCGTTTTACTATGTGCCATCAAGAGAAACCAGGTCCCTCAACATTTTATATACAAATAGCATCAGCTAAACATCCAATTTCATTGCTCACAAGTTCTAACTTCCACAAAACACTAGGATATGAACACAGTTCAGCCAAGTTATTTGCCACTTTATAACAAGGGTAATCTTTCCTTCAGTTTTCAATGGCATGTTCCTCATTTATGTCTGAGATCTCATCAGAATGGCCTTTACTGTCGATATTTCTACCAATGTTTTGTTCAGGATTACTTAGGTATTCTTTAAGAAGATTGAGGCCAGGCATGGTGGCTCACACCTATAATCCTAGCACTTTGGGAGGCCAAGGTGGCTGAATCACTTGAGCTCAGCAGTTCAAGACTGGCCTGTGCAACATGGTGAAAACTCGTCTCTACAAAATATATAAAAATTAACCGGGCATGGTGGCTGGCACCTGTAGTCCCAGCTACTTGGGGTGCTGAGGAGGGTGGATTGCTTGAGCCCGGGAGGCGGAGGTTGCAGTGAGTCAAGATCATGCCACTGCAGTCCAGTCTGGGCAATAGAGTGAGACCCTGTCTCAAAACAAAAACAAAAAAGAAAAGAAAGAAGATTGAGACTCTTTCTACAGCTCCCCTCTTTCCTTTCTGGACCCTCACCAGAATTACTCTTAATGGTTCATTCACAGCAATGTAGGCTTTTGCTAGCATGAATTCAAGACTTCCAGCCTCTGTTGTTTAAGGTAAGCAGTTCCAAAGCTACTTCCAGTTTTAGGTATTCATTACAGCAGTGCTTCAAGCTCTTGATACCAATGAATAACTACTGTTCTGTGGGTGGTGGATGGTGATAAGGGTAGAACTAAAAAGAGAGAACCTTTCTTTTCACAGTTTATTTGACAGCAGGGCATATTTGCTCATATAAAACTCTTTGATACCGAGAAGCAGTATTCCTTTATCTTACCTTTACCCATATTTTAATAGAACCACAACAACACAGAATTTAAAAGTTATCTTAGAGCTCCAAACACTTTGTTTTGTACCTGGGGGAGTGATGTCTCTGATATTTATAGGACTGGTGCAGTATAATGGATACCACCCATCTATGTAGAACCTACAGTGATTCAGGCACTGGACCAGGTGTGCTACATTCATTGTTTTCAATCCTTTTAACCGTCAAAGGTATATATTATCATGTGAGGAGAAAGCAATGTATAATACGGTATGAGAATTCTCAGCCTCTCCTCCTACCAATCCCAGTTCTGTTCCTGGACTTTTAATAAGCTGATATGGATTAATAAATGACAAGACTGAAAGGAAACAAATTTGCTTGGTTGATTTTCACTGGAAAGGGCAGAGAGTTACTGGTGAAAGAGATAAGAGTAAATACAGAAGGTGAGAAGGGAGGAGGAAAAAAGAAAAAAGGTGCCTTCAGATGGTTTGAGGTGATTTGAACAGTTAGAGTGAGAGAAAATGGAATCATGGGAGACAGATATATACATGGAGAGGAGTAAGAGGGATTTTAAACATATCTTTAAATTGAAGCCTCTTTTGGTGTTTTTGAGAGGATTCAATAAACAATTTGAATTTATTTTCAATTACTTTTAAATAGTGGACTGGATGAAACACCAGGTTGAGATAAACTACAAAGTACCCCAGCTTTATATGGGTTGCAGTCCACATTTTCAAATGAAGAAATTGAAACTGGTTAGGTTAAAAAATTTGCAGTAGCTTGTTGACTGTATACATATGTATGTGTGTATAATATATATGTTATGTATATGTGTATGCATATTTTTTCATAGAAAGTTAAAACAAGAAAGATCAAATTGGAGACTGAGACAGTTTCATACTTTTATTTCTAGTGATAAGACAGAGTAATCACTCCGAAATAAATTACTTAAAAATCAATTAGCTGAGCTACCAAGAGGTTGGTGAAACTCTTAGAGCACAAAAACAATAAGAAAGAAAAAATGGAAAATCTGAATAGTTTCATAGCCATAAGGGTAATTGAATAAATATTTTAAAAGTTTAAAACAGAGACAACAGGACCAGAAGATTTCACAGACAAATTTTACAAAATATTTAAGGTGTAAGTAATTCTAATAATGCACAGACTCTCCAGGGGATAAAATCCAAGGAAGTGCTCCTGAAATTACTTCATGAAGCTGACGTTACCTTGCTATCAGGACCACACAAGGACAGCAAGTGAAAGAATAATTACATCACATTAATGAAAATGTTTGCAAGAATCATAGAAAATTAACTAACCAAATACAGCAATGTATTAAAAGATAATATATCATGTCCAAGTTTGGATTACCTGAAGAGAGCAAATTTGGTTTAATGTTAGAAAATCTATTTGTGTATTTTATTAACGTTAAGAGATTAAAGGAGAAAAGAATCATATAAGTATCTCAATACTGTGGAAAAAAACATTCAACAGAATTCAACATCCATTCACTTTTAAAAAACAACAGCTTTGTAAACTAGAAGTAGAAAGGAAACTCTTTAACCTTATGAAGGGAATCTACAAAACACCTGCATTAAACAAGCATATTACCAATGAAACTTTATAAAGCAATCTATGTAAAATCAGGGACAAGTATGTCTACCACCATCATTTCTACTCAAGACTGTTGTAGAGATGCTAGCTTGTTAAAATGCAAGAAAAAGAAAGAAAATATAAGGATTGAAAATGAAAAAAAAATCCCCTGTTATTTGCTAATGGATGTTGGTTGAAATATTACTACCAAATATTCACTCCTTCTCTATAATAGGATTTTACACTCCCATCCATTTTTAGGTACATTACCCATGAGACATATAGGGAGGGATTAAGTGCCCTCCTCTTTGACTTCGGGCCTGGCCGTGTCACATGCTTTGACCAATTGGATGTGTTAATGTGATTGTGAATGGTTGACTTGACTTGCTTTTTGCTCCTGCCCTTGGCTATGGGAACATAATGCCCTCCATAGTGGCCACTGTTTCAACTTGAGTCCCAGAGTGAGAAGACGTCAAAGCCAGCCAGGCCTATAAAAACCCAGAGAAATTGCAGTCTGCCATGGCTTTAATCCAATGCAAGACAAAAACATTCTTTTGTGAACTATAAAGCAAAAGTTTATTGATAAATACACTGGTGATTTGAACATCTACAAAGAAAACCCAAAAGAAGCTACAGATGAATCATTCAAATTAATTAAGAGCTTAGCCGTGTTCAGAAATCGCCTAGCATGTTTCTAATTTCCAACAGAAAACTGTTCAAAATATAATAAATAAATGCTATTTGCAGAATTCCATTAAAAATATAAGTAAGCTAGAAAAATAATTTTTAGATATATGTAAAATCTTTAGGGAGAAAATTATAAATCCTTATTGAAATATGTTTAAAGACCTAAATAAATGGGGATAACCATGGTTATATTGAGGAAACACTGAGGAAAACTCAATATTATACAAATGTCAGTTCTTCACAAATTGATCCATAGATTAAAGCTAATTCCAATCAAATGTTCAAAATTTTTCTTCACAGGATTTGGTAAATTTTCTAAAATTTATATAAAATAACATGGTCAAGAATAAGCAAGACAATCATAAACATGTGTTGATGATAGCCAGATCTGTTTCTACCTCTCATTTGAGCTTGAGATTGATCATTAGTTGCCTGCTAGCCTTTGCATAATATAATGTGCACTCAATATTAATAGTTCTATTTATATAGATAACATTTATATGGATATCTCAAATTCAGTGTGACCTAAGATGAAATCATCATAGCTACTTCAAGGCAGCTTCTTCTATTACGTTCTTTGAGTGCTGAATGGCCCAACCATCTTCCCCGACATCATAGTTAAAAATATTGAAGTCAGTTAATGCTCTTCCTTTTTGTCTCATAAATATCTACCCAGTCATTTAACCACTCTCCATCACTACCACCATTGCCTTGGTTCTGGCATTTGCTTTTGTTCAGACTATTTGAGATAATCTAGATATTCTTTGTCTGCTGTCTTCCTTTACCAAACCATCTTCCACAGAGTGATCATTCTAAATCTGATCATATCAAACTCTGATGAAAACTCCCATCACCTTCAGGATAAAACCCAAACTCCTTTAAGATTTGTCATCCATCATCTGCCCGTGTGTTTCATAATTCCATATGCATCTTTTGCTCCAACACAGTAGTTTCCCTACAGTTCTTCAAGCATGCCAAGCTGTTTTTCTGCTCTTCTACCTGGAATATCCTTCTTTTTCTTTTCTCCCATCTACTTGGTTAACTCAATTATATACTTCAAGAGAGAGATTAAGTGCCATTTTTCTGATTTCCCTGAACTTCTCTGATCCCATCCCACTCTCATATGTGTAAAATTGTCTTCCTCCAAAGCATTTATCATCTTGTTGCAATAATTGATTTTCTAGTCTGTTCCACTGTAAGATTGTGAATCTGTTTAGGATACAGAATACATCTTCTTTGTATTTGATTATTTATATTTTAGATGATTATAAAATGTTTGTCCACTCTTTGTGCTTCTCATAAAATGTCAACTCTGTAACATAATCCATGAATCCTTGTGTGTATGTGTATATTAGTCTGTTTTCATGCTGCTGATAAAGACATACTTGAAACTGGGCAATTTACAAAAGAAAGAGGTTTAACTGGATTTAAAGCTGCATGTGGCTGGGGAGGCCTCACATTCATGGTGGAAGGCAAGGAGGAGTAAGTAACTTCTTACATGGATGGCAGCAGGCAAAAAAAGAGAATTTGTGCCGAGAAACTCCCATTTTTATAACCAACAGATCTTGAGAGGCCGAGGTGGGCAGATCACGAGGTCAAGAGATTGAGACCATACTGGCCAACATGGTGAAACACGGTCTCTACTAAAAATACAAAAATTAGCCAGGTGTGGTGGTACGTGCCTGTGGTCCCAGCTACTCGGGAGGCTGAGTCAGAAGAATTGCTTGAACCCAGGAGGCAGAGGTTGCAGTGAGCTGAGATTGCGCCACTGCATTCAGCCTGGTGACAGAGCAAGACTCCGTCTCAAAAACAAAACAAAACAAAACAGCAACAACAAAATAAAACCCTCTGATCTTGTGAGACCCATTTACTATCACAAGAACAGCATGGGAAAGACCCGCTCCCACGATTCAATCATCTCCCACCAGGTTGCTCCCACAACACATGGGAATTATGGGAGCTAAAGATGAGATTTTGGGACAGGGAACCAAACCATATCAGTGTGTTTAAGTTCTCCCTGAAAGCAATTTTAGTTGTAAAAAGTTGCTCATTGGCTATGCTTATGGCTTAAAAGACATACCTAATCTGCAAATTTTATTTTTATTTCAGTTAAAAAATCTGGATCCATTTTTACTGTTTGATGAATTTAAAGGAGGTAGACCAGGAGGATTTCCTGATCATCCTCATCGAGGTTTTGAAACAGTAAGTACAATAATTTGACTGCAGAAGTGTGTATTTCGAAATATACCTCTTTCTTCTAATAGAAAATTCGATTTTAAAAGCAATAAGTAATAGGCTAAAATTCATTTGTAAGTTACAGGGTATTTTACATTAGATATACTCAAATGTAAATATTTACCATTTTTAGTATTCTTTGAAATTATGCCATCAAAAACATTCCTATTTGAGCAGTTAATAAATTGGCTTATTAAAATATTTTTGTAATTAAAATAATTTATTGGGAATAGAATAAACTATTTGTGATTAACATACTTTTATGTAGAAAACCTGTTTCTAATTATGCCACTACCCTGCAGTCTGGGCAACAGAGTGAGACCCTCTCTCAAAAAAAAAAAAAAAAAAAGGAAAAGAATAACCTTTTTCTACACAAGAATATTTAGATGTGTGTAACCTCCTGTAATATTATAAACTCCAAGAGACAATCCAAGAACTATATGAGTATTTATACTAAATTCTAAGGAATTATAGAATCAAGGGGCCTGAATTTAACAGCCTAAAAATTAGGATTCTAAGGACGTACATATACATTTACTAGTTTAATTGCAAGAGTTAGAGATTCTACTGAACACTTAATGTTCAGTTTTAGGTAGATACAGATAATATTGTGGCACTTTCAAAGATTCTGTTTTTTTTCTTTCTCTGGCTACAGTCAACAGGGAACTTTCAAAGATTCTTATTGTCCACACACATATATTCTGTGGAAGTTCAGGGATACTTACTTCCTAGTTACAAAGTTTAGCCATCTACTCATGAGAACAACCTGTATTCGTAGGGAAAAGACCAGGGCTTGTTAAAGTCTTAGTATGTTTGTTTGTAAAGCCAATTAGTGAATGAGTAAATATTTATTGAAGGCTGGTGACATGCAGGCGTTGGTGTAGGGTGATCTTTTGTATGTTAGGGTGTGTTATGTATTGGGAAGTGTGGGCAGAAGGCAGAGGGAGGGAGCTAAAATCGGTGAGGCATGATCCCTGCCTGCCTCCTATGCAGTCTAATTAAGGAGGTTAAAGATGTATGGGAAAGAGGCACCACCACAATGTAAAAGGAGAATGAACCAAGAAGTTTCTGGAAGTAGGATCAGGGTAGTTGGACTCTTTTCCCTTCCTCATTTAGCCATTCACCTTCCAGTTCCCTTCTCTGCTAACACATTGAAGGCACTATGGCTTGCTTTGCAGCAATAATGGAAGCCATTCCTTTCACCTACCCTACACTCGTGCTGGATTCTGACCCTGTTCCTGGAAGATGTCTCCACTCTGTGCTCTTGCTTGAGCTGCTTCTTGTCCACTCCATTCCCATAGCTCCACTTACCACCTTAGTAATCTTTCAAGGTCATTTCAGATATCACCATCTCCATCAAGTTTTACAAACAATCCCAAAAGGATGCACTTTCTCCTTCATTTTGTCCTCATCACATTATATTTTACCAGTCTCATGCACATGATGCCTTTTTAATGACCTTGATTGTATTCTATCTGTCTTGCATTAGAATTGAGGATTTCCTCAAGCTCCCCTTACATACCCAAGAGGACCATAAATTGCTTCAGCTGAGATCATTCTCTGTGTTCTCTATGTGGAGCTACTCAGTCACTACTGCTTGAATTTAATTGGATAATAAACGAAATGGTATTTGTTGAAGACAATGAATATATTAAATAAAATGAATGATTAAATATATTACTTTCATTTCCATTATGGAAAATGCTTTCTGTGTGTATGTGGGGGGGGAATGCTTTATAAATTATAAGGTACTCAATTTTAAGCAGCTCCCTGAAGGAGTGTAGCTGTAGAATATTGGTGTTTGGCTCTTTTGATTAAGAATTTTCCTTAAAACTATAACAGTAATTATTTCTGAGTTCATTTACTTGCTAAAATTTATTTTTAACCCCCAAATCAATACTTGTGGTGCTTTTGTGGTAATTCGTGGACATGTGTAGAGTGGCAAAAAATTTGAGCTGCCCAGTGCACACATTCCCAGCTGAGGTTGAATGAAGCAATGCCCTTTTTCTCTTGTTTCGCAAGAAAATGTCCTTTTCACAGTATATTTAGTGTCACTTTTTCCACATTTTTGTGCTTTATGTGAGTAATTTCACTGTTTAAATGGCTCACACGCACAATACACTAATGCTGTCTAGTGTTGCTAAGTGTAAGAAAGCTGAGATGTGGCTTACAGATAAACTTGATTCGGGTATGAGTTGTAGCACTGTTGGCCTAGAGTACAATGTTAGTTAATCAACAATATATGTTAAATAAGGTATCTTTAAAGAGAAATACACATAAAACAAAGTCATGTATTGACCAACTGAGCAAAATATTGTGACCAGAGGTTTGGAGGAACACAATCCTGTATTTATTCTAGGAGCAACGGCCTAGTATTCTCTAATTCAGTGATCATGGCAACTATATATGACATTTTTCTATAAAAATGATGAGAATAAACTCTATCAGTTTTCCCCAGGAGTGTAGGTAAGCCAGGGACTCAAGTGGCAAGCCATTATCTCTTAATGTGAGCTTTAAAAGCCTGAAATTTAAAGCCAGGCCCACTTGTTGTCTCTCATCACCTTCCTGGAGCATTTTCTAGATTATACAGGCTTGTAAATTTTGAAAATGCTGACTAGGGTAAAGAACAAATTTACCTGTGATATTAGTGCACCATCCAGAAATAGCTATTGTTTTTATTTTGATATATTTTCATTCAGTACTTTTTTTCTGGTGCTGTGCTATTTATGTTTTGCATCTTTTTGTTAACTTAGTATTATATCATAAGCATTTAATAATATTGTTTAAAAAACTAATTTTAATGCCCTCATTAAGCATCTGCCATGATGGTTGTACCAACTGATATAACCACAGTGATGTATACTGAAGGTTCCTGTTTGCCCGCAACATCACCAACAGAAATGTATTTATTTGATTTTTCTTACCTTTGCCATCTTAACAAGTGAAAAATAATGCTGTATGATAGTTTTAATTTATATTTCTCTTATTTGAGTGAGGTTGATTTTCTTTTCATTTTAAAACATTCATTCACCATATATATTTAATATTCTTGGCTTTTTTTTTTCCTGCTGGGTTGCTGGTATTATTTTTATTGTTTTATAGAAGCTCTTCACATATTAAGGAAGTCAGACCATTTTCAGTGACAGGAATTGCAATAGTGTTAAGAGGGATTGGGCTTGTTTTATATGCCTGCAGAGATAAACCTTTGAATACAAAGCACAGATACAAAATAGAAGGAAGAACTTTGTAACAGTTAGTTATGCAAAGATAGAATAACTAATATAAGCATGCACTGGGGCAATAAGGCATGCACTGAATGGTCACATAATTGATGCGTTATCAGGATCTAGGTCCTCAAAATAGTGATATGCTGGAGCTCACATTCATTTATTTTTTAATAAAAATGAAATTACACTTTACTAACACATGAGTATAAAATGGAACTAATATACATATTTTGAGTGCGCACTCACATTTATTTAAACTGCTCGTGATACATGATCAAAGAAATGTGGAGAAGATTATTCTATAAAATTCTCATTATCTCAGGTGTGACCCATGAACCAGCAGTGTTATTTGTAGTCTCAGTCTCTGCTTCAGAGCTCTGAATCAGAATCTACATTTCTACATCATCAAATGATTGACATACACATTAAAATGTGAGAAATGCCGGTCTAGATGATCTTCCAAATCAGCAATACGATTCTATGAGATAGCTAAGAGAGAGAACCTGATTTTACTGGGTTAATGGCTAATCAATTTTTAAACTTAATTCTTTGGTTTGAATAGCTATATATATTCTATTAAAAATTTGCCTGAAAATTGAGAAGGCATATTATAGGGAAGAGGTACAGCTAGTGATCACAAGACAAAAGGAGAAATGCATTCAGTTTTTCCTACCAGGAGTTTGTGCTCTGGGAAGGATTCTTTTTCAAAAGGCCTGAGTAGTAAAAGGTGAAATAATTTTGCAGTTACCCTGTTTCTGGTCAGGCCTGATATTGTGGTTTATTTAGGGCAACTTTATTATCAGAAACAAAGAATGATCTGAGACATGGGAAAGTCCTGTTAAAGTTTAGCTCGAAAAAGGAGGTACTTGTAGATGGGACACCGTTGATGAACCTCTCACTTACCCTGGGAAGAAACATGTCTTGTGCCTTTTGAAATCATCCTTAAATGATAGCCTCTAGACTTTCCTGGTTTTAGCACTGAAAGGCTCCTGTCCCCAGGAACCTCTCAGTCCTGAGCAAACTGAGATGATTAGTCACTCCTGTTTAATTAAATTTAAGAACTATTAGGAGGAGAGCATCCTGCTTGCTTTGCAAGGACCTTTTAGGGTGGTCTTGTCTACTGTGTTCTCAATTAGGCTGAGAAGTGTTTTTAAAATTTGTTTCACTACAAGCCTCAGCAAGTTCTTTGATTTTGTTCACGAGAACAAAACCACCCTGTTTCCAAGGGCTCGCCCATCAGAAAAGCCACGCTCATATTTACTGGTTGGTAGCCAACAGCGTTTGCATGCAATGCCCGAACAATACCCAAGAGAGGAAGGGAAAGGTCCTGGTGATTCACACCTAAAACTTATGACCGGATTCAAACCTCCCACCTCGCTCACAGCCTGTTTTTTTTTTTTTTTTTTTTTTTTTTTTTTTTTTTTTTTTTTTTTTTTCTAGCTTGCTGTGTACCACTTTTAAAAGCAAACCATACCATCAAGGCTAGGGAAAAAAGGCGTGATTAAATTAAACATCCATTTTGGAAAACCAGGAAAGGATACTTTTTCAATATCATAAAGACTCTCTGTTGTTCAGGGAGCATCTTTTGTTATATTTAACACTGAGATCTTAGCTATAGTCCTAGAAATATGAGAAAGAAGACAAGACTGTCTACCAGACCCATCACAGTTTAATATGGTTCTGGAAACTTTGAAGCTATTAATAAGTAAGAGTTACAGCTGTGGGAAAGGAGGAGAAAAATTGTTTGTAGGTAATAATAATAAAACTCACAGTGGCTGAATGTGGCTTTGATTGGTTATATGATTGGAGGAGGGAGGAGGGCTCAGGATTTGTCCTGAAGTTGTGATTACAGTGAAGCACATAAATCTTAGCATTATATTCATCTGGCATGATTTGAGAGTGAAAGTAACAGATATAAGAAGGAAGCTGAAGCCACTTCCATTCTCAAGACACCCCTTGGCACCACTGTACCAAGAATGTCAACCAAATAGTAGATATTTGGATGTAAAATAACTATGTAAAAATCAATAATTCTCCTGCTTAAATGCAATAATCAGATATAATGGGGGTGTTAAAGAGAACTAAATATGGCCTGAGAAGGACTCTGTACTTCTATATTTGAGTCCTTGTAGAGAAGCCATAACCTAACTTAATAGACAAGATTGAAAACCTAACTTAGGAGTATATGCCTATAACAACAGCTGAGTCTTGGCTAATCCTAGCCACCATACTTCAACCACTCATACACTGCTGGGTGTTCAAACAAGACAAATGCTTGTTTGAACCAATCCAGCTGTTTTTGTACCTCACTTCCGATTTCTGTACGTCACTTTCCTTCTGTTGTCTATAAATTTGTTCTGACCACGGGGCATCCCTGGAGTCTCTCTGAAACTGCTGTGGTTCTGGGTGCTGCCAGATCTGCTAATAATTTTTTTTTCTTGGTCCGTTAAACTCTGCTAAATTTAATGTTTCTGAAGTTTTCTTTTAACAGGGGAAAGCATCGTACTCATAATGACAGTAAGAACCTGATATAATTCCCTAGAAAAAAGTTATTCTCCTTTAACCCAGTAATCCTACTTCTATGAATCTAATTATTTCTGGGAAAACACCAAAGTAAGAAGAAAGGCTTATTATCAAATATTTATTCTGGTACAGTTTAAAAAAAGGATTCAAAATAGTAGAGGAATAATTATGTATCTAGAAATTATAAGAAAATTGTGATATATTCGAAAGATGGAATGTTATGCAGCATTATCTATAAAGACAAATATTGTAGCCAATTTAAATATTAATCAATCATGAACTGTTTAGATTGGGGTTTTTTTCAACCTCCACAACTAGTGACTTTTTGGGTGCATAATTCTTTGCTATGGGGGGCTGTTCCATGCATTGCAGGTTGTTTAGCAGCGTCCTTGGCCTCTACCACCTAGGTACCAATTGCATCTTCCTACACTCAGTTGTGACAATAAAAAAATGTCTCCAGACATTGTCAACTGTCCTCTGGGGGTGTGAGAGAGGGCAAAATTATCCCTGGCTGAGAACCAATAGTTTAAATATATGTGTCCAATAGCATGGCTTACTGTGTAGTCATTAAAGAGAATGACATGACTTGATAGGTCCTAATATAGAAAAATCTTGATGATATTTGGAAAGTGACAGAGGCAAGGTGCAGAATTGTTGTGGCGTAGTGTAGGATTTATATAAAAAACAAATGGCTTATTACCAAGTTTATTGTGGGGAAGATGGATTATTATAATGAATGATTATTTCTACAGACCACCCTGATGCAAATAAAATACATGTTACAGGACCAAAAGAAGATGATGTTTAGAGAGAAAATGAACACATGATAACAGGTACAAATATGTATTTACAAAGCTTTTTAAAAAGTAGTGGTTGGTTAGGTGCGGTGGCTCATGCCTGTAATCCCAGCACTTTGGGAGGCCGAGGCGGGTGGATCATGAGGTCAGGAGAGCAAGACCATCCTGGCTAACACAGTGAAACCACATTTCTACTAAAAATACAAAAAATTAGCTGGGTGTGGTGGCACGTGCCCATAGTCCCAGCTACTCGGGAGACTGAGGCAGGAGAATTGCTTGAACCCGGGAGGCAGAAGTTGCAGTGAGCTGAGATTGTGCCACTGTACTTCAGCCTGGATGACAAAGCGAGGCTCCTTCTCAAAAAAAAAGTAGTGGTTTATAGTATATTTAAAGGATTGTACAGTCATCACTGCTGATTCCAGAACACTTTCATCAGCCCAGAAAGTAAACCTGAACTCATTATCAGTCATTTCTCATTCTTCTTTCCTCCAGCTCCTAGGAAACACACTTTCTGTCCCTATTTATTTGTCTATTCTGACTATTTCATATAAAAGGAATGATATGGTATGTGGCCTTTTGTGTTTGGTCTCTTTCACTTGGCATAATGTTTTCAAGGTTCATTCAGTTTGTAGCATAAATATTTCTTTATATACCTGCCTAATATTCTATTGTATGGTTAGACTACATTTTGTTATCCAATCATCCATTGGTGGACACTGGGGTTGTTTCCATTTACACCTTTATTCATGGACTTGCCTGGATTATCTCTGAAAGGACCCTCAAGAAACTCGTAATATGACCTTTAGGGAAGGTTAGTGGGTGACAAGGGAAAGTTGTAGACAAGATCGTTGGTTTTCACTGAACCATTTTTTTTTCTCTTTGTACCTTTAGAATATTTAGTTGTATTTGTTAATTATTTAAGAAATTCATGTGTTCAAAATTCCTTCTTTGCACACCAGCCATTCAGATATTTAAAGACAAACTGTGCTCTCATGGTTAGTGAAGGACATGATAATCACTTGTTTTCCAGGAACTCTTACTGAGGCCTCCTACTTGGGTTTGCTCTCTCCACATAAAATGGATCTTACCTATGTTCTATTCCTGTCAACCAGATAAGCTAATAATATATGCCAATGTGTAACAGGGGTGAGAACTTTCTCTAAAAAAATTTGTGCACCATTAGAGAGGCCCATGAGATTTAAGAGTGCCTTAAATCAAAAGCATAACTTTCTCCTCCACAACACATTCCCTAGCTGAAAGGAAGTTAAAATAGTGAGTGCGCTCATGAGTTTGGAAGTGGAGGCAGAGGACTTTCAATTTACATGAAAGTTAGAAAATAAGGAGGAACAAGATGGGGATAGTTGAAGAAGTTTCATGTTTTGAGGCAGAAGCTATCCCTTCTAACAGAAGGGTCTGGGAGGGCTTCAGGGAAAATGTGGCCATTTAGTAAGGCCTTAACCAATAAGTAAGATTGGACTCTGGATAGTGGAGGTAAAGGTGAAAGACGGTGTGGGGATATAGTAGAAACAGTGAGTAGTCTAATTCGGCTTGCAAATGGGATCTGGAAGGGTGGGAGGCGGGGGTGGGGGTGTTGTAGGGTCTAAAGTTTCAGGATGGGCCATTATTGGGGAAGGACTTCAAAGCCCAAGGTTGATCTCTAGCTATGAACCAATGGACAATATTTCACATCCTGAAACTGTCAACTTACAATCACGTTAAAGTAAAACCATTTTTAGCCTAAAAGTTCTGCTTTTTGTAGAGTGCTGTCTGTGTCAGTGGTTCTCAACAGGAGGTGATTTGTCCATCTGGGTCATATGGCAATTTCTACACTTGCTGTTAACCGAAAGCCCAAGAAGCTACTCATTTGGCAATTTCTGTAGTCATTTCTGAGTGTCACAACTGGGGAGTGCTACTGCCATCTAGTGGGTAAAGGCCAGGGATGCTGCCAAACATCCTGCAGTGCACAGGACAGTTCCCTCAGCAAAGAATTAAAGCCTGGTCTGTGTTAACAAGCATAGGTCATAAGAGGGAGGGTAGAAATATAACTGAAATATTCTTTGAAAGTAGCCCAAATAAATTCCCAATAAATTTCCCTGTACACCCCACTCACACCACATTGCAATTACAAACAAAAACCATTCATGTCTTAAAGGCTACATTCCAAGAGTCTTAAGTAGAAAAATTGAGTGGGGTTGTGGGGAGGCATGGTGGCTCATGCCTGTAATCCCAGAACTTTGGGAAGCCAAAGTGGGTAGGACCACCTGAGGTCAGGAGTTCAAGACCAGCCTGGTCAACATGGTGAAACCCCGTCTCTACTAAAAATACAAAAAATTAGCTGGACGTGGTGGCGGGTGCCTGTAATCCCAGCTACTTGGGAGGCTCAGGCAAGAGAATCTCTTGAACTCGGGAGATGGAGGTTGCAGTGAGCTGAGGCTGTGCCATTGCACTCCAGCCAAGGGTAACAAGAGCGAAACCGTCTCAAAAAAAAAAAAAAATTGAGTAGGGGGAGATGTAACAAAGACTATAAGCCAATCATTAAAACATTATTTTATGTCACCAAATATAAAATAAGTCTTTTCAAGTGAAATGAAAAATAAGTCTAAAATAAATTAACATAGATCATTATATGATAAAAAAGCTTCATGCAAATCATCAACACTACTAAGAAAGCTATTTCAGAGTCATCCAATCAATAGACTCTTAGAATCACAGGCCTGACCACACAGGATTAAACTTGAAGGAAATTTGCCATGCAATAATATTAACTACTGATTTATGAGAAACTTCATCTGTTGACACATTATCTCTAAGCCTCACAACAACCTTGAAAAGTAAGAATAGTTATCCCCCCATTTTACAGATGAGGAAACTAAGGCTCAGGGAGGCGGTGACTTGCGAAGTTCACACAGGCCATACAGAGCAAGATTTGGTGGGCCCATCTGATCCCAGGCCCACACTTGTCCACTCTTCTTTGCTACAACTCCTTCTGGAACGAAGTTCCCTTTCTATATATGTCATATTTTCTCAATACGTTGGCACATTCAGATGATTAAAAGACTTTTAATACCATTAGAAATGAGACTGTACAGATGACGTCAATCATAAACTATGAATAAACACCCCATACTCCTTCTGCCACTCACTTACTGTGGGACCTATGCTTTCATGGTCCAGGGATCTGAATTTTCCTACCTGTAAGTGCAAAATAGTGGTCTCACTTGTCCTTTAAACTTTCAGTAAAATGAGGAAATGGATTAGGTTGATTGTACCTGGCTATTTAAGGGCAATCATTTAACTTATTATAAAGGGCAATCATTAACTATAGCTGCAATACTGTTCATGATCTAGTAGTAACATAATAATTAACAAATTCATGTTTTTAATTGCTTATAACTTGCTACAACCTAATTTTCCGCTTTCCATATACCTTTTCTCCTCACCTTAAATTTTTCCTCCAAATTTCATCTTTTTAAGACCCACTTGGGAGGATTCCTCCTCCACGAATTACTCCCTCATTCCTCTCAATTCTTTGTCACAATTAATCTTTCTTCTGTGTTTCCACTGGATTTGCTTGTACTTCTCTTTATCTTTCATTTCTCTTGTCTGCATATTTTAGTGGTTTATCTTCTGCTAGAGTGGTAGCTCCCTGAAGGTAAGGAAGCAATGACCACTGTGTTCCTTCCGGGTGATTCCTGACTTCCTGTTTGTGAGTTTGTGATGACATTTTATCTTGAATGGGCCAGAATGAAAGAAAGAAAGAAAAAGAAAGGGGAGAGGGGAATGATCAGCAAAGTAGTGGGCCTTTCCTAGAGATAAATTTATTTTATTTAAAAGACTGTTCTTTATTCAGAATTGCTATTCTTCCTTGGTTTGGTTACTAGAATGCCATTTCTTTTATGAAATGATGACCATAATAGATGACTTTTCCCTTTCACAATCTGAGTTTAAAAGATGGCACCACCACCCACCATTGAGGAGTATTCTATAAAATACTTCACCAGTACTCTTCAAAATTATCAAGATTATGAAAAACAAGGAAAGAGTGAGAAACTGTCACAAATGGAAGAAACCAAGGAGACATGATGACATGGATCCAAGACCAAAATTGAATATTCATAGAAAAACTGGTGAAAGCCACATAAGTGATATACTTTAGTGAATGGCAATGTATATACATTGGTTTCTTAGTCTTGGTAAATGTTCCAAGGTTATGTAATATGTTAATGCAGCAGAAGTTGGGTGGAGTCTCCATACTATCTTTACAATTGTTATGTAAGCTTAAAAATTACTCCAAAATTTAATGTTTATTTTAAAAAGACTAAGGAAGATAAAACATTGGCAACCCTCTCTCAGATCTCTTTATTATAAAATGTTTTATTGCTTCTTGATGTCCAAAATCCTGGGGCCTGGGGCCCAGTAATATCAAGTACAATGATCACATTCACTAAAAGTTTGAGAAATTAAATTTACAGTGAATTGAATCAGGGAATCATTATAATAATGTACCCATAAAAAGGTGTCAGCTGCTTAATGAAATTTTAACAAAATATTAAAAGGAAAATTGGCATAAGTCTCTCAGATCTATCCCTCCTTAAGACCCCTGTGAGTCCCAAACCTGCCTAAGACCATATGTACAAACAAGTGTTTTCAGGCACTTCATTCTTAGGTGTCTGCCTTAACAACTTTTAACTGGAGACTGTACTGAGCAGAAGAACTTCCCTGTACACCACAACACAGTGATCCCTTAATGACTACACGGCAGCCTGCCACAGTGACACACAGTCTTTAAGCAGAGAAGCCATGCATGTACTACAAGACATATTTAGTAATCGGTGGATCTATTGGCAAAACAGATCTGGTTTGGTGAGGTTTGATTTTAGGAAAAAAATGAGCATACATAATTTGTGTCAGCAGAGGGCTCTCTTAAGCAACAATAGTTCTGACTACCCATTTTTCTCCCTTGGGTACAGAGAGAACACTTGGGTATGTGGAAATTTGGATAGTTATAGAAGTTAGCAAGCCATTCCCTTCAGGCCCCTTCAGTATAACATGGAAATTAAAACAATGGAAATGAACATCTTGAGCACCGTTTACCAGATGTAGGTGGTGCCAGTTAAGAAGTTGGGCTGCTGATTACATGGGGACCCAGGAGTAGCTTGTCGGAAGAGATTCCTTAAAACGTTTATTCCTGTCTGGGTTTGAAGGAGAAGGGGCATTCCTGGTCCTGGGGTCCTAGAAGCAGCCAGAAGTTTCTGAGGGAGTTTGCAATTCAGCTCTCTTGAATAGCTAGGTTTGGGAATACGATTATTATGAACCTTGATGTCCATGTCAGAAATTTCAATCAGAGTGAAAGAAAAAAATAGGTTTGGGAGACTTGAGAATGGGAACAACATAAAAAAAGAGACAAATAAGTTAGTTGTTCTTTTCTTTGTAGTTAGATGTTAGGTAGAACTCTTTGATATCCACACCAAAGAAGGATTTAATGATCAACTCATCTCAGGATCCTGTGGCTTTGGGATCTTCCATAAACCTCCTCCCTTCACTCAGAAATTATGAGGCCTATTTTCAGCTTTGTGTATATTAGCAGTAGGACCCTTTCTTTGCCTGAGATAGCCAGTTTGCCTGAAGCCATTGAAGTTGGCAAAGTCCTCCTGTTACCTGTATGAAATCCCTGCAGTTCTGGCTCCTATTGCAATTGTCATGGGATTTCTCCTCTGAGACAAGCCCTGTTCTCCCAGCACGAACATGATAGACAGTATGCCGTCAGCATTTGTGAGGCAACATGGGGGTCGGGGGCGAAAATAGTTTTATGCTCCAGGACAGAAAATGTTGGTTTAGATCCTTGTTCTGCTATTATTAACTGTAACTTTAATCTCACTAAGCCATGATGTTTTCATCAATTATATATAGGTGATCACATATTTCCAGGATCAGAAGCTTTGTAAATGTTGAAATGCTATGCAAATATAAGATGCTATTCATCCATCCATCCGTCGATTGATCCATTCATTCATTCATTCAACAAATCTTCAGTACCAGCTATATGCTAGGCACCATTGTAGCCAAGTTAAAAAAGTCCCTGCCTTCATGGGGCTTACATTCTCTTAATGAAGACAAACAATAAATGAATAACAAATAATTACATAATATAGTGTCCCATAGTGGAAAAGCTAGGAAGAAGAAACAAATCATGGTAGGAGGATAAAGAATTGACTGATAAACTAGACCAGATGGGCTGGTTGGAGGTGGCCTTTCTTAAGCAGTAACATTTTAATAGAGGCCTGAGTGAAGTGAGGAGGTGAACCATGAGAATATTGGGGGTGGGGAGCTATTCCAAGAAGCATGAGTGAGGATCCATGAATGGGATCTCTGCCCATGGAGTTGTGGTGGCTGTGCCAAATTCTAGAGCTTCCTCGACACCTGTTAATGGCCAGGCGCTTTGCATACATTACTCACTTAGTCCTTACCATACTTGGAGAGCTCGCCTCCCAGGTCCATTCTGTACATGAGGAGACTGAGCCTCCAAGAAGTGAAGGGACTTCACCCTGCATGCCAAACCTGGTAAATGGCAAACCCAAGGTTTGCACCACAGCCCCAAAGCTTGAGTAGTTTTTGGAGACAGGGCCACACCTTCAGGGGACAGGGTGGAGTGAGTCTCAGAAGCACTGGTATTTCTGCAGGATGGTGGCAGGGAAATGTCAAGGCAGGACCTGGTAGAGGTTGACAATACTTGGATTTGTCCATTGGACGAATACCTGAACCGTGTTGGTTATCTTTTTCTTTTTGTTAAAACCACCTTTTGGAACTTGTAAAAGTGCTTATGTGGGGTTGGGATTGGGTGAGTCAATTTAGTGGGATGATTTTCCAGGTTTCTACTCGAGTCATGAAAACATTTTTGTAAAATAACTTGAGTCCTTAATTGTATGGATTCAAACATCCTTGAAGACCAGTTAGCAGCTTCTATTATGCAATATGTTCCTTGCTGGCATCTCTCATCAGCCATGACCTCAACTCATGTTTTGTTTTGTTTTTCTCTTTTTCCTACCAAGCCACTAGTAGACAAAAATAAAAAATAAAAAAGCCACCATTTTAAAGCAAATGGAAATTAAAGGAAAACATAGTTTTCCCTATAATATAAACGTTTTGCTTTGAAGAAGAGGTCTTGCATCTTATTCTTAAACACTGAATGAGGTACTACTCAGACTCTGCCTTCTCAATACCAGTCAGAAAGAAACAACAAACTATATTATCTCATGCGTTGTAATTCTTCAGAATTAATTTATAGCTCCTCGAGGTACACCTTTCCTAAACTTCACATAGCAAGTGACACTTTTCTTTCATCACTATCGTGTGTTTTCTCCTTCTGCCCCCAGACACAAACACACAAGGAAATAAGAACTGACAAGGAAGCAAAACTATTTAGTAAAGACCCATGTAAAGAACTAGAAGGAGGAAAAGAGGAAGCAGGGCAAAGAAGCATGTCAAGTGCTTTAAGAAAACACCTGTTTCAGATTACAAATTTCTTACTTAATTAGACACATGCAACTCTTGAGTTTAAACATAACACTCACAATTTGTCAGCCACCCACGGCAATTCTCCAGGAGTTTGTGATTATGTAATGCCCTAAAAAATCATCTGGATTGTGTCAACTCTCAGAAGTACTGCTTCAGTTTTTTAAAAACTCCTCTATAGACATCAATTTATATGTGGGGTCCCAGTCTAGCATTTATACTACTTAGCAAATAAATAAATAAATAAAAGATTATAATAAATAAAAGGTCAGTGGTTTCCTTGGTTTCTGATTTTTCCCCCCAAAGGCTGAAAGTATGGTTTTCTTTCTTTCTTTCTTTCTTTTTTTTTTTTGCTTTAAGTAGTAAAAAGTAGGCATTTTGTATTCAATAAAACTTCATTGACCAGATTTCTCTAATTCAGGTTTTATGATATTTAGGATAGGAGCAATGAGGTTTAATTGTATAACCAGGGAAAGGAACATCCACACTGCAAAAGCAAAGGAAAGGGGGGATAACTGTTTACTGAATCTTTTTTAAAAAGTGTTGAAATTGCTTCCTAGAATCAAATTTGGAAAAAAAAAAAAATCTTGGTTCCCACTTAGATTTTCATCTTCAAATGAGTCATACTCACCACAATTTACTTTTTAAAGTTGCTTGACATATTTTTAGACAATTAGCAACCTGAAAGCCCTTAGACTTGGATAATTGAAAAATATTTGGGAATGGAAAAGAATATGATTTGAAAGGGACTCCTTCGAGAACCCAAAGGGGAGCTTCAACCCAAACAATGGAGATTGCCAGTAAAGAAAATCTGGAAGCTTTTGTTTGTCGCCTTACATTTTTAAGCTTTGTATTGGATCCTAAATGCTTTGTTCCTATTCTGACATAAGCGCTGTCTGTAAAAATTGCAGGTTTTTTCCGCACAGTAACACATGTGAAAGTTGGAGCTGCATTGTCCTACATGTAATATGGAGTTACTCTTCTGATTCTCTCTGTTTTCCCTTGGGTCTCACTGCCTTCCTATCCAGCTCCGGTTCACTTAACCAGGGAACAAGATATTCATCAGCGTCTATGTAAAAATAAACTATCCCACCTACTTTCAGCCGCCGATTAGCGGCAGCATCTTCGTTTTTTTCCAAAATAAAAAAATAAAGTTGTTTCCATTGAATAAAAGTCAATTATTGCATAAAATTCAAACTAATGGAAAAGTGGAAAGAAGCATGTCTGAAATTCTACTATCCGGAGATGACCACTGTTCACATTATGATGTATGTTCATCCAGGTTGTTTCCATTATATAAAAGACAATTATGGCAGAAAATTCAAACTATTGGAAAAGTGGAAAGAAGCATAGCTGAAATTCTACTATCTGGAAGATGACTACTGTTCACATTGTGATGTATGTTCATCCGGGCACCTCCATGAATACTAACACAACTGGATATAATTTTATTTAAATGAGTCCATTTAAATACATTGTTTCATTTGTCCCCTTTAAACAGAATTGCTGTTCTATAATCTGCTTTTTCAATTAAATAATCTTTCATTTTATTCTGTGTCAATAAGTAAAGATCTAGATCACTTTTTAACAGTTGCATAATATTCTCTTATATGGCTACTCCGTAATTTAGTTGGTGCTACTTATTAACCCATCATCCAGAATGTCCCTGTCTTTTACTATTACAGTAAATGTTGCAGAGAATAGAGTTGTGCAGAAAACCTTGTATTTTTGTCTCCTTAGATTTAAATCTCAGAAGCGTACTATTTGCATTTAAATCCTTCATCCATTTGGAATATGTTTTTGTATATAGTGTGGGATTACTGTCTTTTCTCATATGGTCATTTGTTCCAATATCATTCACTGGAAAATACATCCTTTCCCCCCTGGTTTGAAATTGCTGCTATCATATATTTATTTCCCATACAAATGGGTCTCTCCTATCCCTGTGCCAATGTTGCATTGTGGCCATTACCATAGCAAGTTCCCAGATGGGGGTATTAGACTTCAAACCTAGAACCTCTAATTTTTGTAGCCATCTGCCTGTGACCTGCTGGGGTAAAGGTCCTGCCTAGGTTATTCTGTTCACAGTACACCTCAATGATATTGTTCTGCAGGATGAAACATGGAGAGTTCTCATGTCAGCCAGCCCTGATTTGCACTGTATTAAGTGCTCTATAAATATTTTGTTTCAAGAACTGGCATCCAATAAAGTTAGCTTATGAAGAGTTTATTATAAACCTACAATATAAAATGTCAACAGCATGACAGTAGCAAGGGTTTTATTGCTTTTGGTTTAGGTATTAGGAAGCATAATAAATAATCTCTTGTTCTCCCAGACTGAATTCTCAACCAATTGAGAAGATAAAGGAGTAAGAAAGATGGCAGACAAAAATACCTTTATTTCTGATAAAGCTGATATTGGAGAAGGTGGCTTATATCTGCAGGCAGGTGGGCTTCTGAATATTGCACCTGAAAATAAGGCAGACTTACTCAGATCTCACCAGCTGTGCTAGACCCCTGTAGGCTACCACCACAGGTGCTAGTCCTCTCATAAAGGCAAGGAGAGAAAGAGGATACTTGCTTTCTATGGATAGGCTAACTATCAAGAGGAGGGAGAGAGGAGGGGGCTCGGCTCTGCAAACTCAATTTCTACTTTCAAATCTACCAATCCTACTTACTATATGTCTTCCTTGTGAGAATATAAGCTTCATGAAGACAAGTACTGTGTTTGTCTTCTCCACTTTTTTAACTTCCAGCACTGTACTTAGGACATTGTAGGACGTCAGTGAGTATTTGTTCAATGAATGTTGTTAGCGCACTTACCTACTCAATATATTATTTTAAAATTATTGTATTATACGTTTTATATCTGTGAATTGATATCTTATTATTATGTCCTAAATACACAAAAGTATAGGGCAAATTAATAAATAACCATTGCCATTTGTGATTTTTAAAACAACTTTTGGAATTTTCGTATAAAAAAAGACTAGTTAGGTCTACTTTTTATGCCTTAGGATAAAGCAAAAACAGACTACAAAAACAATCTGGCTTTGACATATTCGATGAGTGCTTGTATAGAGAAAATAACAATTTTGTTTGTGTAAAACAGCAATATCTGATGTATATACTGAGAACTTCATAAATATTTTCTCTGCTCTTGCCTCCTGTGCATTTTCTTTTGTTTTTCTTTCTTCTTTAAATCTTATATTTCCACTCTGTTTGTGTGTGTTTGTGGATTTAGGGATTCGTTGGTAAAAAGCATTACTTATTCTGATTTAAATTAGGTCTGGCTGCATAATTACGAGAGATGTTGGGATTGTAGTCAAAGACTACATTTTTTGGTTCACTCATTTAATAATGGTTAATAAAATTTTAAAGTAAAATATCCAAGACTAAAAAGGATAAACACATTGTTTTAAAGAAAACGTTTAGATAGCTAATGTACAAATATTCATCCAATAATGATAATGTAAATGTTAGAACTTATTTCCCTTAAGCTTAAGTTGGGGAGCCACACGTGCTTTGCAGATAAATGTGGTTTTGCACATGCCTTTCAGAACTGTTTAGGCTGATTGGTATTTCTTGCAGGAGTTACAGATAAATTTTCCCAAATGCATACAAAATGGATGTCGAATCCAAATAGATTATACAAAAAGAGCCCATGTCCTGACACACATTTTAAGCTTTAAATGCTAAATTATATATTTCAAATAACAATGTTACCATGTGCCTGAGGTAATTTAAAATTCTTGCAAATTATTTGGTATCTTTTAATCTTTATTTGCTAGAGTAATCACAATAGCCTTAAAATGAGAATTTTAGGGTTCCTTGATTTTTCCCTTTAGTAGAATAATAAAATGAGAAGGGTTTAATTTTCTTCTGCTTTTTAGAGTTGATATGAGTCTTGTTCTACCAAAATGTACTGTGATTGCAGAAAGTCCTGGGAAGATTTTTCTATCCACACAAAATGCCTACCATAGTTGACTACTGATTTTCAAATTCATTCTATCTAAATCTGTGCTGTCAAGTAGAATTTTCTGTAAAGATGGAAATGTTCTATAATCTGCACTATCCTATATGGTAGCCATTAGTTAGATGGGGCTTTTGAGCACCCAAAATGTGGCAGGTGCACCTGAGGTGCTAAATTTTAAACTTTATTAATTTTTTGTTTATTTGTTTGTTTGTTTGTTTGTTTTGAGATGAAGTCTTGCTCTTATAGCCCAGTCTGGAGTGCAATGGCGCAATCTTGGCTCACTGCAACCTCCACCTCCCGGGTTCAAGCGATTCTCCTGCCTCAGCCTTCTTAGTAAATGGGATTACAGGCACCTACAACCACGCCTGGCTAATTTTTTTGTGTTTTTAGTAGAGACAGGGTTTCACCATGTTCGCCAGGTCTTGAACGCCTGACCTCAGGCGATCTGCCTGCCTCAGCCTCCCAGAGTGCTGGGATTACAGGTATAAGCCACCGTGTCCAGCCAATTTTATTTAATTTTAATTAATTTAAACTTAAATAACTACATGTGGCTACTCTATTGGACAGCATAGAATGTCTTTCCACTTTTAGATTTAGTATAGACATGTCCCTGGAAAAGTTGACTTTAATTTATATGAATTCATTTAACATATTTTATGAGCATTTATTGAACACCTAGAGAGTTTATGTGCTTGGTGTCAGAAATACTTTTCTTTTGGATTTCCCGAGGCAGCTTTTTGGGGAAGGTGTGGCAACCTCACATATGTCATCCCACACACTTGTGTGAACAAGTCTTGGTAACAAGGACTCTGCTGGTTCAAAAGGAACTGGCTTTCTTTCACCCTGATCTCCAGGGCCCACCATGGCAGGGCCATCATCTGCTGGGCTGAAGGGTGAGTAGGGTCTCCTTTCACTCAGCTGTGAGCTTTGGCAGGTTCAGGCCTTTATCTGCTAGGAGGAAGGGGCACCTAGGTGAAATTCTCTCAAAGACATAAGGGTTAATGTGGCCCTGTCACAGAGATTCTTTCTTTCGGTTTACTCCACTTAGTTGCTCCTGACACTTTCCTCAACAAATTTTCAGTGGTAAAAGCAAACACCTCTTCACAGCTACACAATACCTACTTTTTCCAGCTTTATTGAGGTACAGTTGACAAATAAAATTGTTTATATTCAAGGTGTATAATGTGATGATTTGGTGTGTCTATGTGTTGTGGAATGATTACCACAATCAAGCCAAGGTATCCATTGTCTCACAGTTACTTATTTTCGTGGTGAGAGCACAGAAGATCTCTCAGCAAATTTTAAGTGTACAAGACATTACTATTAATTCTAGTCACTCCGCTGTGCTTTAGGTCTTCAGAACATATTCATCTTGTCACTGAAAGTTTGTATCCCTTAATCAACATCTTCCCATGTTCCCTACCTCCTGACCCCTGGTAGCTCCCCTTCTACTCTGTTTATGTGAGATCATGCAGTATTTGTCCCTCTGTGTCTGGCTTATTTCACTTAACATAGTATCCTCCAGGTTCATCCGTGTTGCTGAAAATGGCAAGATTTCTTTCCTTTTTAAGGGTTAATAGTACTCCATTGTGTATATGTGCCACATTATCTATTTATTGTTCAACAGATACTTTAGTTATTTCCATATCTTGGCTATTATGAATATGCTGCAATGAACATGGGAGTATAAAATAACTCTTTGAGATAGTGATTTTATTTTGTTTGGATATATACCCAGGATGAAATTGCTGTGTCATCTAGGAGTTCTAGTTTTCATCTTTCCAGGAACCTCCATATTCTTTTCCATAATGGCTATACTAATTTATCATCCCATCAACAATGTATAAGGATTCCCTTTTCTCCACATCCTCACCAACACTTGTTATCTTTTGACTTTTTGTTAATAGCTGTCCTAACAGAAATGAGATGATATCTCATTGTAGCTTTCGTTTGCATTTTTCTGGTGATGTTGAGTACCTTTTCATATACCTGTTGGTCATTTGTATGTCTTCCTTGGAAAAGTGTCTATTCAAGTCCTTTGGCTATTTTTTTTTTCTTTTACCAAAAACTGTTGAGACTATTCCAAGTAATGGCTATTTTTCTTTTTAATGAAAAGGAACTCATGGAATGGGAGATAGTGTTTGCGAGCTATATTATCTAATAAGGGATTAAGTTCCAAAACATACAAGGAACTCATACAAGTCAGTAGGAATAATTAAATAATAACCCAGTTTAAAAAATGGGCAAAGGATCTACTTTTTTTTCTGTTTGTTTTTCAAAGGTATCCTACCTTCTGGAAGGGGGCAGCATGGCCCATGAAGACTTCTGTGGACACACTGGTAAACTGAACCCAGGAGATTTGCAGGTATGGCCAAGGACAAGGAATTGCTGGTGGTTTAATGGTCTCTGGGTGTACATGCTTGATCCTGCCCACTTCCAGTACATTCAACCTTTCCACATTCTCTCTGTTATATTCTTGACTACTCCCTTTCTACAGATCCTTTCACTTAGCCTGGGAACCACACAGGTCTCTGATGTTCTTATTTCACACTTTCCTTTGCCCCCAATCACTTTTTAGTCCCCACCTAGTCTTTTTCTTACATTTCTCAAAAGAGTAATCAGGAGTGATATCCCAACTTCCTTATCTTCCATTTGTTTTATACTCACTGAAATCAGAGTTGACTTCTCAGTAGCCCCCTTCCAAACCTTTGCTGAAGCTATTCAGGTAATGATCACTTGTGATGTCTCAATTGCCAAATTCAGTAATTGTTTTAGTCCTCATCTTTCTAAACCTCTTTGCTGCATTTGAGACAATTTGTTATTTATCTTCCCACTCATTTGCAGGGTTAGGCATTATCACTGAAGACAATGACCTCGAGCCCTCCATCATCTAGTCTTGCCTGAGATATGTTACAATTTAAATCACCCAAAATACTTGGGTCATATTTGCCAGTTTTGTAAGTTAGAACTCTATACCAGGTACTTTCTGGGATTATATATATGTTTTGAGGAATGATAAATTCACATATTTGAATCATAATATTTCAATGAAAGTGAAATTTAAAGACAAAAAAGCAAAATAACAAAGTCGTGGTGAAAAGTCAATAGTAACCTCTCACTGGAGCAGAACATGAAACGAAGACTGCTTGCAAAGGTAGATATGATAACTGGAAATGTCCTGATCATGGAAGTGGTGACTTCTGCCGTCTGTAACATGGAGCTGCCTAGCAGCCATGTGTGTGAGGCATTGGTCAACACTTCTACCACTATAACTTCACATTGATTAGGATGATGATTGCGTAGTGTCTTTCAGTTTATTCAGAGTTTTCATATGCATGATCTCTTTGTGATAAGTATTACCATTACTATTATTATTATTGTTATTATTTTGAGACAGGGCCTCACTCTGTTTCTCAGGCAGTAGTGTAATGGTGTGTTCATGGTTTATTGCAGCCTCGACCTCCCCAGCTCAAGCAATCCTCCCACCTTAGCCTCCCTAGTAGGTGGGACCACAAGTGTACAACACCGCACCTGGCTAATTTTATTTTTTTGTAGAGACAGGGTCTCGTTATGTTATCTAGGCTGGTCTCAAACTCCGAGGCTCAAGCAATCTGCCTGCCTTGGCCTCCCAAAGTGCTGGGGTTACAGGCATGAGCCACTGTACCCAGCCCAAAGAAGTGTAATATTATTCTTATCTCATTTTTTCAAATGAGGAAATTGGGATTTAAAGATTTTTTTTTTTTTTTTTTGAGACAGAGTTTCGCTCTTGTTACCCAGGCTGGAGTGCAATGGCGCGATCTCTGCTCACCGCAACCTCCACCTCCTGGGTTCAGGCAATTCTCCTGCCTCAGCCTCCTGAGTAGCTGGGATTACAGGCATGCGCCACCATGCCCAGCTAATTTTTTGTATTTTTAGTAGAGACAGGGTTTCACCATGTTGACCAGGATGGTCTCGATCTCTTGACCTCGTGATCCACCCGCCTCGGCCTCCCAAAGTGCTGGGATTACAGGCGTGAGCCACTGCGCCCGGCCTTAAAGATGTTTTTAAAAGCAGATGCCCATGGCCTCAGAGCTAGTAAATGATGAGGATGGAAAGAGAGACCTGTTCTCCCCTTCCAAATCTAATATGTGGGCCATTTTAAGTAAGGTATTGCCAAATTAGCTCATATCTAAAGAGGTAACCAAGGTATTGAAAACATGAAGAAATGAACTGTTAAGGGAAAAGGAAAATGCTTAAAAATGGGAGGATATCTTTGAGGGACAACAATAGCTGTCATTAGACAGAAGAAATGCAGCATAAGAGGGTGTTTAGGTGTACCTTATACTGCATTAGAGCGGGGTCAACACATTTTTTCTGTAAAGGGCAAATGGGCTTTGGGGGGCCATATGGTCTCTGTTGCCGCTACCAGACTCTGTCATTGCAGCATGAAAACAGACATAGATAGTATTCAATGAATGGGCATGGCCATGTGCCAATAAACCATTACAAAAACAGGTGGCAGATTAGATTGGGCCATCAGACTGTAGTTTGCCAACTCCTACATTAGAAGGTTTAACAAGCCTTTTCAAATGGGAGTAGAGGGACATCTAGACTTCGTGGAAGAAAAAAATCTTTAAAGTATGCATTGGCCTTTTTTTAGATCCTTCAACTAATAATGTTCATTCTTGTCTCAGAGTCTTTTTCACATGCTGATACCTTTCTGTGGAATCTTCTTCCTCTTCCCCTTCCCCTGGCTAATTCTTACTCCTTGTTTGGATCTTCATGTGCCACAGAACACTGTCATTCTTCAAAGTGCCAAGCACAATTATAATGGCAATAATTATGCATGCCTTTGTTTGTCTAAGGATTTTTCCCCTGACGAGGGCTGTGTGGAAGATGCTGTTGATGGCCTTCCTCATATCCCCTAGGCCCAATTGTGAGTTCAGGTGGTGACAGTCCCTGCATGTGCACAGGACCATCTCAAGTGCTGCTAATCTGTCTGAGGGCTTTCTCCAGCCCATGTATTGGGCAGACCATATGTGTCAGTGATTTAACAGTCCCATGGGAACTCTTGGTCAGTGAAGGATGGGAATTGGAGTCTAAATACCCTAGCTTCCTGTCTTCTCCATACAACAATTTGAATGTACCTATATGGTTCCCAGTGGGATTGAATTCCGGATGTCCACAGATGTAACCTTCTCATTAATAACTCTTTTTGGCATTCTCTCTTGCCTGTCTCACTCTTCCCTACCCTCTCACTTGTGCTTTTGGCATCACTTTCCAAATAAACAACCTGCACATGTCTTTGTCTCAGGAACTTCTGTGGGAGAACTCAAACTAAGACAGGTAGGAAATGCATCTATGATGTTCATACCTTCATCCCCAGATTCTGAGATTTAGTCTTTGGGGCTAGCCCCTAATCTTCTCTTAATAAAGAAATGAACAAACCCTTGAAGAATCTGCACAACAGTGGAGGCAATAATTATTTCTCTAAGTAGTGAGGGTTCCATTACTGGAACTGAGCAAGTAGAGACACAAGTTAACTACCCACAGTATAGTGGATACTGGGGACCTCCAAATATATCTTTAGGTCCACAGATTTATCCTCCAGTGTCTGGGAACACTGGCTGCTGATGGCTCACAGCTGCTTCCCTCCCTAGGAACTGACCTCTGCAGCAGGAAATTGCCTTTCCGGAAATTGTGCTTTCTACTTGGGGATGGCCTACAGTCAATGATTTGCTGATATGGGGATATGAAAACTTGGCCATACTGTCTCAAGTTGAAACAATTCTGAGGGTTCTTTTCAACTCTAGAACTCTCTGTTGGATTGGCGAAAGCCTCTGTAGTAACTGCATTACTGGTCGGCTTCTCCCCCAGCCCAGTCCTGCTTTTTTCACTTCTCAAGTTGTACCTCCTGGGAACACAGCCCAGTATACTATCTTCCTGCAACTCCCCATCTTAGAGCTTAATCTAAGACTCAATGATGTCAAAGGGAAGATTCTTCCACTTGTAGGAATTCCAGTTCCGACATGTTGACTTCAAATGAGGAAGCACAGGAAGCATTTGCAAAATTGGAAAGGGCCCCAGCAATTGTCACTGATGTTTATTATTCCTCTCAATACCCGGGGGCTCTGACAGCAGCACCTGTAAGATGCCTCACTTAGTGATGGTGTTGTAATCGTTCCACCTGTAGACTGATTAAGAGCTTGGTTACTTTCCTTCTTGTTGGTTTGGTATTTGCAGTGGATGACCGCAGGCCGGGGCATTCTGCACGCCGAGATGCCTTGCTCAGAGGAGCCAGCCCATGGCCTACAACTGTGGGTTAATTTGAGGAGCTCGGAGAAAATGGTGGAGCCTCAGTACCAGGAACTGAAAAGTGAACAAATCCCTAAACCCAGTAAGGATGGCGTGACAGTTGCTGTCATTTCTGGAGAAGCTCTGGGAATAAAGGTAAGCCAGGCTATTTTGTCTATTAAACCTGAGGCGTGCAGTGACATAAGACTGGCCCCTTCTGGGTTGTCAGCTCTCACTAGGTTTACCAAAATTCATGTCCCATGGGATTGGACTTGATTCGTAAGTGTCAGAGTAAGTGCAACCTAAGATAACCTAGAAATTTTTGCTGCATACAAACTCGTAGAGTTAGGAAAATTACAAGAAAGCAAGATCATATAAAGTTTGGTCAGAGAGCAATTTTCAAAGTGTGTCTTAATATATGTGCTGATTTAGTCTAATTCCTTTCCCTTATAGTGCAATTTTATGCTTTAAGTTATAGCTGCTTAGTACTGCAGGATTGCTACCTTTGAGAAACAACCAACAAGCAAGACCAAACTCCACAAAGATTTATATAAATTACTTATGCCCAGCTTAGTAATATAAGGAAAGCACACTACTACATTCCAGAAAGTATTTTTAAATTTTAACTTGACAATTTGTCTAACCCATACATGACATGCCCTTTACATGTTTTTCAACTGGGACTTTATACTATTTGGGTTTAGAGTTTCATCCTTTTGATCAAATAAATCAATTTAGGCTAAAGATTATGGATATATTTGTGGGAGGAAAGGGGTGTGGCAAATGCTGAGTTAATTGCACACCAGAACTGCTCCTGGGGAGAATAAGATTCCTCATACCAATCAATTTGAGGTAATGGCAAGCTGGGTAGTGTGCTCTCTTAGGTGGAGTTTCCCAGAAGCAGACCCTGAGATGAGGATTCCCATGCAAGTGATTTTTAAGTAAGTGTTACAAGGAGAACAGTAGAACGAATCAGGTTGAGGTAGGGGAGGAAGTGAAGCAAGGCTGCCATCTCGGGCAAAGTCTTGAAGAGGGTGGCTTTAGCTTTATCCTGCAAGGGACTTTAGAAGATCAACATGCCTCAGAGATGTCCGACCCCATCCCTGGCAAGGGAGCTGGGCTTTCATGCTCCTTTACCCAATGGCCATTGATTATGGCCATTAACTTTGAGGTGGAGGCACAGAAATGGTTAAAGGGATCTGAGGGGATCTGGAAGAAGCCTTGACATCAGGTACTACACATGGCACATCGCACTGAGGGCATCAAGATAATGGGAGTTACTTTGCCATTTTCCCAGGGACAACCAGCACTTAAAGCTATTTAAAACTAACTTGTGTAAATTTTAATTTTTTGATGTGCACCATCAGGGATAATGGTTTGGCAGTGGCTGCTAACCAACCACTCAATGGGATTCATGGGATGGTTAATAGATTGCTCATGGTTATTGGTTGGGACTTACCAGTTTTTGTATTTCCTGAACTATAACCAAAGTTTTGTTTTTGTTTTAACCTATACCCTGCCTAGGTATATGGATTGTTTTGTTGTGTGTTTCTAGTGCAAACAAAGTAATTGAACAACAAAAAATGAAAGTTCACAAAATTAAGCATATCTGACTGCTGTCCACATCCCTGGCAGACCTATTGCTTATTTTGCCATTGGAAAAAACCCTTTGTTATGTTTATGTGACTCGTTTCTGTTTTGCCAAACGTTGGTCAATGAGTGCCCTTTTCAGCTGTTTGTAAAGAGTTTCCTTCCCTTAAGCTCTGCAGAAGAGGGTTAAGAGCCTTTGAGGACTTCCAGGTGTAGCAGCAAAAGATGTTGTTGGGTATAGTATCAGGCAGAGCTAAAGGGAGCTGAATTAATACATATATGAAGCCACTCACTCTGTCTAACATGGTGTTTTCCTTTCCTGTTTCCAGGACCCTGAAGTTTTAGGGACATACCTTTAGGGGATACTGAGATGGATAGTAGAGGGCAAGAAGCTCCCCTCTGCTTCAACCAAAACACAAGACTTTGCCCGATTTTGTATATTGTAATTGTCCATAAGATTTGATTTAGAAAAAGAGTTGAGCTGTTGGCAGCTCAAAAGAGAAATCAGACCAGTGATTTAATAGATTAGCAATGCCAGTGATATCATGAATCCTTAGAGTTTACAACTACTTCTCATTTATAGAAATCATAAGGCAATTTAAGGTTTAAGCCAGTAAAGGACTTTCAAACAGCAGACCATGTGGTTTTGTAATCACAACCAAGGATTAGAGACCAGAGGTAATGTTTTTACTTTGTAAAATAGTGTAATTATCTGCCAGCTTCTATTATTTCTTTTTGTTAAGTAAATCTCTGGAGTGAATTATATTCTCCTAAGTAAATGATCAGTCTTTCTTATGAGTGCATTTTGATAAAAAGGCCTCTTGGAACCGTGGGCAGCATTATTTTGGATTTCAAGAGGCAGTGTGGTGCAGTGGTTACCAGCATGGACTCTGGAGACAGAATGCCTGGGTTAGAATCCCTACCATGAACTAGCTGTGTGGCCTTGGGCAAGCCTGTTAACTTCTCTGTACCTCAGTGTCTCATCTATAAAATAGGGTTTTTTGTGAAGATTAAGTGACTTTTTGTACATTAAACTCTCAGAATAGTGCCAGACACATTGTAAGCACCACATAAGTGGCAGTTATTATTTTGATTACTTTTTGATAACTTGAACAGGAGCTGGGCTGAGATTTATGTCTGCCATCTAAGCTAAAAGGATTTGCTGTGATTTGAGAAAGGTTATTAACCTGCACTCAAGAAAGAACACCAGTGAGAGTCATATTAAAGATGGAGAGCAACTGGCCATTTCTTTGTGGGTCTCATAAGAAACAGTTTTGCACATCTGAAGCCATAATATCTGATCAACAAGTAATAACTGGGTCTTACAGTCTAGACCTACCATAAAAAGAAACTGAAGATTGTTTTGCATCAGGAAGATAATTTTAAGTTAAATTACAAGGTGAGGCTGAGAACATATCTTTCAAGAGATTAATGTGTTTATAGCCAGTACAGCATCAACAACAACTTCCATCTCTGCAACTAAAATATCTGGAAAATGGAGTTAGTGACCATTCCAGCATTTCTTTAACTTTAACATTCAGGTGAATTACCTGAGGGTCTTGTTAAAATGAAGAGTGATTCAGTACATCTGAGGTGGGATCTAAGAGTCTACATTTCTAACAGGCTCCCAGGTGATGCCAGTACTGTGGTCTAAGGACCACTCTTTATAACTTCCATAATGGGCATGGGATCCAAGACACAGAAGTTTACCCATCTTGAGGAATCATTTGATTAAGCTCCTATAGAAGATGTCAAATGATCTAGTACTGTGGATTTTGGCAAATCTTATTTAGCTTTTCTGGAACTCAGTCCCGACAGCCACAAAAAAGGTGAGGGGGTGTATTGTATAGGATACTGTTGCTTTTATGAGCAGCAGAAGTGTCTTTTTGATACTACCAAGGGTAGCAGTATGCCTGTTTCCCAGGCTGTATGTGTCTGAGCATTTATTCAGCCCTTGGAAAACCAAGGCAGAACAAGATTCTGCTAGGACAGTATGGTCTAAAGTGAAGGGTGAACAGGGTGAAAAGATTAAAATGGGATAGTTTGAATGGTTCCTGTCACTTTTGAAAGGTCAAAATCACATGTTTATTTCATGAGGGTATGAAATTCTCCAAACCCCATTCCATCCTTATCAGCCAACCAATCAGCAATATTTATTGCCAGCTGTCTTTGGAACACAATTCTTTTTCCAAAAACCTGCCTCTACTTGTGTCCTGCTGCTCTAAATGTTGTCAGAAGCAAACCTTGAGGAGGCCTCAGCCCCACTGGGGTTAGAGAAAGGCAATCTGGAACCAGATGGCCTTGGTTCAAGGCCAGCTCACCAATGACTCACTCTGAAGAAGTCACTTAAGATTGCTGTGCCTCAGTTTTCTCATCTGTAAAATGGAGATTATAATGACCCAGCTCAGAGGGTTGCTGGGAGGATTAAGTTGGCTATTACTTGTAAAGACTTGGGTGCAGAGTAAGCCCTCTATAAGTGGTTGCTATTTTCACTTCCATACAAAATATTGGGGCAGTTTTCGTGTGGCCTACAAATGTAACCAAAATCATCTTTTTTCTGATGGGCAGTCTGTATATTCATGTGTTGGATGATAACCAAATTTTAAAAATTTTAATTTTCAAGAAAGTTTACTAAACGTCTCATCGAATTCACTCAGATCTTACCACTGTGGACTTAGCACCAGAAACAATGCCTGAGACATAAAAGATGATCAATAAATATTTTCAAATGAATAAATGAAATTATTAAAATATACATGGATACTAGAAAAAGAGAAATGAAGGTAAAGTAGTAAGAAGATAGACAATATAGGGATTAAGAATGATTGAAATAAGTTTAAAACGAGCTTATTAAAAAGTTAAGAGAACAGTAAAATTAGCTAAGTTATATCTTAAAATAAACTGTTTAAGGGATTAGGAAGTAAGGAAATAAAAACCAGATTGATTTTTTTTCTTTAAATGTGGACTGTTTTGCAGGACCCAAATTGTTCTTGCAGGTTTTTTCAAGCAGTGACAATAATGGTGAACAGAGGTTCAGAGGCTTGTGGTTCCCCTTTGGAGGCTACAGGCAGGTGTCTTCTTGTCTGCTTTAGCTTTTTCCATGTGACTTTTTAGGGCACGGCTTGAGCTTCAGAATAGCGGATATACTTACCAGTTTTCTAGGCATTTCTTGTGGGTATCTCCCCTCCCTTGACGTGGTTTAGCTCTACGAGCGTTGGAAGACCCCATGTCCCTAGGGCAGTTCTCTCCTAGGCAACAAGGAACCTGCCCACTAATCAGCCTGTGTTGGTTGTGGGTTGACAAGTAATTTATAATCAAGCCTGTAATAATCCCCAGTGATTTGAAGAGCTGATGGAGTCTCCTCGCTACAACCAGCCACTGGTGAACATGCACATTTTTTCCTATACCAGAACTAGAGAGAAATAGCTGCCCATGACATTCTCCAGGTTTTGTTTTCATCCAAGAAACTTTTAGGGGCCGGATGTTATTTGAAACACTTGATCACCACAATGCAATTTTGTCAGTATTCCTTCTACCTTAACTTGATTAAAAATATATTTTATGTGGCTTTTAGGGAAATACTTCTATAGTACATCCAAATGGCAGTGGTTTTTGGGCAATCAGAATACTGGAAGGTAAACTTAAAACAGTTTTGCATCTTAGTAAACTCAGAACATTTTCTGTTTCGGGGAAATTTGACTTCTTTGATTATATTGGGCACATTTAAGGAGCTCTTCCCTCACCTCCCTTCCTGCATTTTCTCCTGTCCACTGTTTGAGGTGGAGAGAGCTGGGCTTTTCCCACAGGAGGCCGCTCTTTTCTTCTCAAGCTCCAGAGAACAATATTTCAAAATAGCTTTAAAAAAAAAACCTGTTAAATCCTGGAAACAGGTAACATATACACACACTTTTTTTTTTCCTTTGAAATATTTCAGCAAGTTCATGGATCTGGCTCGAAAAAAAAAATAGCAGATATTCTCCTCATGGCAGAGAGCGTGAGAGGGGCACTGGGTTTCTGACAAAGGGAGCTTCAGTAAACAGGCTCCAGCTGTCCCAGAGAGCAAGCAAAGGGCAAACAACACTTTCTTGGGAAGGAATTCTCCCTTCCAAAGATCTCTCTTTTAGTTTATTGTATTTATAAGTCAGAGCACTCTGTGATCATTTAAAAACTGGATATTTAACAAATGTTCCCTTTGGGGTGAGGGTAGCGGGGATACGGATGGACCTGAAACTTGTCTTTTAATTTTTACTTTTGAAAGACAGAAAAGCTTACATATGTAAAATATCAGGTTAAACTAGAAAAGAAAAAAGAAACAAGTCTTAAAAAACAAATAGAAACAAGTGAAGAAGCTAAAATTGGTATAAATATATTGGCAACATAGCCACACAGAGAAAACATTTATTTGAAGGGCTTTTAAACATGATTTCCTGGCTGGACATTTTAGTGGGATATATTCTAAAGACAAAAAGAACAGCAAAAATACTTTAAACTTTACTCTCTACTTTTTGTTGTTAGTGTTGGTTTATAATTTTATAACAAGTTAATGTATGTGATGAAATAATACAAAGGAGTACATTTGTTAATGTTTCTAGAAATCAAGATTTTCAGTATAAGAAAAATGGATACAAATATCAAAGAGCTAAGAAAAATGCTGTAACATTCAATGTTAAATTCAACATTAAATAGACATTTTAAAACTGTGGATGGCCATTATTTCCTTGAGGCAGTTTCTGGAAATAATATGATTTGATCATTTTAGGAGTACAAGATTTTTATGATGCAATTTATATTTCTTTCTTATAATAACTCCATTCTCCACCAATTATTTCCATTGATTTTTTTATGGTTCATATTTAATTAAATGCTATGAGAGGTGCTTTAAAAAGTTCCACCTAAAAAATTTGTAATCACTCTATTGAATTCTGGCTAAATTCCCCTTTTAAGACATTCAATAACTATATTTTAATGGAGAGATAGGGGGAGAAAGTAAAGGAAATATCCACATAAACCAGAAAGTTTCCTGGTCTCTTTTTGACACAGGACAAGGGAGGAAGCAGAATATTTGCGGAGAAAATTCTGCAAAATACTGAAAAAAGGAGTTGAGGATTTCCCCATCTTCATCTCCTTGTTTCTATGCACCAAGGTCCAATCCAGGTCCCCTCTCTTTGGCGCAGCCTTCTCGGCTGCCCTGGCCAACAAGCATCTCAACCTCTGCCCAGATCCACACAGCCATTCCATCTTCATAACGAATGAGATATTTGGGCCGATGGCATTTAATTTACATGTCCCATTTCTCTGTGATTCCTATTAGGCACCTGCTGTGTGCACATCATGCAGTTCCCTGGAGATACAATGTTGATAAGATACAACCACTGTCCTCAAAAATGCTCACAGTCTAGGTGGGGAGAGAAACCAGCAAACAGCAGAAGTATCATGTGACACAGGAAACATGAAAACAGCAGTATGTGAAAATCTCATGACACTCCAGAATAGGGAGAATCAGTTCCGCTTGTGTGCATGGAGCAAGGGAAGGAAAGGAAGATTGGGCAGGGATCACGTCTTGTAATGGCTTGTATAATGACTTGAATAGTAAGAGTGCAGTAACTAGGCGTCCTGATGCAGGCTGCATGGGCAACCAGATACTTGTGGAGTTGTGGCAGGGCAAGAGGAAGGAAATGATGCAAAATATTAGGATGGAGAAAAACCCAAGTTTGTCTACTTCTGGATTTTGCCTAAGGCTGACGTTTGTTGTATGCATATTCTTGCATCTTTCTTTCCCAAGATTTTAAATAGTAGGGCAGGAGGTTAAGGTGCAGTGGCCTCCCCAGCATACTATATGCAGTCCAGCTCATCTCAGGTTTCATGAAGCAGTTCATTCTATGGGACGTGCCTGCCACAGGCCATGTAGCCTGAGCAGATGATCAGCAACATTCCACAGACAAGTGCAAAACTTGGCTTGGATTCGCTGTTGAGAATAGGCAAAATTGGGTCTGTTAGTCTTGTTTAGTAAATAGGAAGACACCAAAGAAATGTACCCAGCAACTTCAAAGAACTTGTCCTGTGGTAGGCAGCCATAGTTGGCACTTCATTTGCAGTTAGGAATGTGCAAATAAACAGTGGTCAGGATCTACTCAAATCAGCTGTACAAAAGCTTGCTCTTGCCCAGGATAGCCCACTCACCCCAGAAATACCATTCTTGGTGTGCAGAAAGGGTGCCAGATGTTCTTATTCATTCAAGATGTCCCTGCTGACCTAATCTCTAGGAATTACATTCCATTGGTGGCGACAAGCCCTCTCCTGCCAGTGAATGAAGAGTGGATAGGTGCACTTTTAAACCAGAAGTAACACCCTGTGGCATTCATACATTGTTGGCCCTAGTGATTAGGATTGTAACTTAGCAGGGTAATTTAGACTAAGAGCATAATAAAATCTATTTAAAAACCCAAGGTATCACCTTCAGTAAAGGTTAGTGGTCACTTTAGCATATTATTGTAATCACTTCTATGGACATCAAGAGTTGTCCTTTTAGAATATAGTATGTCTTTTCCCAGGAACACATTACATATTTTTTCTAACCACAGAAAAAAATAACAGGGCAGCTTCAGAGAGCTGTCTTGAGGCTCTTGCATGTTGCATTAAAAGCTGAGCTCTTATGGATATAAATGAAGTGGATGTCAGTATTTTTAAAACTGGGATCAGCATATATAAAGCTATGCTGTTGATAGCTGCAAACACAGTAGTTTATTTTGACTAAAGCAGAAATCCTTGGGATCATGTAGCTTTTGAATAATTTGATCAAAATCACACTCAAATGTGTTCAGCAAATTCAGGTTCAGATAAAATTCTGATTACTGGAAGCATTAGAAGTTTATAGTATGTAAATTATATCTCAATAAATCTGTTTTGGAAGAGAATTCTACTCTGTGGATAGGTATAGGTACTTCAAGATAGCCAAGTATTTAGACATTTCAACTCATATGAGCTCTAAATAATTGATAGCAACTATTAAAGGAATAGCATGTTCTGGTCTTAAAATCACAGAGAATCATTTTTGCCATCCATTGCAGATCCAGGGACTGTTCAGTATTCCTTTGTCTTAGTAAGATGAGGTGAAGTAACTGATACTATAGCTCAGTTGAGCAAACATGCACTGAGGGCCAGCTGTGTGCAAGACCCTATAGAGGTATGAGGGGAAAAGGTGAAAAGATCAGGGAGCTGGAGGGATGCAATTGAAGGGACAGACATATCAACTGATAACATGAGTTTACTGTGGTGAGTCAGCACACTAGAAAATATGGCAGGCTAATGGGAAAGCAGAGGAGGAGGCTTAGCCCAATCTGGGGTCCAAGAAAAGCAGGCCTAAGTCTAAAGAGAAAACCGACCTGGCGAAGAAAGGTGGAATGTCTAGAGCAAGCTTGTTCAACTCGCGGCCCAGGACGGCTTTGAATGTGGCCCAACACAAATTCGTAAGCTGTCTTAAAACATTATGAGATTTTTGTTTGCGATTTTTTTTTTTTTTTTAGCTCATCAGCTATCATTAGCGTTAGTGTATTTTATGTGTGGCCCAAGGCAATTCTTCTTCATGTGGCCCAGGGAATCCATCTTGGCCACCCCTGGTCTAGATAGTGCAGAAGGAGACAGCATGAGTGTGAAACAGTGTTCAGCAGCATAAATTAATGCTTTAAGAAGGCCTTCAAAACACACAGTCATTTTTGTAAGTATGAAAATTAGAAAAGTTCTTGTTTCTCCTATGTAAAATTTGTCTGGTAATTTATATGTGTCTGTCTCTCTTAGTTTTTTTAAACTTTTCAAGTTTATTCTCTTTTGTCTTTAGAAGTATCGAATATACTGATGACATTTCACCTGGGCTAGTTGCTCTTTTGCATTCTTTGCCTTTTACCTCCCTCCCCAAGCCAACAAAACTAAAACAGAATTCCGCAAACACAATGCTCTCACAATGCCATCTATTGGAGTATTTTGTATTGAGAATATGGCTGTTATGTTTGAAATACAATATGGACTGATTAAGGTCTGGCTCCTCCAGGTTTGTTGAGGAATAAAACAATGAAAATTTACCTCTTTTTCATAAAACCTTAAAGCCCCCTTGCTCTCTTTGTTTTCATATAGATGATCATTTTTAACATTATGGAAGGAAACCATGATGGTCATAATTTTTCTACCCTAGATCAACTATAAATAGCAATTAGAGAAATTTAAATGCCACTTTTTAAAGGAAGCCATTTTGAAGTCCAGAACAAGGCTCTTCTGTCCCACTGCCTTCAAGCACCTGCCTCTGATTAATATCCTTTTCATCTCTGGGCTCTAAGAACAATGCTGGCTTCCCCACCCCTCCTCCCACCCCCATATGTTATTCTTGAGTTACAAAAAAAGTGATATACAGGACGAAGGGAGAGCTGGGCAGTGAAAGGAGGAAGAAAAATAACCCAACACCATTTCTACACCATCTTGGCTCCTTTAACATTGATTTTGGGGCCTTTCCACCCTGTCTCCACCAAAGAGATTTCTTGTAAACTGCTCCCTGTCTCTGTTGCATTAGGATTTCTGCCGGTTGAGTCCCCCAGCCAGATTCTTTTCCTCAGCAGCCTCCACTCCTGACTGGGGCAGCTGTGCTTGTCAGGAGTCAATACCCACCTATGTCTTTGTCTGCCTTAGGAGACTTTGAGTGTCTCTAAGTAACTACCAAGACTTGGCTAGTGGATTTTTCCAGCATCAGATATGGATTTGAGGCCATCTGTTACTTGTCAGTCCAAGAGAAGTTTTCAACAAGAGTTCTGGTGACTGTCATTGAGTATTTTCATAAGTTTTTTATTTGTTTGTTTGTTTTTTGACAGAGTTTCACTCTTATTTACCATACTGAGTGCAGTGGTGTGACCTCGGCTTACTGCAACCTCTGCCTCCCGGGTTCAGGTGATGCTCCTGCCTCAGCCTCCAGAGTAGCTGGGATTACAGGCATGTGCCACCACTCCCGGCTAATATTTTTTGCATTTTTAGTAGAGACAAGGTTTCTCCATGATGGTCAGTCTGGTGTCGAACTCCCAACCTCAGGTGATCCACCCACCTCAGCCTCCCAAAGTGCTGGGATTACAGGCGTGAGCCACCACGCCCAGCTCTTTTCATAGGCTTCAACTGACAAAGTCTGTCAGACAAACAAAAGCAGACCAGTTTATTGAAGAGGGCCGAGAATTCACTGGAAGTCAAATGTAGGGAGTTGAGGTTGAGAAGGCCAGAAGATAACATAGGCATACCTCAGAGATATCGTGGGTTCAGTTCCAGATCACTGTAATAAAGGGAATATTGCAATAAAGCGAATCACACAATTTTTTAGCTTCCCAGTGCATGTAAAAGTTATGTTTACACTATTTTGTAGTCTGTTAAATGTACAATAGCATTATATCTAAAAAAATACATAGCTTAATTAAAAAAATACTTTTGCTGAAAAATGCTAATGATCATGTGAACCTCCAGCACATCCTAATGTTTCTGCTAATGGAGAGTCTTCTCTCAGTGTTGATGACTGCTGACTGATCAGAGTGGTGGTTGCTGAAGGCTCAGTTGGCTATGGCAATTTCTTTACATCAGACAACAGTGTTGTTTGCTGCATTGATTGACTCTTCCTTTCATGAAAGATTTCTCTGTAGCATGTAATGCTGTTTGATTATATTTTACCCACAGTAGACCTTCTTTCATAATTGGAGTCAATCCTCTCTACCACTGCTTTATCAACTGAGTTTATGTGATATTCTAAAACTTTTGTTGTCATTTCCACAATGTTCACAACATCTTCACCAGGAGATCCCTTCTCAAGAAACTACTTTCTTTGCTCATCCTTAAGAATCATCTCCTCATCTACTGGTTTTATCATGAGCTTGTAGCAATTCAGTCACATCTTCAGGCTTCACTTCTAATTCTAGTTCTCTTGCTATTTCCGCCATATTTGCAGTGACTTCTTCCACTGAAGTCTTGAGCCCCTTAAAATCACCCATTAGTGTTAGAATCAACTTTTACAAAACTCCTATTAATGTTAATATTCTGATCCCCTTCCATGAATCATGAATATTCTTAATGATATCTAGAGCAGTGAGTCCTTTCCAGAAAGTTTTTGGTTTATTTTGCCCAGATCCATTAGAGGAATCACTATCTATGACAGCTATAGCCTTATGAAATTTATAATAATTATAATTATTAATAAAAATTGATAATTATTATCAATTAAATTATGGTATGTGAATTATCAATATTATGATTAATTATAATAAGGAGTCATTTTGACTTTCAAGACTGAAATAATAAGACTTGAAAGTTGAAATTACTCCTTGATCCATGGGCTGCTAAATGGATGTTTTGTTAGCAGGCAACATTAAACTTGTACATCTTCATCAGAGCTCTTGGTTGACCAAATGCACTGTCAATGAGCAGTAATATTTTTTAAAGCAATAATTTTTTTCTGAATAGTAGGGCTCAATAATGGACCTAAATATTTAGCAAACAATTCTGTACACAGAATAGCTTTCATTCAGATTTTGTTGTTCCATTACTAAAACACAAGTAGAGTAGATTTAGCATAATTCTTAAGGGCCCCAGGATTTTCACAATGGTAAATGAGCTTTGGCTTCAACTTAAAGTCACCAGCTGCATTAACCCCTAACAAGAGAGAGTCAGCCTGTCCTTTGAAGCTTTGAAGCCAGGCATCAACTTCTCTTTAGCTATGAAAGTCATAGATGGAATCTGTTTTTCAATATAAGGCTGTTTTGTCTACATTGAAAATCTCTTGTTTAGTGTAGCCACCTTCATGAATGATCTTAGGTAGATCTTCTGGATAACTTGCTGCAGCTTCTCTATCAGTACTTGCTACTTTACCTCGTACTTTTATGTTATGGAGATGGCTTCTTGCCTTAAAACTCAATAACCAACCTCTGCTACCTTCTAACTTTTCTTCTGCTGTTTCCTCATCTCTCTCAGCCTTCACAAAAATGAAGAAAGTTAAGATCTTGCTCTGGATTGGACTTTGGCTTAAGGGAATGTTGTGGGTAGTTTGATCTTCAATCCAGACCACTCAACCTTTCTCCATATCAGCAATTAGGCTGTTTTGCTTTCTTATCATCTGTGTGTTCGCTGGAGTAGCACTTTTAACTTCCTTCAGAGACTTTTCCCTTGCATTCACAACTTGGCTAACTGGTGCAAGAGGCCAGCTCTTGGCCTACCTCAGCTTTTGACATGCCTTCCTCACTAAGCTTAATCATTTCTAGCTTTTTATTTAAAGTGAGAGACTTATGACTCTTGCTTTCGCCTGAACACTTTGAGGTCATTGTGGGGTTGTTAATTGGTCTCATTTCAATGTTGTGTCTCTGAACAGGGAGACCCAAGGAAAGGGAGAGATACGGAGAACAGCCAGTGAGGGGAGCAGTCAGAACATACATATATCAGTTAAGTTCACTGTCTTATGTGGGCACAGTTTGTGTTACATCAAAACAATTAGAATAGTAACATCAAAGATCACAGATAATAGATATAATGATAATGAAAAGGTTGAAATATGACAAGAATTCCCAAAATGTGACACAGATGTGAGGTGAGCACATGCTATTGCAAAAATGACACCAATAGGCTTGTTCAGCGTAGGGTTACCACAAACCTTCAATTTGTAAATACATATATATATATGTATGTATTTACAAAGCACAATAAAGGAAGTGTGATAAAACAAGGTATGCCTGTACTCCTTTCTTTCCCTTCCAAGTTAAGAATGAATTAAGAGAGAGACTGAGGAGTTAGCCACATAGGGATCCAAATATCATCTTTCTCCCCAGTAAACTCTAGATAAGAGCACATGACTCATATCTGAGACCTTTTGGGTTTCTTAATATTTCCCTCGCTTCATTAACCATGTACAGGCAGAGGTGTACAGTCACAGCCATCTTCTTCAGAGGCAGGCTTACCTCTTGGCAGAAGAAGAGAGAAAAAGAAAAAGAGCCCAGAAGGGCCTGAGCTGAGCATACTCAATCCCTTGAATTACCCTAACCAGCTGGATCCCACCTCCTGCCTCCCTCTCACCCTCAGGGATTAGTGAGAAAGGCAGAGAGCAGCTGGCAGTATTGCCTCATGGGGATGTTAGGGAGGGGTCTGGAGGCTCCCTCCAACATTCCCTGATGTTTTGTTCTATTAACATATTGGAGTCGGATGCTTAGCCATGACTGCCTCCTCAAGGAAATTTATGAATGTGGACTCCCTCACTCAAAAACTAACTTCTGTTCTCTGAGATCAATTTTACCCCAGAACAATCACAAATTAATACAGAGAGGTTTTTGTTAAATTCACACCAAGGCACATCTGTCTTCTAGGCTGCACATTCATTTTATCTAAATATTAAAATATCTCAAATTTGAACATAAACCTCTCCCATCATCAAACTTCTCAGACAAAAGTAAAGTTCTGATCTAAAACCCCTTGCCCTTATAAATCACATTAAAGTAAATTAGAATTGAAATTACATTCTAAATAAGATGCCAAAGCATCTTTATCCAGTTTTAATCCTGCTTTGCTTGGGTAGACTAAGGATTCTCTCTTTTTTTTTTTTTTATGAGCATCGCAGCCTGAGTTGCCTCCCCTAGACTGGATTTGGCTCCATTAGGTCTGCCAAACTTGAATCCATTCAACCTCAATTCTCATATGTTTCACTTTAGAAATAGTCCCAAAAGGTAATAAAAGACACATTTATCACAATACCAGCCTTGATTCCATGAAATTTTATTGCACAAGCAAATCTCCAAGCCCTGGAGCAGTTATATCTGCAGAAAATTGATGTACTTGGTCAGTCCAGGGCATTAACATAGTTGGGAGAAGAAAACCATGTATCCATACTGTCTCCACTCCCTGGGGGGAGACATTTCTGCCTTTGTGTAAAGTTGCTTGTGTTGATGGTAACTCCAGGCACCAGATCCTGAGAAAATCCTGTTCTCGAGTATGAAAGGCTGATAAGAATATGAAGAAATCTTCCTCTCACCAGTATGTAGAAAAATAGAAATTCAAATAATATGCTGCCACTTGACACCCTTCAAATTACGAAAAAAATATGAAGTTGGGTACTGTGAAGTGCTGGCAAGATGGGAATAATGGAAACTTCATGTTTGGCAGGTGAGTGTAGCTGTGTTCATTGTAGAGAGCAAGTTGACATAACTCAGTGAAGCTAACATTGCATATGGGGTTTGCCCCAGAAATTTCACTCCTAGTATTTATTCCATCAAAACTTCACCAAGCAGACATATGACAGTGGTCATCCCAGCATTGTGAGTGGTAGAAAAGAGTCAGAGTTGATGTAGGTATTCACCACTTAGAGAATGAATAAGTGAAATATGGTGTTTACATGTGTTGGAATATGGTATGTCCACCAGAAACAATGGGCTATATTCACTTGTAGTTATATGATTAGCTCTCAGGAAAAAATGCAGAATAAATCAGAAAAGAGGGCAGTTTAGCACACAATACTACTTATTTTCAAGGACATTCATATATCTAAGTAAATACAGTATGGGTAGTTTGGAAGGATGTCCATTACATATGCTCAACTGAGAGCCAATGGGGAATGGGCTTGAGATGGGGAATGATGGTGTAAAATAACACAAAACAAGAGGGGTGCCCATGGATGTATGATGACCTTGTGCCATGGATTATGGTGTATAGCAATTCAATTCCATGAACCCAGGGCCAGAGAGAGAGAGAGAGATTTGTGTCTAACACCAGCTTTTAACTTAGATGGTGTAGGTGACCTTCTATGTGGCTGATTTAAGGGATTCTAAAAATTCCAGCATATGACAGAAAATCTCACTGTCACATTATTAAAGCTATGCCATTAGAGTCCATCCTTCAACAGTATGAGGGATTGAAAGGAGCATAGGCTGTGGAGTCAGACCTGGGTTCAGATCTCAGCTCTATTGTTTAATACATCTGTGACCTTGGGAAAATTATTTAGAGCCTTTGTTTCCTCATCTGCCAAGTGGGGATGATAATACAGAGTCCTTGAGGTTTTTGTATGGTATTTAATGTGCCTAGCAACATAGAGTGTACTTAATAAATATTTATTTCCTTTTCCCTTATCTATCTTTTCTTCTCTTATATTCCCTTTTATCATTAGTCTTTACCGACAGCAAATCTCTAGAAATTCTTGGGATGGAAAATGAAAATGGCCAACATCTTTTATGGGCTTTTGAGGTGCTAAGTTCTAAGTCAGAGCTGTCTAATAAAAATATAATGGAAGCAGCATGTCGCTTAAAATTTCACGGTAAACATTTAAAACGTAAAATAAAAGAGGTAAGATTAATTTTAATAGCATATTTAATCCAATATATCCAAAATATTTCAACATGTAATCAATACAAAACTGTCATGAGATAGTTTACACTTTTTGCTATCAAGTCTTTGAAATCCATTGTGTATTTTATACTCGCAGCACATCTCTGTGCAGACTAGCCACATGCAATGAGTGTTGACTGTATTGGACAGTGAAGTTCTGAGAGTTCTTTATATGTGTCAATTCTTTTTTCTTTTCTTTTCTTTTTTTTTTTTTTTTGAGACAGAGTCTCGCTCGATCGCCAGGCTGGAGTGCAAGTGGCAAGATCTCTGCTCACTGCAACCTCTGCCTCTCGGGTTCAAGTGATTCTCCTGCCTCAGCCTCCTGAGTACCTGGGACCACAGGCACGTGCCACCACACCCAGCTAATTTTTGTATTTTTAGTAGAGACGGGGTTTCTCCATGTTGGTCAGGACGGTCTCGATCTCTTGACCCCGTGATCTGACTGCCTTGGCCTCCCAAAGTGCTGGGATTACAGGTGTGAGCCACTGCGCTCGGCCGCCTCAATTCTTTTAATCCTGATTTAACTTGGGTTCTCTGGAAAACAAAGCCAGAGGTAAGTATTATTTGCAATCCCGGGGCAGTGGGAGTGAAGGAGAAGGGAAGTGAGATAGATGCTTGGCCATGTAGGATGGCTTTTCAGAAAGCTGTATCTCAGAACTTTCTAAGGGAGCAAGAATTTGTTGCCCAACATCTTCCATTTCTCTTTGGTCAAAGCTTCCCCATGGGGAGCTAATTCCCTGCCCTTCTGGTTTGTGTCACCTGGCCCCCACAGACAGCCTCTGAATAGGCCACATGTCCCATTCTATGGCTTGGATCTTTATCCAAGTGTTGGCATGAAGACAGGATCCAGAGCCTCAGTAGGTCAGTTGGGTCAAGCCCAGACTCTGGAGCTGTTGGAACCTCCCACCACTGAGAGGATAGTCAAGACAATATCAGAACTTGACGGTCAGCTAGGAGAGGCCAAGGCATCTGGCAATATCAACAGTTGCAACAATGATGGCACCTATAGGTCTCCGTAAGAGGCCGAGAGCAGAGAAGCTATAATGAGGCTTAGCGACTCTGAGGAGACACGTAAAATGTGTCCAGTTGAATTCTCACAACAACCTAATGAGTTAGGGAACTGTGACATAGTGAGATTAGCAACTTGCCTAGGGTTACACATATAGTAAGTGACAGAACGGGGATTCTAACTGAATTATCTGGCTCCAGGGTTTGTTCTCTTAACCACATGCTTACATAGGTCCTTCACCAGTTTGGCACAACCCAATAGAAATCAGATTTTTTGTTGAGAGGTTTTGTCTTGGAAACTTTTAAAGACTGAAAGGGCTTAAGAGGAGAGATACATGTTGAAGGGTTCAAGAGGAAAATCTTGGCCCATCTATCATTTTGCCAAGGGTCTGACCACTCCCTACTTGTACAGGAATTCATGAATGATCCCTGACCTGAATTGGGGGTATATACTGATCCCTTCCATAGTGCTCCAGCCTTTCAGCAGATTTTGTCAGTTCCTCAATTTTTCTGAGCTGGTGCTGAATAGCAGGGAACTTCCTCTCCTCTTGTTTGTGGGTACACAGGAGGCCATATTCAATACTTTTAGGATCTATTTGAATACTGTATTTAGATGGGTTGATGTGGTAAATTTGGGAATTGGGGAAGAGGAAGTTTCATAAGAGGCAGTAACATGCAAACTTTATTTGGGCAGTGCTCAGACAAGGTTGCACAAGAGAGAAGGTTCCTCACAGCTGGAGATTTTCCAGAGATAGTGGCACAAGGCCACCACTCAGAAAGGAAATAGGGCAAGAGACCTGAATGAGTAGGGGAAATCAGAGAGGAGGCTTACATGTCTAGGTAGTATCACTCAGCATCAAGGTGAGGTGTCTCTGGATTAGAGAGCTCTGAAGGACAGAGGAGTTTGAGGTCTTATAGCTGTCTAGCAGATGTTAGTAATAGTTTATCTTATTTCTGGCTAGCAGATGTTGGGAATAGTTTCACAGTGTATATGGAGTAGGTAGGCTCTAAATGGCTAAAAATGTGTTCATTTTGGAATATATGTAAAGCAATTTGATGCATGAACATTGGAGTTTGGCATCAGTGCACTTTGGGCTAATGGTTCTATCCTAGTGTAAGGAAGTAACCAACATGGGGGCCGTTTTTACCTAATATACCTGGGCTGTCTCTGGCCCATTTATATAACAGTTTTATGGAAACTTTCAGTTTCTCCATTCAGCTCTTCCATTGCTGTAATGGTGTATTAGGATATGAACAAAGTTTTTAGAGCAACATGAATCTAGAATTCCTGATAGAATGATATGCTTTTCAAAGCCAACCACCACTTACTGTTCCATTTTCTTCTGGTACTTTCATTTGAATCAGAATGTCAGGCAGAAATGGATCCCAAAGATAAGCTCTCCAACTCCATCACTTTGTAAATGAGAAAGCTGAAACCCAACTAGGCAAAAAGTCGTTACCAAGGTCACACAGCTCATTGTGGAAGAAGACCAGACCCAAAGTCAGGTTTCCTGAATTTTTGCCCCATTTTATTTGACCATTTCCCCTGCTTTATCACATCATTCAGCCTTATGCATAAGTTTGCTGAGTGTCTCTCTCTTCAGTTAGGGAATGCCTTAGCATTTTCATGGAAGGAAGCTTCAAAATGACCATGTCTCTTTCTACACCAAAACGGTACCTTCAGGCACATATCTGTAAAAGGAGACACCTTTGCCTATCTGTGTCAGAACATTCTGCAAATGACCACACAGAAGAAGCTCTAGACTCCTTCATTAATTTTAATCATAAAATTGGAGGATCATATCTATATGAAGGTATCTGTACTCAGAGCTTTAGGAAATCTTTGCCAAATAGTGTCCTTTGTTACATCTTGATGCACTTTCCTACAAGAACTCTTAAAAAATGTTTTAGTAAGTAACAAATGTAACTAATAGAGATTAGAAGCCCTGTGAGGAATATTCTAGCATTGGTTAATAGGTTTGCTGACTCCATCTTGGAACACATTACCCATGGATTGGAATTAACAGATAGGAAGGCTCTGTGTTAGCCTATTTGGGGGCCATTTGTGGTTTTATTATACTGTTGCCTTTATAGAGTTGTAGATGGATTATTTACACAAGATATGGACATTTGTGCTTTTTCTGGTTTTAATTTTCCAAGAAATTAGAACATCTGTAACCCAACTTCAGGCAAGAATGCTGACTCAAAGGGTGAAGAAATCAAAGTCCAGTTTCACGATTAACATGTCTCTGGTTAAATTTCAGTACTGTGAGTCCCTGTCATCATCTTTATTCTCTTCCCCTTTGGTCCTTCTCTCCTTACTACTCTTCCCATAAATAAAAGGTGAAAAAGAGAAGGACGACAGTATTACTACTGATTAAAGGGCTGCTTGAAAAAGAATACTATCAACTGAATTTGGCTATGTTCAGAATTCTTGGTCAGCTAGACAGCTTGATGTTCAAGACTGTCCACAGTCTTTTATGGTTGATAAAAGTTAAAAATGTTTTCTGGCCCTCTCTAACTCCCACCCTACAAAGAGTCATTGGCATTTTGCCTGAAAGTTCCTTGTCTTCTCTTTGTGTAGCACTTCATGTATATGTCAAAATATGATTACAGAGTTTTAATCCTTCCCACGATACCTTTGGCACTGGGGATAGAAACTAATCTTTCCCACTACTTATCAGAATTGTTTAAAATAATGAAGAATTCAGAAATCAAAGTGCTTTGGATTGGTTACAGAAGACATCATTTTGTTGAAGAGCATCGGCCTATCCTAAAAATGAGCTAGAAGTTTGCTTTAAACAATATGGTAAATCTACTTTTCACTTCCTCAAAGCCTTACCATCTCCAGGAGAAATGAGAAAGTTCGGTTCCCCACACAGGGACAATGGGATCTGGCAGTGAGTTTCCTGAGTGTGTATGGTAGTGAAGAGACTAGGTCTGTGCTGATGCATTTTTATCCCCAGTGCAAAGGCCAACAGATCATGAGAGTGGGAAGGTGGTAGAAGGAAGATGAGGACCTCAGGAAGCCATAAGAACTGTACTAGATGATGACATGAACTCCTATGGAGATCTTACTCTATTAACTGGGACTCCTGAGCTAGTAAATGAAGTGGACACTTGGTTTTCCCTATTGAGGCTCTTCCTTGTAAGTGGCAGAAAGAGAACCTACCTGAGCTATACCCAAATATATGTGCAAACTAAGTTGGGATAAAGATTATCAATTGAGGAAAAGAAGAATAAGCCAACTGAGACAATTGGTTAACCATTTAATAAAAAGAAACCAGATTAGCTCATGATCTTACAGTTATTTGTCAAAAGAATTCCACATAGATTAAATAATTTTTTTCTTTTTTTTTTTTTTTTTTTTTTTTTTTTTTTTTTTTTTTTTTTTTGAGGCAGAGTCTCACTGGAGTGCAGTGATGCAATGTCAGCCCACTGCATTCTCCGCCTCCCAGGTTCAAGCAATTCTTCTGCCTCAGCCTCCTGAGTAGCTAGAATTAAAGGGACACACCACTACGCCAGACTAATTTTTTGTGTTTTTAGTAGAGATGGGGTTTCACCATGTTGGTCAGGCTGGTCTTGAACCCATGACCTCAAGTGATCCACCCACCTCAGCCTCCCCAATTGCTGGGATTACAGACTTGAGCCACTGCACCCTGCCATAGATTAAATAATTTAATGTTAAAAATTTTGAACTAGAAAAATATTCACAAACATTTATATGATCTTTGGATGGGGAAAGATTTTCTATGTTTAAAAGCATTGGAAGGAAAAGATTAATAGATTTGACCCCTGTCAGAAACCTTGTAAGTGAAATTAAAGGCCAAAAACAAACTGAGATTGCTTAATAACTTTACTTTATTGAAAAAAACCTCTCATATGAATTGATGAGAAGCACTAAACTTTCTTGATTTCATGCCCCCCAGTTTTCCACTCGTTCTCCCAATCACACTTCACTGAAGATTTGTCTGCACGTTTTATATCCACCATCCTACCTCCTTGATGTTCACAACTTGACATCCACCCACCTTGGTTCATTGAAACCAGTCACCACTGACTTCCAAGTGGGCAAACCAGAGGTGGTGGTAGTGTTCTTGTTCTCCTCCTCCTCCTCCTCCTCCTCCTCCTCCTCCTCCTCCTCCTCCTCCTCTTCCTTCCTTCCTTCCTTTTCCTCCTTCCTTCCTCTTCCTTCTTCCCTCTTTCTTCCTACTTATTTTTTCTTTTTTCTTCTTCGTCTTGATTATCTTCGTCGTCTTTGTCTTCTTCTTCTTCTCCGTCTTCTTTTCTCTCTTTGGTTCCTTCTTCATGTTAGCTCTTCCTCTCCGTGGCTTAATTGCTTTGTCTTTCTCTATAGCCTCTCTTTCTTTGGCTTCTGAGATAACGCATTCTTGTCTCTGGATGCTCTTTGCTCCTTCTCAGTTTCCTTTCTCTGGAAGACACTGTTTTCTTGGCCAGACCCTTAAACACTTGTGTTCCTTGGATCTCAATCCTGAGTCTTTTCTTTCATTGAGCTTCTGCCTAGGTGAGCTTATTTATTTCATGGATTTAGATACCATGTATAGTCTGACAACTCCCAGATTTATATTCACAGTACAAGCCCCCTTCGGGCTGTATGTAGATTCATATCTGCAACTGCCAACTTGACATCTCCATTTGCATGGTGCCCAGGCGCATCAAATTTAAAATAGGAAAAGTTGAAGTATTTTTCTCCCTACCCTCACCTGTCTTGAGAGTGAAAAACAAATGAAAAAACTTGTTTCTCTTTCAATCTTCTCCATCTCAATGAATGGCACTGTCACTCATCACTCAAAGTAGAAACATGGTGGTCATCCTTATACCCACTTCATCCAGTCCCTCAGCAAAACCTGTCTATCTCCAAATATATTATTTCAAATCTACCTACTTCTCTCCCATCCCTCTCTGGCCCACTCCAGCATCCTCTTCAGGAGTCTCCTCTATTCTTACTCCCTTCCAGTTCTCTATACAGTAGCTTAAGACATCTCTTTAAGATGAAAATTGGATCTGGTTATTCTTCAGTGTGTTCTTATTGTGGTTTAAAGAAATCCCAAATGCCATACTATGGCCTATATCTGATTAAATCTTTCCTAACTTTCTAAACTTATCTCATGTCATTCTCTCCAGTAACCACTTTATGTTTGCCATGTTGCTCTCCTTTCAGTTTCTGAATTCTTCAAGCTCTTTACAGCTTCATGGCCTTCACACGTGCTATTCTGTTTTTTCTGCCCATAAATCTCTTACCCTCAACTCTTCTTATTCAAGTCTCCACTTTAATATAATCTCCCTAGTGAGGACTTCCATTACTATCCTGATTTTATTTTCTCTCTCTGAATCCTATTTATTTCTTTTCTAGCATGTACCACATTTTAAAGTTTTATATTTAATTTGCTAAATTATCTTCTGCACTAGAAAGTAAAACTTCAAAGGGTTGAGCAGAACTGTCATTCAGCAGTATATAGCCAATGACTAGTGCATTATAGATTGTCAACCAACATTTTTTGAATGAGGAAATTATTTGATAAGTGAATGAAAAGTTAAATAGGCTAATGAGCAGATAGTTTACTAAAAGAGAAATACAAGTGCCCTTAATACATACAAAGCCCCAAAAATAGTACCTGGTATGTACTAAGCCCTCAACATATTTAGTTATTGCTATTTTTATATTAATACTATTATTTTTAAATTAATAATATTACCCAAACTAATAGTCAAAGAGTAAGGAGATGCCAATTTCTGCTTGAACTAAATGAAACTAAATGAAAAAAATAAGATGGTCAACATTTTGATGAGATGGGCACTTTTTAAAGGTAGTTACCAAGTGATTTGACAAAACCAATTTGGATGAAAGCAAGTCAGTATAACAAGTGATCAGATGATGATTTGTTCAAGAACAAATACTGCTAGATACAGGTTGTTGAGATAATGGTATTTGTACTGTGGAAGTGGTGCTTTTAAATTTTTTTCTTAAAGTTAAGCTTTTTTCCATTTTCCAAAGGCTTTCAGGGGAGTTTATTTTTTTACCTTTTACCTTTTTTGAGCAATTTTTCCATTCTATGTTTGTGACAAGGAAAAAAATGTGCAACAATAGGAGATTCGTTGGAATATGTTAACTTTCTAACAAGTGGAGATGAGCTGGAAGATGGGGAAAAAACTATTTAGAGCACATAAAGAGTAGAAAGGCTGCCCTGTGGTGTAGGAAAAGTACCAAGACTAGGAAAAACAGTGACTAGCAATAGACATTTTTGGCAAAATTACTGTTTAACCAGATGATTATGTTGAACAATTTGCTTTTGGCCACAAAGTCTTAACCTTTAGACCTATAATTTCACTGTGAAGGAGAAAAATAGAAATGTAATCCAAGATTTATGTGCCAAGAGATTCATCAAAAGCTAACAATGACACACAAAACCCCAAAAAACACAATGTCCAACATTAGGGGAGTTGTCCAAAATGGGGGGTGCATGTCTAGGAACAAGTAGAAACACTCTTTCTTTCTCTTATAGGATATTGGGGATTGGCACTCATTAATATGGTTAGAGTAATTTGCTTAAGCAAAATATTACAGTAAGGTTGACAATTTGAGTACATTTCCTGAAAAATAACTAAATTATAAAGAGTTTTTGAAACACTTCCCCTAAAGATATGTGAAAGCATTTATTATAGGTTTGACACCTTACACTACATTGCTGCCAGTTGCTTTTAGGGAGGGTCAAGATGGTGAAAAAGCAGCAGTTATCTGTGAAAGGAGCAGTGACAAAATTCAAGATACTTCTTTGCCACACTCATACATAGTAACGTAGCATGCTGCATTCTTTTTCTTGGGGAGATATTTTAAAGCCACATAGTTTCCATGTGGAAGTGATTTCATCTCCTAATTAAAATCACATTTATGAATAAAAGCAGAGGAAGGAAGCCAGCTTGACAAGGATATCCTACCAAAAGCCAGGGTAAGTGGGAAGTCTTTGAAGGACATAAGATGAAGGTGGTTGGAATTTGAATTTGGAAGGAAGTGGTTTTATAGACCTTGTTTTGTCTTGGTTGTTTTGTGGCCATTATTGGAGTGGTGTCTGAGACTCATTATGGGTTTGGCTCTGACATATTTACAGGGAAAGAGAGACAAGGTTTACCTGAATTTGGTAGCAGCCCCATTGTAGGTTAGACAAAATTTACCCTTTACCTCTTATGAAGAATTAAATTACTTACCTTCTAGAAATATTCTCTGTATAATATTTGAACCATAATATTTTAAGCCATTAGGCTTTTGAAATATAGGCTAAAACTTTAAAGTTTCCTAAATACTTTCAACATTGAATTGTGAAATGGAAAAAAAGAAGAAAGGGGAAGAGTTTTGGATTTTAGTACCTCTGCAGTCATTGTTAATCAGAACTGAAACAGAAGAAAAGGAAAAAAAAAAAAAAAAAAACAAATTCACTGATCGAATTTGAGTACATTAGCTCTGTCCATGCTACAACAGATTTATAGGGTAGTATTTTCTTTTAGTTTCTAATGAACAAATTTGTTTGACTGTTGTGGAAATAGATACATTGATAGCTAAGTTTTAACCAAAAAAGAATGATTTAATTAAATGATCATTGTCTTTTGAGTGTCTATTAATAGTTTAATACTATACATAAAAATAAACAAAACAACACAAGAAACAATGTGCCTAACAGCAAGATTCCTTTATGGTTGAAAATCAGCAGTGTGTGTAATGGAAAGACTGAATCCAGGTTTGCTCAAGGTATATTTGAGGCTGGCATTAAAGATTCATTTAACCTTTGAGTTAAATGAACATTTGCTATTTCCATAGACTTACCATGGATGATCAAAATCAAAAAATAAAACCCACATGCTTTTAAAATTATATATATGTATATATATACATACATACACCTACACATACACTTATAGGAACATCTTCCAAATTGAGTTTTGTCTCATTATAGATTATTTTAAATAGAATAATATACATTCAGTTTTGGAGGCTTTGGGGCAGTTTATTATTCAAGACGTGTTATATTGACACCCTCAGTGATCCAATTCCCAATATGAAAAGAATACTAGAATTGGAATTCTGTTTTAGGTTAAAGATGTTGTGAAAAACATCTGCAAAATGAATTATAAGTTTCCTCTTAGACTTTTTCACGCTGTGAGAAAATGGAATATATTTTGTAGCTTTATTAAAGTCTCTCATTGGTTTCTGTTTAAAATTTTTAAGATGAATACATAAATGAATATAGAACATTCTATGTGAATGTGAGGTTGAGAAGCAAGAGACAGAAAGGAAGAAGGAAAGAGAGCCAGCCAAGATGGCAGATTCATGACTGAGGTTGAGGGCAAGAATACAGCAAGTTAACCAGAGCTTTCCCACCAACTCCCCACAGCTCTAGTTACCCTCCCTCACCCCAGCCACATTCTTACTTCTCTTTAGCTCTAGTCTGAGAAATTGGAAGGGTATTTTAAAAATTAGAGTGTGGAGGAAAATAGTTTTCTGAATCAGAATTTCAGAACCAGAAATAGACTTAAACATCAGCAACTACCCTCACAAAATTTTCAGATGAGTGAATTATCCCAGAAGAAGATAAGTGTTTCATTGGTCAGCAGAAAAAGCAATACCTCTGGCTGGGCACAGTGGCTCACACCTGTAATCCCAGCACTTTGGGAAGCCGAGGCAGGCAAATGGCTTGAGCCCAGGAGTCCAAGACCAGCCTGGGCAACATGGTGAAACCCCATCTCTGCAAAAAAATTAAAAAAAAAAAAGAGAAAGAGAAGAAAGAAAGGAAAGAAAAGAAAGAAAAAAAGAAAAGGCAATACAGCATGAAAGACTCCTGACTTCCAGTTAAGATTATTTTTATGGCCACATTCTGGGAGAGTGATAGCAAAAATTAAACCAAGAATCTCTTTGTGATGAATTTCTCCTCTGTTGGAAGGGATACTACATCTGCCACTGAGGCAGAGATTGAGAAAGATGCTTAAACCAAACAGGGATCTTTTTTAAAAAAATATTTATTTATTATACTTTAAGTTCTGGGGTACATGTGCAGATCGTGCAGGTTTGTTACATAGGTATACATGTGCCATGGTAGCGGTTTGCTGTATCCATCGCCACGTCATCTGCATTAGGTATTTCTCCTCATGCTGTCCATCCCCAATCCCCCACCCCATGCTGTTCCTCCCCTAGCCGTCCACCCCCTGAAAGACAGCAAAATATTGCCTGAACAGAGGAGTCATTTGATATGATATGAAGTTTACCCTTGATCTTTTTAGAGGTAATTTTAGAAGTCCTCATCAGACAAAATCAGTCCCTTTCCAGATGGTGCCTTATACACCTAATGATCCTAGAGAACCAGATCCTGTGTCCCTTGTGTGTTGCCCTTCTTTTATGTATATTTCAAGCTCTTCAGATTGATTGTGAATCTTTGGCCTTAGGTTGCACTTGATGTCACAGGTCTTTCTGGTTTCATTTATGTATGCGCAGGGGAATTGACTTTTCTAGTCTTTGAAGTTGTGTTAATACAGCTTGACCTTCTAAATCATGCAAAACTCTCCCAGACCATTTTAAACCCCAAAGCTTCAATAGGAGACATTCAGAGAGAGGGAAAAAAAATTCTTTTGATAGTCAACATTATTCACAATTCTTTATTTCAGAATTTAATGTATAGATATATACTTTGATCTTACCAAATTCACCTGTCCTGAAGAGAAGCATTTTGCTACATGTAAGTAAAGATACTGATGAATATCATAAATATATGTATGTAAAATCCTATGTATAGTAATACAGTTATTGACAGTATATGGAGTAGTAATATAGTTATTGACAGTATATATGTGTGTGTACATATGTACTGTCAGTATATATATTCATATATATATACACATATATACTGTCAATAACTATATTACTATACATGGAGTTTTCCATTATGAAACATCATTCAGTAAATATTTATTGAACACCTACTATTTGACAGACATAGTGAGTTGGCCCTGAAAATTTAGTGGTAACAAAGGCAGAAATGTTCATGTTCTCGTGGAGCTTGCATCATTCTCCACAAAATTATGCCTTTAGCAAGGAGAGTAAATAATTCTGGGCTCTAGATTCTCTTTTTGTCTAAAAATGTATGAATGTAATCTTTTAATTAAAATATAATATATACACCAAGAAGTACACAGATCAAGTATACAGTTCAGAGAATGTTTACCAAGAAAACACACCTGTAAAACCAGCAGCCAGGTTAAGAAACAGAACATTACCAGCTCCTAGAAGCCCCTTTAAAATACTTTTCTAGTTACTAATCTTCCTAAGGTAACTAATTTTCAGACTTCTGACACCATAAATTAATTTTTCCTTGTTTTGAACTTTGTAGAAATGGAATCAGTGTATGATCTCTCATGTCCACCTTCATTTGCTCAATAATATGCTTATGAAATTCATCTGAGTTGTTGCATGTAGTTGAGTTCATTCATTCTCCTTGTTATATAGTACTCCATTGTATATTAACATTCACTTATCCATTCTATTATTAAAGACATTTGGACTATTTCCAGTTTGGGGCTATTACCAATTCTGACACTATTAAGGTTCTTGTGCCTGTCTTTAGGTGGCTGTTAAGTATATACCTATGAGTTGGAATATTGGATCATAGCTTATGTATGTATATTAATCTGTACTGCATACCGCCAAGCACTTTCCCAAAGCGTTTATACCATGTTATAGTCCCACCAGCAGTGAATGAAAATTCCAGCTACTACATATCCTTGCCAAGTTTAAGGTTATGTGCTTTTACATTTTCATGTGCATTTTAAGTTGAAAAAGTAAACTAGAACCACTGGAGCTTTGTGATAAACAATGAGACATCATAAAGTTTATAGCAACAGTTCTAATCCCTTGAATTTTAGTCTATGCCAATGATTCAGGATGGTATTATATTGAATTAGAAACTCTGCTTAACTCTTAATGGAATCAAAGTTACTGTTTGCAATAGAAAATCCTGCCAAAGTTTGCCTTTCTTACATTTGGAGTTGTGGCTTTTTCGAGTGAGCAGTGTCATACCACTTTTGTTAGCCAGAGGGCCAAGTAAGAAAAAATTAAAAAATATGTGCAGTCCACATTTTTAAATTCAAAATGGAAATGACTTTTTTGAGACACGGGGAAGAAACATACATTTGGTTGTGAGATAACCTACCATATCAAGTGGAAGACTGGAAGTGGGAAATTTGGAGCAACTATTGGCTGGTAAAATGTTAATATCAGACCATATTTGGGAAATGGCTGTAGGGAGACAGCTGTCATCCTGAAATTAGTTTGTCAGCCACATTGTAAAGCTAGGAGGGCTAACTTCTAGACCAAGACCTTTAAGAGGGGCTGTTTTAGCAGCCCACCCTGACTTTAACGCTTCCCTAGGAGGAACTATAAATATAACGGATCTAGGCCCAGGCCTATTATGGAAGCGCCAGCTGAAAGAAAGAAGAACCTTATTCTTAGAAAAAAACACTGATGGTTTCCTTTTCCTTTTCAGTCCAAGATTTACACTCGCACACCAACCTTATATTTGGACTTCAAATTGGACCCAGGAGCAAAACATTCCCAGCCTATTCCTAAAGGTATGATGGGTTCTGTGGTTTAGTAATCATGCCAGGAAAAAAAAAAAAAAATGGCCAGGCATGGTGGGTCGCACCTGTAATCCCAGCACTTTGGGAGGCCGAGGCCGGCAGATCACCCAAGATTGGGAGTTTGAGACCAGCCTGACCAACATGGAGAAACCCTGTCTCTACTAAAAATACAAAAAATTAGCCGATACGGTGGCACACATCTGTAATGCCAGCTACTCCGAAGGCTGAAGTAGGAGAATTACTTGAACCTGGGAGGTGGTGAAGGTTGTGGTGACCCGAGATTGTACCATTGCACTCCAGCCTGGCAACAAGAGCAAAACTGCATCTAACACACACACACACACACACACACACACACACTCAAAAACCAAGGAGCTGTTTTCTCTAGAATGTGCTTGTTTCTGAAACTCAGCACAAAGTTCTATGAACTGTTTACATTTAATTATGTTTAAATTGACAGATATGGCTGGGACCTTCCAAGTTAAGAGAATCAGGAAGAAGCCGGGCACGGTGGCTCACGCCTGTAATCCCAGCACTTTGGGAAGCCGAGGCGGGCAGATCACAAGGTCAGGGGTTCGAGACCAGCCTGACCAACATGGTAAAACCTGGTCTCTACTTAAAAATACAAAAATTAGCCTGGCATGGTGGTACACACCTATAATCCCAGTTACTTGGGAGGCTGAGGCAGGAGAATTTCTTGAACCCGGGAGGTGGAGGTTGTTGCGGTGAGCCGAGAGCATGCCATTGCACTCCAGCCTGGGCAACAGAGCGAGACTCCGTCTCAAAAAAACAAAAAAAAAAAAAATCAGGAAGAATTCACAGAATGTTAAGGCCAGACCTGTGGGCCATACCCCTCAATTTACATGTGTGGAAGGCATAAAAGATTGGTCACTTGCTCAAAGCCACTCAAAGACTTACTGGATGATGTAGGGCAAGGAAAATACCCCTGTCTCTTGACTTTCCAGCTCCTATTGACTCACAGTATTCCTGAAAGCAAATTTGGACTTATGTTAGTTATAAACAAGTGCATACTTGATTGAGATACAGGTTTTGCTTGATACAAGTGTTGTTATGTAAAAGCTACCTTTAGATTGACATTTGAATACAAAGAATAATTAGAAAATTCCCAAGTATTTAAGGCCTATTTTGTTCTTTTAAAAAAAATTCTGGCTATTTTTTGATAATTTTTTTTTCCTGTAGACATGGGGTCTCACTTTGTTACCCAGGCCAAAGTGAAGTGGCATGATCATAGCTCACTGCAGCCTCAAACTCCTGTGCTTAAGTGATCCTCCTGCCTCAGCCTCACAAGTAACTGAGACTACAGGCATGTGCCACTATGCCCAGCTAATTTTAAAATTTTTTTTTGTAGCGACAGGGTTTCACCATGTTGCGTAGGTTGATTGCAGATTTCTGGCATTAAGTGATCCTGTGCCTTGGCCTCCCAAAGTATTGGGATTTCAGGCATGAGCCATTGTATCTGGTCTATTTTTAAATAATTTTATTTTTTTATTAACACATAATAGATGTACATATTTTCTGGGTACATGTGATAATTTAATACATTTGTATAATTTATAAAGATCAAGTCAGTATAATTAGGATATTTCTCACCTTAAATATTTGTCTTTCTGCTAGAAACATTTGAATTATTCTTTTCTAGCTGTTTAGAAATATACAATAGATTGTTGTAAACAATAGTTATCCTACTGATCTATCAAACAGTAGGTCTTATTTCTTCTATCAAATTGTATATTTGTACTCATTAATCAATCTCTTTTTATCCCACCCTGACCCCTACCCTTCGTGTTCTCTAATAACTATCAGTCTTCTTGAGATCTTTATGAGATCCACTTTTTAGCTCTCACATAAGAGTGAGAACACGGAATATTCATCTTTCTGTTCCTGGCTTATTTAACTTAATGTCCTCCAGTTCTCTCCATATTGCTGCAGATGACTTTCTTTTTATGGCTGAATAATATTTCATTATGTATTTATACCATATTTTCTTTATCCATTCAGCTATTGCTGGGCACTTAAGTTGATTCTATGTTTTGGCCCTTGTGAATAATGTTGCAATAAACATGGGAGTGCAGATATTTCTTTGATATATTGATTTTTTTTCCTTTTAAATATGTACCCAGCAGTTGAAGTGCTGGATTATATGGTAGTTCTATTTTTAGTTTTTTTGAGAAACCTCCATACTGCTTTCCATAATGATTGTACTAATTTACACCCCCACTGACTATATACAAAGTTTTCTCTTTCTCCACCTCCTCACCAGCATGTGTTATTCCCTTTTTGATAACAGACATTTTAACTGGGGTGAGATGAAGTCTCATTGTGGTTTTGACTTGCATTTCTCTGATGATTAGTAGTGTTGAGCATTTTTTTCACATACTTACCGTCCATTTGTATGTCTTCTTTTGATAAAAGTCTATTCCGAACTTTTGCCCATTTTTAAATTAGATTTATTTTTGCTATTGAATTATTTGAGCTCCTTAAATATTCTGATTATTCATCCCTTGTCAGATAGGTAGTTTGCAGATATTTTCTCCCATTCTCCACTTTTTTTTCTTTGAGGCAGAGTCTTAATCTGTCACCCAGGCTGGAGTACAGTGGCGTGATCTCTGCTCACTACAACTTCTGCCTCCTGGGCTCAAATGGTTCTCTTGCCTCAGCCTCCCAAGTAGCTGGGATTACGGGTGTGTGTGCCACCAAACCTGGCTAATTTTTGTATTTTTAGTAGAGACAGAGTTTTACCATGTTGGCCAGGCTGGTCTTGAACTCCTGGCCTCAAGTGATCTGCCTGCCTTGGCCTCCCAAAGTGCTGGGATTATGGGTGAGAGCCACCACACCTGGCTTCATGTTATTGATTGTTTTCTTTGCTGTGCAGAAGCTTTTCAACTTGATATAATATCATTTGTCTGTTTTTGCTTTGGTTGCTTGTGCTTTTGAGGTCTTACACAAAATATCTTTGTCCAGTCCAATGCCCTGGAGATTTTCCTCAATGTTTATTTGTAGTATTTTCATATTTTGAGGTCTTAAATTTAAGTCTTTAATTCATTTTGATTTGATTTTTGTTTATGGCAAGAGGTAGAGGTCTAATTTCATTCTTCTGCATATGAATATTCAGTTTTCCCAACACCATTTATTGAAGAGACTGTCTATTCCTTAGTGTATGTTCTTGGCACCTTTGTCAAAAATGAGTTCCATTGGTCTATGTGTCTGTTTTTATGCCAGTACCATGCTGATTTGGTTATTATACCTCTGTAGTATAATTTGAAGTCAGGTAGTATGATGCCTCAAGCTTTGTTCATTTTGCTCAGGCTTCCTTTGGCTATTTGGGGTCTTTTGTGGTTCCGTATCAGTTTTAGGATTCATTTCTGTGAATGAGATTGGCATTTTGATAGGGATTGCATTGAATCTGTAAATTGCTTTTGGTAGTATTGTCACTGTAATGATACTAATTCTTCTAATCCATGACCATGGAATATCTTTCCATTCTTTGTGTCTCCTTTTCAATTTCTTCCATCAGTGTTTTATAGTTTTCCTTGTATAGACTTTTCACTTCTTTGATTAAGTTGATTCCAAGGTATTTTGTAATCTTTCTTTGTAACCATTGTAAATAGGATTGCTTTCTTGATTTTTTTTTCACATTGTTCACCGTTGGTGTACATAAATGCTACTAGTTTTTGTATGCTCATTTCATATCCTGCAACTTTACCAAATTTGTTTATTAGGTTTAATGGTTTTTTTTTTTTGGTGGAGTCTTTAAGTTTTTCTTAGTATAAGATAATGTAATCTGTGAAGAAGACTAGTTTGACTTCTTCCTTTCCTATTTGAATGCCCTTTATTTTTTTCTCTTGCCTAGTTGCTCTGGCCAGGACTTCTTGTATTATGTTGAATGAAAGTGGTTAAAATGGGCATCTCTTCCTTGTTCCAGATCTTAGGGGAATTCAGTTTTTCAATTGAATTCTTTCATTTTTTCCCCATTCAATATGGTGATAGCTGTGGGTTTGTCATAATAAGGCCTTTATTATTTTGAGGTATGTTCATTCTATACCCTGTTTGTTAAAGGTTTTTGTCATAAAGAGATATTGAATTTTATTGAATGTTTTTTCAGCATCTATTGAAATAATCATATTTTTCATCTTGATTCTGTTAATGTGATGTGTCACATTTATTGATTGTATATGTTGAGACATCCTTGCCTCCTTGGGATGAATCACACTTGATGATGGTAAACAATCATTTTAAGGTGCCATTGAATTTAGTTTGTTAGTATTTTGTTGAGAGTTTTTGCATCTATGTTCATCGGCAATATTGGCTTGTGGTTTTCTTTTTTTGTGTGTTCTTGTCTGGTTTTGATATTAGGGCAATGCTGGCCTCATAGGATGAATTCAACAGTGAGGCCATCACATCTTGGGCTTTTTTTTTTTTTTTTTTTTTTTTTTTTTTTTT
>NW_016107786.1:1259668-1260881 GCF_001604975.1 Cebus imitator | reverse complement strand
GAAGGCTTATTAAGGCTTCTGTCTCCTTACTAGTTATTGGTTTTTTGAAGTTTTCTATTTCTTCGTGGTTCAATCTTGGTAGGTTGTATGTATCTAGGAATTTATCTATTTTTTCTAGGTTTTCCAATTTATTGGCATATAGTTGTTCACAGTTTCTAATGATTCTTTGTATTTCTGTGGTCTCATTGTGTCTTCTTTTTCATTTCTGATTTTATTTTTTTGGGTCTTCTCTCATTTACTCTTAGTCCATCTAAAGGTTTGTCAATTTTATTTATCTTTTCAAAAAACCAACTTTTCATTTCATTGATCTTCTGTATTTTTTTTGTCTCAATTTCATTTACTTCTACTCTGATCTTTATTATTTCTTTTCTTCTAATTTTGGATTTCACTCTGGCTATTTAAGTACAGAAAAATTTTAGATTAATTCACCTAAACGTAAGACTTCACTATGTGTGATTTTTATAAAAATAAGTGTATGTGTGCTTTAACTTTTTAGTGCAGTGCTTTTTTCTTTTATTTTTGAGTTGCTTTCCTCCAATCCCTTGTTCTGCCTTATCTATGTCAAGTACCCTCTCTGTATATATCACAGATATATCCTTGAATAATATATTGCTGTATTTTTCTCCACACTTATTTTTCTACACTGATATATATGTGCATTCAAATATATGCAGATATCGGGCTATTTTGTCATTTTACCAAAATGGAATCATATTATACATACTCTTTTACATCCTGTTTATTTGACTGAAAAATACTTCATGGAAATCCTTCCCAATTTATTTATATAGCTCCTTTTGGTTTTGTTTTGTTTTGTTTTTTTAAGAGACAGGATTTTTCTCTGTCACAAAGGCTGGAGTAAAGTGGCACAATTACAGCTCACTGAAACCTCGAACTCGTTGGCCCAAGAGATCTTAGGAGATCTTCCCATCCCAGCCTCCCAAGTAGCTAGGACTACAGGCACTCATCATTAATGGTGGCTCCTTCTAACGGTGATACTCTATATCATCTAAATATATGCTATGATGCATTTAGCTATTTTCTATCAATGAACATTCACTTGGTTCCTGATGCTTGAATATAGTAAACTGGTCTGCAATGAATATACTTGTACATCTGCCTTCCTATGTGGAAATTTATTTTGATGAGACAGGTTTCCAGGGATGGTCACCAGCTCTATGCATGTTTAGTTTTTTTTTTTTTTTTTTTTTTT
>NW_016107786.1:1252978-1258488 GCF_001604975.1 Cebus imitator | reverse complement strand
CTTTGCCACCCAGGCTGAAATGCAGTGGTGCGATCTTGGCTCACTGCAACCTCTGCCTCCCAGGTTCAAGCAATTCTCTTGCCTTAGCCTCCCTGAGTACCTGAGACTAGAGGCATGCGCCACCACACCTGGCTAATTTTTGTATTTTCAGTAGAGATGGGGTTTGATCATGTTGCCCAGGCTGGTCTTAAACTCCTGACCTCAGGTGATCAGCCCACCTCGGCCTCCCAGAGTGTTGGGATTACAGGCGTGAGCCACTGCACCTGGCCTCAAACACTTTTTGTTTTTTTCTAAGACAGAGTTTTGCTCTTGTCGCCCAGGCTAGAGTGCAATGGCGTGATCTTGGCTCACTATAACCTCTGTTTCCTGGGTTCAAGCAATTCTGCCCCAGCCTCCTGAGTAGCTGGGATTACAGGCATCTGCCACTATGCCCAGCTAATTTTTACACTTTTAGTAGAGATGGGGTTTCACCATGTTGGCCAGGCTGGTCTCGAACTCCTGATCTCAAGTGATCCACCCATCTCAGCCTCTCAAAGTCCTGGGATTACAGGCATGAGCCAACGCACCTGGCTTCAAACACATTTTTTATAGGGATACAACAGCAAGTAGCTTAGAAATGCACATTTATCATTGAGTGTCTGTAAACCCACTTTAAACAAGTGTGTTATGAACCCAGCTATGAAGCAAAAGATCCTGTCTTTTCCAATACATCACTTTTAGTTACAGTGTTCTCTTTTTCTCAGTCTGTCTCTCTGTATCTCTCTCCCTCCCTCCCTCCCCTGTCTGTCTTTCTCTCTTTCACACACACACACAAACACACACGCATACACACACACGCATACACACACACATACACTCTCATGAATGCTTCCACTCCATTAGGTGACAAATACAAAGTTTGAGGCTTCTCTCTTTAGTGCCAAGCAATTAATTCAAGTATTATAAAGCACTCATTATTTGCAGATTTGTTAGTCCTGACTGCCTGTAATCAGATATACTGGATGGTAAAATTGTCTTGAATAAATTTTATTATGAAGTAATTCAAGTCAAGGTCACCATTTGTCTTTTTTTGTTTTTAACCACCTTTCCAGGTCAAATTCCATCATAAACTCCAAGGACTGTCTAAATTCTTTTTATTTAGGTGCTTTATTGTATCACATATTTTGTGAAATGTGTAGGCCATTGACAGGGTCCTGGACATGTTTTGTTTCTAATATTTTGATTGTTTTGTTCCTCATGGTAAGGGAATTTGACATGGATGTCTGGGTTATGTTTGGCTTTTGGAATAAGCTGTGCAGTCTAACTAATTTAATATTGACTTGGTTGTATCATTACCAGACTAATTAGATAGCAGTAGAAGCATATACTGCTACCATCTCATCCCTGATACTGGGAAAATGCACATATCCCAAGGGAAATTCAGTTAAGGGAGGCTGAAAACATTTCTCATGAATCACACTAGGTTTTATCTAAATTCTTTCTCACAAATAGTATCAGAATCGATTTTTACCATTTCTTTATTTCCTTCAGGCTAATCACATTTCTCTTGGGTTATGCTAATCTTGCAGAAAACAGATGTTTCATGCAGTGATGATTTGGAAGGCAGTTGATATCAGGAATCGAGCTGAACAGTGCATCACTTACAAAGAATCTAATTTGTCGAGTCTCTGACAGTACCAGATTCCTTTCACACTGGCCACATGTTTTTCATATTAGATGTTGGCTAAAATGAGAATAAGTAGTTTTTTTTTTTTATGGTGGCTTTTACCATCTCTTGCGAGGCAATCTGATTTTCCTTTTGCTGTAAACTAATTTACAGATAACACCATTGGTTACCACTAATTTTGAAGGACATAAATCTGTATTTCTAGGAAACTATCTATCTTGTCCAAGAAACATATGCCTTCTGGTCATGTTCTCCTTGTCTTCTGACTGACTGTTTCACAGTTTGGCCCTCAACAGCCACTCTGTTTATTTTTCTCATTTTCTTTTACAGCACCTTTGCTTCTAAATACTCAAAGACAGGATCTGGAATGTTAAAAATGGAGAGCTGTTATGGGAAAAACTTGATTTTGTGAACCTTTTTGCTTTTCCTTACCTTATAACTTTTCCTTTACGGTATATGTGGATCAATAAACAAAATTTCATTAGAAAACCCATAGCCTACCCCTCTGTGGTAGACAGAATAATTTTCCCCCAAAGATGTCCATGTCCCAGTTTCCAGAATCTGTGTATATGTTACGTTCCGTGGCAAAAACAACTTCACAGATGTGACTAAGTTAATGCTACTGAGATAGGGAGATTTAGCTTGGATGATGCAGGTGGACCCAATGTCATCATGGGAATCTAAATAAGAGAAACAGGGAGATGGGGAGTCAGAGTAAGAGAAGGAGATGTGACAATAGAAGTAGAGGTCAGAGTGATGTGATTACTGGTTTTGAAATGGAAGGCACCACAAGCCAAGGACTAATGGCAGCCTCTAGAAATCGAAAAAGGTAAGGAAACAAATTTCCTCCTACAGCCTCCAGGAAAAATGCATTCCTGCTTGATTTTAGACCTATAAGGCCCATTTTGGGGCTTCTGACCTCCATAATTGTAAGATAATAAATTTTTGTTACTTGAAGGCACTAAGTTTTAGAGTAATTTGTTATAGCAGCAATAGGAAACTGATACACCCTTTTAAATATTCTCAATATATTGTTGCTGCTTCTGTGTTTACTTTCAAAGGGAAAAAAGGAAAGGAACAACATCTTCCTTGATTAAAAAGTAGATTTTAATGCTATACATATAGTGGCTAGTTGGTAATTAGTACGTATTTAAATAAGTCTTATTGTATTAATTATCCATATGCTGCATAACAAATCACCCCAAAACTTTGTGCCTTAGAACAACATGTATTATCTTGCAATGTCTCACAACTTAGCTATGTACTGTTACAAGGCTGCAATCAAAATGTCGGCTGGGGGCTGGGTACTGTGGGTCACACCTGTAATCTCAATACTTTGGGAGGCTGAGCAGGGCAGATCGCTCAAGTCCAAAAGTTCAAGACCAGCCTGGCCAACATGGCAAAACCCTGTCTCTACTAAAAATACAAAAATTAGTCAGGCATGGTGGCGCGGGCCTGTAGTCCCAGCTACTGGAAAGGCTGAGGCATGAGAATTACTTGAACCCAGGAGGCGGAGGTTTTAGTGAACCAAGATCGCCCACTGCACTCCAGCCTGGGCAGCAGAGCCAGACTCTGTCTCAGAAAAATAAGTAAATAAATAAAATGTCATCTGGGGCTGTGGTCATCTCAAGGCTTGACTGGGAAGGATGTGCTTCCAAGCTCATGCTTATGTGGTTGTTGGCAGCATTCACTTCCTCAAGGGTTGTTGGCTAGAGTCTGCTCTCTGTTTTTGGCCACATGGGTCTCTATTATAGGGCAACTCACAACATAGCCGCTGACTTCCTCAGAAGGCACAAAGATGAACAGGATGGAAGCCAGAGACTTTCTGTAACCTAATCTCAGAAGTGACATCGTATCAATTTTGCTGTATTCTACTGGTTAGAAGCAAGACTCTAGCCACAGCCCACACTCCAAGAGAGGGGATTACATAGGGCGATATGGGAGGTAGGATCAGGCAGATGTCTTAGAGTCAACCTCCACACTTATGATCTTGGTTGAAAGTACCACACGTTTTCCCATATGGTCAATGACTCAAAAACAAGTAGTGATTTTTCTCTCTCTCATTTGTGACTTTAAAAAATGACTTAAGTAAGCCTCAAAACATGCATAGTGATTTTTTTCCACAGGCTTCTTGCCTGGTTTTTCATAGTCATTCTCTGCTTTTAAGGAGAATGCCCTATATGTGAATGATTCATGTAGAATTTTAGATTTTGAGTGTTTTCATGGAGAGATCAAAAGCCTATTTAATTCATGAGTAATCTTTTTGCAGAGCTCTCCACTTCCCAGCAGTACATTAGACTATTCAATCACAGTTCCCTTCATACTTAGAATGTATACATAACAGTTATGAATGTAAATCAATAATAGGTCTTCAGAACAGTGATGAACGTGAATCAGAGCCTAAAATATAAAATTACTCAGGAAGAAGTTTAACATCATTTTCCTTTGACTGGGTTGTCTTTTTCATATTTATTTGTAAGAGCTCTTTATATATTCTGAATACTAGTGATTGTCAGTTATTTGTGTTGCAAATATCTTTTCTTTACCTTTCTATATTATGTTTCTCTATTTTAATAAATAAAAATGCCTTAAATGTATCAATTGGCTCCTTAATGATTAGTGCTTTCTGTGGCTTCTTTAATCATCTTTCTGTAGCCCAAGATCATAAAAATGTACTCTCTATTATAAGTGCTTTGTTGTTTTGCCTTTCATATTGAAGTATTTATTACACCTAGAATTGTTTTTTTAATTATTTTTTAAATTGACAGGTAATATTATATGTATCTGTCATGTACAACTTGATGTTTTGAAGTATGTATACATTCTGGGATGACTGAATTTAACTAACATATGCATTACCTCACATAGTTATCATTTTTGTGATGAGAATACTCTATATCCCCTCTCTTAGCATTTTTCAAGAATACAATACATTGTTAACTGTAGTCACCATGTTGTACAGTCGATGTCTTGAACTTATTTCTACTATTTAAATGAAATTTTATATCCTTTGATGAAATTGGTTTTCATGTATGGTAAGATACAATTACATTTTTTAAAACATGGTTTTGAAACAGAGGGAAAAATGGCAAAAATGCCTGATGGAGAATGCCATGAACATTTTAAGGGGGTCACACTTCATTGAATCATCATATAGTAATCATAATCATTATAGCTAACATTTGTTAAGTGCCTACTGTTTGCCAGAAATTGCTCTAAGAACCTTCCCTATTCTTAGAATTAACAACTGCAATCCTCATGACCCTGTGAGGTAAGGATTATGATTATATCATTTTTTAGATGAGGAAACTGAGGTACAAAGAGATTAACTTAAGATTAATTAGCTAGTGACTATTGGGACTGAGTTTCTGCTAGGACTCTTAACTGCCATCTTGTCCTGCACCAAACAAAACAGTGGACCTTCAGTGACCAATACTCTATTAGTAGTGCCTTGGGCACATTGGTAAATAAATCCAAGATATTGCACATGGGTTAAAAAAATGACTGTTCTTGAAAATTTTTAGGTGAGTAATATCATCAGTTCGAAATTTGTGTTGTGTTTTTCTGATATGTCACCTTTAGGAGAGAACAGATTAAATAGATGATCAATGTAAAGTAAAAACCTATTCTAAGAATTTAAGCATATTTCAATTTTGGCAGGGGTGTATTTTTTTCATATTTTGCAGGAGCTTTTAAAAAATCTTTTTCTCAGTCTGAGCATGGTGGTTCACGACTGTAATCCAAGCACTTTGGGGGACTGAGGCAGGTGGATCACTTGAGACCAGGAGTTCAAGACCAGCCTGGGCAACAAAGTGAGACTGCCTGTAATTTTAAAAAAAGACCT
>NW_016107786.1:1248449-1252948 GCF_001604975.1 Cebus imitator | reverse complement strand
GTGTCCAAATATATCCTAAAATAATCTAAGGGTGCTTTATGACATTCCCTGCTAATTTCAGGTTTCTATTATTTTTTGAATATTTAATCCTTAAAATTCTGTATATTTTCAATCTTAATAGTCTACAAACTTGGCTTCAATCTAAGTTCAAATGCCTAAACTAGTTTTTGTTTTATGCTGCCAAATAGAATTTTATGATTATGATATTTGAATTATTTTCTGATTTTTTTTGAGCAATTAAAAACCAGTTGCAAATACTGCATATCTTAAGAGGAGACAAATTCTGTTCAAATAAAACCAAGAAATAGTAGTAGCATATATTACTTCAGTTAAAAATGTTATTAAATATCTTGATAAAACTTCAATGCATCATTGTACACTTAGTCTTTAAAGAGCAGGATACAATTATCTGTCAATTTTACCTTTTTTTTTTTTTAAAGAACAGGATAAGCTTCTAGGGTATTCTAATACATTTTTAGTACTATTGTATTGGCAAGAAAATCATCAGCAAGGTTTGTCCTCCAGTAGGCTAGGCTTCATTCTGGGCATGCAGAAAGCTGTATTCTGAGTTTATCTTCGAAAGAGCTTATATCGCTTATACATTTCTCATTCAAAATACTAAATTTCATTTATGTCTTAGCTTTCTCGTTAGCTTCTAATACAATGAGTGTTCAGTATTATGAATATGGACCAAACCACAAGACAGGGTTATCCTACAGGTTGCATTTGTTCTTGCTTAAAATATGGGATCCTGACGGATGGCTCTTAATGTTATATGCCCATGGCTTATAAACAGCCTGTAGTATGATCGTTCTGTAATATATAAAGTACCTTCTGATTCTGTTTCATTCTGGAAAGACAATTGTCTCAAGTGTCTTGATGTGTGTACCATTGTGTTACATAGTTGGGCATTTTATTATTGGTGTCAGTCATCAAATTTGGTAAAATGGGCATTCTCATTTTTTTTTTCATTGGAATTCTCGCAAGTTCAGCTAATAACCTATCTCTTTCCCAGATTGCAGAGCTACAAAGTTGACATTTCTTTATCTTGCTGTTTATCTTCAGTTAGAAATGCGGGTTAAATGCCTATTCATGGCAAGCTAGCAGATCTTATGGTGAGCTGTCAGTTGCTGCATGATCAGGCAACCCGACTCATGTCACCAATTGTAGTCTGCAGTGTTTGGTGGGACACAGACAGCATCCTTAATGCCATGAGGTTCTTGATGAGGACATTTTGGGAGAAATCCCAAAATGTAGAGTTTTTTTGGGAAATGATGACCCTGCTGAGCTTTGCTCAAGGTATTGTACAGTTGAAGAGACTAATTGACTTGGTGTGAGGGGGGTGCAGTAAGGAGCTTGGGGCCATCTCCATAGTGATGACCCTTCTCTGGTCTGGGTCACAGCCTCATTAGAAGTGTGTAATGTCTCCACCTGCACAAATTTGGAGGAAAATGGAAAGAGAAGAAAGGGGAAGGAACATGAACTGATATTTGTTAAATACCTCCTGAGTGCCTGGCATTGTGTAGAGAAGATTAAAAACATAACACACACATATGTATATACAGATGTATATGGACATTTATATATGTTTATACAGACATACAATATAAACAGTATGTTTGATGTTTCCTCATTAGACTATATTCATCACAACTCTGTGGTATATGGATTCATTCCTTATTTTACAAACCAGCAAACAGGCTTGAAGAAGTAAAGGGTCTGGTCCTAGATCTCCCTGAAAGTGATGCACTGATTTTGAAACAGGCACTTTCTGCCTTTAACGGTATGTGCTCATTTTCATTGCAGTTTTTTTATGATTGGTTAGTTGGTTTGTTTTCTGTGATCCTCCACAAAGCCTCCTTTAAGGTTTGCTGCTGTGCTTTGTTTCCCCACTCTCCAAGAGAGAGTTGCTGTGATAGAATTAAATATGGAGGCAGGGCAGGCAGAGTGGCCATGATACCGGAGAAATGTTGGAACGTATTGAGAAGAGTCCGTCTTTCAGAGTCAGGAGTTTGGCTTGTCCTGGGAGAACAGGGAGCCATTGAAGGATTTTAAGTGGAGATTCTAGAAAGGTGCAATTTACCATGTGTAGAAAATGGATTGGCAGCAACCAGTTAGGGGACATTTCTTTCACCTGTATGGTTTTTATCTTAAGATAGATATGAACTAAGTATGGCACACATATATGTTCATTATTTCATCCTTTGTGCTATTCTGAATTAAAATTACTGAAAATAAATGAAAATTCTCTAAATCTGGGAAGGACAGGGATTAGCAAACAGTTTAGTCTAATGAAGAAACGTCAAATAAACCCAAACTGAGGGACATTCTATAAAATAACCAGTCTGTACTTTTAATGAAAGAAAAAGACTGAGGAACTGTTTCAAATGAAAGAGTAGACATGACAACTAAGTGCAGCATGTGATCCCAGATTGGATCCTGACCTAGAAATTTATTTCTCCTTTTCCATAAAAGGCATTACTCAGACCATTGACATAATCTGAATATCTGTACATAGTAGCATTGTATCAATGTTAATTTCATAATTTCCATAAGTACACTATAGTTTTGTAAGAAAATATCTTTGTTTTTAGGAAATACATATTGAAAATTATTTCAAGGTAAAGGGGCTACATGTCTGCAAATTACTCTCAAATATTTCAGAAAAAGAATGACATATTTATAGCAAAAAGAATGATAAAGCATATATGTTAACATGTTAGCTTTTGGGAAATCTCGGTGAATGATGTACAATAATTCTCTGTAGTATTTTTGTAACTTTTAGATATGTCTGAAATTATTTTAAAATAAAAAAGAATTTGGTGGAATGAAGAGGGAGAGGGTAAACCAGGCAGGTCTGCCTCTATGTCCTAGGAGGCCAGGCTTGAAGTCCAAGATGAGGGAGTTGCCCTGCCAAAGCTGATGCAGGGACTTCTGGTGGGGTGGAGGTTGCTGGTAGGGGAGGAGGCTTTTAGGAACCAGGGTTGCTTTGGGGTCTGATAATTAGTGTGACCCAGAGTTTGTGAAGGGTTGCAATCTCTCCTTAGCCCAGTTGTCTTTATCTCTGTTAATGGTGTTGGTGTGTCACCAGCCTATGTTTTTCTATTTTTTTGCACATACCTGTGTAAGGAATACTTGTAAGTTCATTGGAATAATGAACTGTAAGACTGAGGCAGGAGGAAAATGACCTGGGTTAAGGCAAGGAATGTAGGCTGAGGAAAGCTCTCACTAGGGACGTTTGCAAGAATTACGAGCCTCCCTGGACGTGAGAGCAACTGCCACAGAAAATGATTTACATATTTTTTTAAATTTTTGGTGTTTTAATGTTTGGCTAAAGGAAGTCTGACTTAAAATGCATTGCTGACTTCACTGTCCTAGGGGGCCAGAATGAAAATGTGACTTCCCTCCCAACTCATTTTATTCGTCATTGCCCAAGGGAAGGGAAGAGCTTTTCCGCTGCAAAGAGACAGTAGCTTGGAGACCATATTTGTAGGAGAAAGGAAAATGTAGGGGGGTGTGAATTCTGACAAAGCAATAAAAATTGGGGGATGGCATCAATTCTTGGTGCAGGACATAAAAGTGGGAAGAAACGTGGGGGAAGAAAGAAAGATGAGAAGGACCTGAAAATCTTACAAGAGATCTCTTCCTTGATGCAATCCTGCTCTTAGCAGAGAAGGAATTCTCATAAAATGTAGCTATTGTTAAACATAGAGTAAGCATTCATGAAATTTGGCATTTGTTTTCTTTTGCAGCAGGCTTAGGAAACAAGAAACAATGCTTAGTTGGCTGCTGCCCTGTAAAAAGAAAAAAAAAAAAAAAAGAAAACAATGCTTAGTGGAAATTAAACAAATTAATAGAAACAGGTGCAGATGGGCATCATGCTGAAAAGAAGGAAAAAAGTAAATTGCCCTTGTTCCTATTCCATTCCCTCTAACGCTCTGTGCTTTCCAATCAGCAACATGAATTGTGTTATTACTGCAAAGATGGACTCTATATCCTAACAGAAGATTTTACAAGGAGTAAAAATATATGAACACACTTAGTAAATTGACTTGGCCATTCCTTTAAGCAAATTTTTGGTCCTTCTGGATCATGTAAAAAGATAAAAAAGGAAAGAAAACAAACCTAGGTAATTATGTGTAGACTAGATTTCTGCTTGGAGGATGGATAGGAAGCAAAGCAGGTAGAGGAGAAATGAGATTAGAACAATCAAAGTGAGCTCAAACAAAAGCCTGCTTGAACTATTGAGAGCTTTTGAGGTTTTATCAAATGTGGAAACCATTTTTAATACCTTTAAACCATAAATAGAGGATTTGTTTTATAGATTATGACATGTCCTTATAATGGAATGCTATGCAGTTTTTCCCAAGGATGAGTTACTTTTCTATGTTTTGACTTGGAAAGATATCCAAAATAGAATATTGAGTTAGTTCTAGTTGTTTTTTTCTTTTTCTTTCTTTCTTTCTTTTTTTTTTTTTTTTTTTTTTTTTTTTTTTTTT
>NW_016107786.1:1214040-1248439 GCF_001604975.1 Cebus imitator | reverse complement strand
TTTCTGAGACGGAGTCTTGCTCTGTCGCCCAGGTTAGAGTGCAGTGGCATGATCTCGACTCACTGCAACATCCGCCTCCTGGGTTCAAGCAATTCTCCTGCCTTAGCCTACCAAGTAGCTGGGATAACAGGCACAAGCCACCATGCAGAGCTAATTTTTGTATTTTTAGTAGAGACAGGGTTTCACCATATTGGCCAGGATGGTCTTGAACTCTTGACCTTGTTATCTGCCCGCCTCAGCCCCCCAAAGTGCTGGGATTACAGGCATGAGCCACTGCACCCAGCCCAAGTTAGTTCTGGTTTTTAAGGAAATAATATATAGTGCACAAAAAATTTTTAAAAACCTGAAAGCAAATTGCTAACAATATTTATGTCAGCGTAGGAATGAAGATTACAGAAAGATTTTCAGCTCAGATGTCCCATACTTTCATGTTCTTAAAATAAATTAGCCAGGCGTGGTGGTGCATGCCTGTAATGCCAGCTACTCAGGAGGCTGAGGCAGGAGAATCACTTGAACCTGGGAGGCGGAGATTGCAGTGAGCTGAGATGGAGCCACTATACTCCAGCCTGGGTGACAGAGTAAGCAGAGTGAGACCCTCTCTTTCTCTTTCTCTCTCTCTCTCTCTCTCTGTGTATTTTTTAAATTAATGTGGTTTTTTTTTTTTTTGTATAATCAGAAAAAAATGAAGCCATTGGTGCTCTGAAAAAGAAGCAATTGTAGGTGGCAAAATTTTTGAAAAAGCAGAGGAAAAAGGGGTTTCATTGTAGAGTATGATTATAAATCAGGCTAAATAGAAGTAGAAAAATCTCAGCATTCATTAGAAAACAGAGGAAGAAGTACTCCAACAGAGCCAGCCCATCCAGTTAAGACATATGGGATCTGGCTATAAATTGTTAGTGTGTGTTTTTATCATCTACCATGGACCTCCCTCCTCAAAGGTACACAATTTGAACACCCAGCTATGCCTTATTCATTTTTGTATCTCCCTCTAAAGTACATGCCCATGGTAGATGTTCAGTAAATGATGGTAGATCAAGCTCGGAAGACTAAGTCTGAGTGGGTTAATATAGGAGAAAAAAGAGTAAGCTATGAATAAGTAACATTACTTTCAGAGGGCTTAAACTTACTGTAGTAAAATATCAGAGAGGAAAAACTGTGAAATAGGAGGATGGGAAAATATTCTCTGGACCTGCTTAAGCATGTTTGTTTTTCCGTCCTTCAGATTTTCTTAGTGAGACTTAATTTACGTTTTCTCAGTTATAACTTTTCTCTTGTACCCAGTTGGGCGTTTCAAGCCACCTGCCATGACAATCAAATCCTTGGAACATATTTTGGCCTCCCTGTTCCTTCTGTGCTTGCCTTTGTTTACTCTGTCACCACACTGACTCCTACACAGACTCCAGTGTGGGCTCTGTCCTTCCAGCATTGAACTGTGCCCTGCGTTCTCTTTCCAGATCTCCTTTTTCACTGAAGACATATGGAGGGATATCTTGATTCCATTTTGACTGTGCCTTTTCTAGGTTCATATCTCTTTTTTTTCCCCCATTTATTTATTTTATTGTATTTTAGGTTTTGGGGTACATGTGAAGAACATGCAAAGTTGTTGCATAGGAACACATGTGGCAGTGTGATTTGCTGCCTTCCTCCCCATCACCTACATCTGGCATTTCTCCCCCTGCTATCCCTCCCCAGCTCCCCACCCCCCACCATCCCTCCCCTATTTCCCCCCAACTGACCCCAGTGTGTAGTGCTCCCCTCCCTTTGTCCATGTGCTCTCATCGTTCAACACCCGCATCTCTTGATGGAAACACAGCAGCTCTTCTGAGCCATGGGTACAATGTATAAACATCCATGGAAATCAAGTGTTTGTGCTGAGAGTGCAAATAGCTTATTGTCCATGGTTCTGATCTCTTGGCCCCATGGGTCATGGTAGGAACCTGGTGAAATCTATGTACTCTCTTCCCAGAAAAGTGTGCCCACTTCAAAAACTGTGTGAACAATTCAAGGGAGTTCACAGGCCATCCTGGAGCCCATTGATACCCTGAAGATTATGTATCCCTGCATCCCTGGAACTTACGCATATTGTATGTTAGGGTCGATAAAAAGGAGGAGTTCACTGGAACCAGAATGCAGCTAGAATACACTGGAACTAGAATGCAACTAAGTGCAAAAAACCAGGCTGGGCTCAGTGGCTCATGCCTGTAATCCCAGCACTTTGGGAGGTTGAGGCCGGCAGATCACCTGAGGTCAGGAGTTTGAGACCAGCCTGGCCAATATGGTGAAACCCTATCTCTTCTAAAAATAAATAAATTAATACATACAAAAATTAGCTAGATGTGGTGGCGGGCACCTGTAATCCCAGCTACTAGGGAGGCTAAGGCAGCAGAATCGCTTAAATCTGGGAGGCGGAGGTTGCAGTGAGCCGAGATGGCACCACTGCACTCCAGCCTGGGTGACAGAACGAGACTCGGTCTCAAAAAAAAAAAAAAAAAGCATATTTCTAGCATCATCTTCATACTTCAGACACACTGGAGACACAACAAATGGAAGATAAAGCCAAACTGGAGTGTTGCAGTTACCATGATATCATTACAACTGGAAGGAATAGTTTGTTTGATAATACAGCTTATAGCCTATAGATACACAGCCAGTTGAATTGTACACTGTCTATTTTGGGTATGTCTTAAATATTTGGGACCAAGTCATTTTGGTTTAGGGGTGTGTTTGTGTGTGAGAAAGAGAACAATATGAGTGTCAGTGTATATTTTAAACAGTTCACAGAACTTAAATCTTAAAATGTCTATCTAAAGAAAAATAAAGGATTTCATCTCCAAATATGTTTATATTTGTAATATGTATATGCCTTTGTTCCTTTTGGCATTATGGACACTAACATTTTAATGTTGCTGGTCCTTTCCAGGGTGGACGAGCTTCATTTACACCATATCTGGCTATGTCACTTAGGACTCAATTGCAATTTAATTTAAACTACTAAAGGCAGAAAAGGTAGGATGATACCATTTTATGTAATTAAATACTATGCCACCTTCTCTCCCATACTAGCCGTCTCTATATCGAAGCACATGTATGCCCAGGGCAAGGTGCCTCTAAGCTTACAGAATGTTCAGTGAGGGAAGAGAATATGAACACCAGTTATGACACAGCCTGTACACAGAGGAAAGTCCAGGCACCATTATGTGTTTTGATACCTTGCTAGGACGTTGGCAACCTTCATACTGATAAAGGGATGGAGCTACAATGGGCTCCAAGGGGAGCAGGAATCTGCCTATCTCTTGGGAGGAGGAAGTGGAAGGAGATGAATTTGCGATGCTAGTTTCCTCTGAGAAATCTCAAAAGTGTTTTTTTTTTTTTTTTCTGTTCTTCCGAGGGTTATATATGTGTTGCTTGTTGAGTCTAATCAAGAAAATATGTTTGAGACCCAACCAATGCTCATTTTATAGATGAAGAATGTGAAATCTAAAGAAAGTTGTTTAACTTGCTAGGGTTACACATTGGTAGATGTGGGACCAGAGCTAAGGTCTTCTCAATCCTGCTCTCCACGCTCCACCGCATACCCTTTGTCCAATGACAATGCAGAGATAGCACCATCTAACTTGTCTTTTCAAGTCTAAATCCCGTAGCCAACCCAGCAGCAGAAGCAACAGAGCGAGTGGGAGAGAGGGGCTTGCAGAGCAGCCTGGCTCCTGCCTGCATCTACTCCTCCCCTTCCCATCCTCCTAAAAGCAGCCATGGGTTCCCTTAAAAGGCTCTCTGAAGGATTTGGAGAAAACAGCTATAGCAGATGATGTTGGTATCCCACCCACACCCCTGGGCCCTTACTTCCTGAGTGCCCATTGACCAACTAACAACAGCCAGAATCTGTACCACTTTGCCTGAAGGCTTTTCGCTGAAACCAATCAGGGCAAGGTGAAAGTACTGGAAAATTAACATTCCCAGAAGCTACCTGACCCCTCAGGCACCATAACTCTGAAGCCTGTGTGAAAGGCCATTTACTAGTTGCTCAGTGTGAAAGTACTGGAGAATTAGCATTCCCAAAAGCTACCTGACCCATCAGGCAGGATAGCTCTGAAGCCTGTGTGAAAGGCTATTTACATACAGTCAAGCCACCTGAGCGTGTTTGATGACACACCCTTCATTGTCTGACTTCCCTTTTCTGTCTAACTCTCCTGACTCTGGACTGTTGTATCCTGAGATCACCTCCCAGATAAATTCCTTGTATCAGAATATGCATCTCCAGTTATACTTCTGAGAAAACCCAGTTAGAGAATCAACCTCCCATTTTCCCCTCCTCATCGCCATAGACAATTATGGGTGGTGTGGATGGATGGGGTGGGGCATCCCAAAGTACAGACTGGCCAAGAATTCCCGTTTCTGAGACCCTCTGCAGTTTGGGTGCTCTCCACCCACTCCTGCAGGGATGCCAGCACTGAACTTCCTGGGGCTCTAACATGGCCACCTCCTTGGGCAATACACTCTGAGCTCCAGGCAGCTGGCTTACAGATAATATCTACTCAAGGATAGAAGGCCACACCCAGAACTATTTAAACCATTCTTATATTCTCCAAAAGGGTGTTCAATTGCCTGAAATTATTCTTCTGGAAAATAATGGTAATACAAACTCATGTATTTTGAATTTATTCCCAGTACAGTACAAATGGACTTAGTTCCCTTTTCAATGAATAGCATTTGAATCAGGGGTCAGGAGCAAAATTCATTTATTTTAGCACTGGAGAAAGTGTGGAAAAAAAAGTCTTGTAGTAGTATCATAAATTTATATATACACACCTTAAACTCTATTAACCATCTGGAAGAGATGAGACATCATTTGTTTTTATAATCTCCTGAAAATCCTGAGAAACACATGGTGCTTTATAAAAATAGAAAAAAAAAACATTTTTATGGAGGCAGTGCTCCTGATTTATGCTTTCAAGAGCAAAAAATAATCTGCATAAATGGAAATAAAGAAAGCACATGAATTTTAAGGTGGTAAGGATACCAGAAATGTTTGTGTAGAGTGAGAAAAAACAGGGAGAAGCAAACTTTCTGTAAAAGGCCAGATAGCAAATATTTTCAACTTTGCAAGGCATATAGTCTCAGTTGCAACTACTTGGCCCTGTCCATGTAGTACAGAAGCAGCCACAGATGATACATAAACAAATTGGGTGGCTATTCCAATAAAACTTCATTGATGGTCACTGAAATGTAAATTTCATATATTTTTCATATGTTATGAAAGACTATTTTTTAGCTTGTTTCAACCATTTATAAAAGTGAAAACAGCCTGTGAGCTCTACAAAAGGTGACAGGTGATTTTGGTTTAAATGACATTGTAGAGAATGAAGGGGAAAGAAATTAACAAGTAATTGCCTAAACCTGTTTTAAGCAGTAGTTACAGCCTTGTTTCCTGATAGACCTTTAGCCTGAAAAGTTAACAAGTGAAATGCTCTGTGAATCTCAGGATAAGAATGACCCACACATCCACTAGTTTTTCTTGAGATGAGGTAGGATTTTCCTGAGTCATCTCTATTTACTGACCTGCTCCCTCCTCGTGACCATGGGCCACAGTGCAAAACATCTGGCAGGGGCTGGTCTGTAACCTTGGAGCAAAGTTGCATCTGTCCAGAATAAGCTGGACCGTGAAGAGAATCCATCTCACAAAACTGGTCTCTCGGGACTCTGCTTTAACCAGTGAGTGGCTGGCTAAATGGCCTCATTTGAATTTTATCTCCTTCCCTTCCTCCTACCAACACCTTAATGGGGGGCGGTTAATGAGAAAAACAAAAGGACAAGAATAAATCATCAGAGAAAAAGAAATGACGAAACAGAAATAGCTATTGAATATGTACTGACTTATAAAATCAGTAAAGAAAATCCCAAAAATGCTTTCTGACTTTACTGCCTCAATTTTATCTTGCTTATAAAACTAGGTTGGCACCAACAAACCACAGATGGCAGGAAGTGATAAGCAAGGAATTGTCTTTTTCAAAATGTCAAACATGTTCAGTTGAAGTAGATGTAATGAATATATATATACTTAGTGCATTGGGCTGGAATAAATGGGCTGCAACTTGGTTTGGGGAAATAATCTGGGGAGACTGCATAAAACGGAAACTTAGGAGTTAATATTGGTTATTAGGAAATTTAGTAGTTATATTAGTTATTAGTTATATTAGTTAATTGTTAAATTTTTAGCTTATTACAGGAAGTGCTTAAAAGACATTGGTAAATTTAGTTTAACTACAAACAGGTCGAGTTTTGAATGTTAGAAAATGCTGGACAACTGGGCATGGTGTTTCATACCTGTAATCCCGGCACTTTGGGAGGCTGAGGCAGGCAGGTCACTTGAGGCTGGGAGTTTGAGACCAGCCTGGCCAACATGGTGAAACCCCATCTCCAATAAAAATAGAAAAATTAGCTGGGTGTGGTGGTGTGCACCTGTAGTCCCAGCTACATGGAGGCTGAGGCAGTAGAATCACTTGAACCTGGAAGACAGAGGTTGCAGTGATCCGAGATTGAGCCACTGCACTCCAGTCTGGGCACAGAGCAGGACTCTGTCTTAATCAAAGAAAACAAATAAAAGAAAGGAGGAAAAAAAGAAAATGCTGGATGTCTAGTTGTCAAAGTCACTTAGCCATTTTAAAGGTCAAGGTAAGTATTGTGAAGCTATGTAATTGTCCTCTAATGACACCCCGGAGAAACAGAGTTAGCTAAAGTAAGTCTAGTAGAATTCTCATTTTCTTATTCAAAGAAAGTATTCATTTGAGACTCATTTGAATGTACTCTTTATTCTTTTCAAGGATTTTCTTACTTTTTAATATATTTGCTTTTTCCAACAATGAAGAGCCTTCTAAACTAACTATTGAATAGTAATTTTAAAAAGTGTGCAATAAAGGGAGAGACCTTTGACAACGATCTTTTGCTGAGGCAAAAAGTTCTTTGACCAGCCCACAGCTGGAATCTGTGCATCATATGATAAAGAAATCAAAAGAAAATGAAAACTACATGGTCAGAAAAACAGTAGATCCTGCAGATACTAGTACCAAATCTCTTCCCTGCAGCTATGCTGAAAATTACTTTACACATTAATGCAGAGATCAAAAGGATAGAAAAGTTTACGTCCTGTAACCCTGAAGCTTGGTACAGTTTATCAGCTTGAATTCCAGTCCCCTAGAAAGCCTGATATCAAGTATACTGTTGGTACTTAGAAAGTATTTAGAAATCGGCCAGGTGCAGTGGCTCACATCTGTAATCACAGCACTTTGAGAGGCCAAGGCAAGTGGATCGCCTGAGGTTAGGAGTTCAAGACCAGCCTGACCAACATGGAGAAACCCCGTCTCTACTAAAAATAAAAAATTAGCCAGGCATGATGTCGTATGCCTGTAATCCCAGCTACTCAGGAAGCTGAGGCAGGAGAATGGCTTGAACCTAGGAGGCAGAGTTTGCGGTGAGCCAAGATCGTGCCACTGCACTACAGCCTGGCAACAAGGGCGAAACTCTGTCTCAAAAAAAAAAAAAATTTTAGAAATCGAAAAACATTTGTTTGTGGTTATTGAAATAAACAAGCTTACAAAGGCAGTAAAATGTTTTGAATTTATTTAAATAGTTCGTGCTTAGTTTGTGCTCAACCTTTTGAACACAAACTTCTGTGCTCTGGTTTTGGGTGGTATTAAGCAGTTTGAAATGATCTCTGGATCTTGCAGTAAAGGCAGGGAAACACAAATATACACCAGCAGGCCTCATAATTGACCTCCATTTATCCAACTAACTGGGTTGCTCAGTGCTCTTCATTTTATGGTGAATACTTTGAGGAAGGTGCTTGCTTTGACACCCAGGATGATCCTCCCTAGTCTGCCTGCCCATAGCTTCTCCCATCAGCTGAGTTGCAGTGGACTTAAAGGCACCTATGTTTGTTCTCAGTCCATTTATGCCAGTTGCACCAATAATTGAAATTATGCAATTTAATTAAACAGTTGTAAATTAATGAAATAAGTGTGAAAAGAGAGTTGGTATTTCCAGAACAACTAAGGCAGATGTTTTGTAAAAGTGAATTGCTAAAGGAAATGCCTTTGACACAGAAAGACAAACATCACATGTTCTCCATTCTTTGTGGAATCTAAACATCAAAACAATTTGAACTCATGAACATAGAGAGTAGAAGGAAGGTTACCAAGAGTTCATGAGGCTGGGAATGGTAGTGGGGGACTGGGCGGGGGAGGTGGGGATGGTTAATGGGTACAAAAAAAATAGAAAGAATGCATAAGATCTGTTTTACAACACAACAGGGTGACTATAGTCAATAATAACTTAATTGCAAATTTAAAAATAACTAAAAGAGTGTAATTAGATTGTTTGTAACACAAAGTATAAATGCTTGAGGGGATGGATACCCCCATGCTCCATGATGTGATTATTATGCATTGCATGCCTGAATCAAAACATCTCATATACCCCATAAATATATACAACTACTATGTACCCACAAAAATGAAAAATTTAATAATAAGGGCCAGGTGTAGTGGCTCATGCCTGTAATCCCAGCACTTTGGGAGGCTGAGGCTGGTGGATCACATGGTCAGGAGTTCTAGACCAGCCTGGCCAAGATGGCGAAACCCTGTCTCTACTAAAAATACAAAAATTAGCTGGACATGGTAGCAGGCACCTGTAGTCCCAGCTACTCGGGAGGCTGAGGCAGAGAATTGCTTGTACCCAGGAGGCAGAGGTTGCAGTGAGCCGAGATCACGCCACTGCCCTCCAGCCTGGCAAAAGTGCAAGACTCCGTCCCCCCAAAATTTTTTATAATAAGAAAATGCCTTTGACTTTACGAAAGACTTGGGGAAACTAATAATCTAATGGATGGTGCATTATGGGTATGCTTTAAAAAGAAAATTCTTCGCTGGGCATGGTGGCTCACGCCTGTAATCCTAACACTTTGGGAGGCCAAGGTGGGTAGATCACCTGAGGTCAGGAGTTCAAGACCAGCCTGGCCATCATGGTAAAACCCCATCTTTAATTAAAAAGAAAATTCTTCAATCCAGCAAGTAGACCCACCTTAACTACATTTCTTTTTTTCTTTTTTTTTTTTTTTTTTTTTCGGTTCAAGCACTCCTCCCACTTGTCTCCTGAGTAGCTGGGATGACAGATGGGCATCACCGTGCCTAAAAATTTTACATTGAGACAAAGTCTCCCTGTGTTGCCCAGGCTGGTCTTGAAATCCTAGGCTCAAGCAGGCCTCCGAAAATGTTACAGCGTTATTTCTAAAAATTTACAAACAAATGTACTTTTATGCCTTAAAATTAAATGTTTGAGGCAGTTTGACTGTCTTTTTCAATTAACAATCTCAGTTGAATGGGTAAGAAGGCTTCAACTACACATATAAAATTGATGATATCAAAACCTATCATAGAAGTACTGGAGTGTATAGAACAGAGAATAAGAAGGACAGCAATTATTAGAAAAAAAAGGAAAAGAAAAATTGGCATTTGCAGAAAAGTTGTACAGCAATTAATACACACTGAAGATGCAGCACTAACTTTAAAATAGGTTTTGAAGCATTTTACCCTTTTATGACTGTTTAGGCAAAAAAATTACAATTAAGTTGTTTTCAGTTAAAATTTTCTTTAACTGCGTTATTAGATTTAACATTCTTGGCAGTGATTCCCAATGGAAACTATTTGTTATCTGATTTGGCTATATTTATAATTGAAAGTGGTCAGAAACAAGTATTTTTTGAGACTCATTTTAGGTTCAGGAGATAACCAGATGGGTGAATATCATAAAAATGATCTGCAAATAAAGATAGAATCAGTCTTTGCTTTCTGTGGCCCTGTTTTAAGCATTTCACGTAATAATACAGAAGCTAAAAGTACACTTGCAGTTATTATTAACCTGAAACACTGACTCCAGTGTCTATAAGAAAGGTTTACCTTGGCTAGACGTGATGGCTAATTCCTGTAATCCCAGCACTTTGGGAGACTGAGATGGGAGGATTGCTTGAGCCCAGGAATTTGAGACCAGCCTGGGAAACATGATGAGACGCTGCCTCAATCAATTTTTTTTTTTAATTAGCTGGGCATGGTAATGCATGCCTGTGGTCCCAGCTACTTGGGAGGTTGAGGTGGGAGGCTCACTTAAACCCCAGAGTTGAGGCTGTAGTGAGCTGTGACTGTACTACTGTACTTTAGACTCTGCAACAGAGTAATACTCTGTCTCAAAAGAAAATAAATAAAAATATTTACCTTAGAGTGGGGCATTTCAAATGACATAGTTAGTATCAACACTGAGATTGCAAAGAGAATGGGCAGACATTGCATCCCACATACAATTAGAATTAGAGCCCTTTAGACAAGCTGAACTCTTTGTTAAGATTTCCTCACAGACCAATGAACACCATAGTCAAGCAGGCTCCCCTGATAGGGGGTGCAAAGAAATACCAATTCAGCATTATTTTTTAGCACCCTTTTGCCAGCTCACTCCATTAAAACATAACGAAGGGCTTTATAAACTGTTTTGGTATATGTATCATGAAACACCCTACATGGCAAAATTAGGGGCCAGGAGTGGACCACGTGGTTAATGAGTATTATATATGAATTAGTTGAAGATAAAGACGTGGTTTATTGCTCCCAGGGGACTTCGGTAAAGCACACTTAATAAAATGCTGCTCCGTATCACAGTTAAGAATATTACTCAACTCTAAATGAGATTCTTTTTTAACTCCCAGACTTCTCTTTTATTGCCAAATCCCTACATAAGTGGAAAATCGATGGAATTCTATCATTTCCTTTCATGATGTTTGTTGACCTAAATATTTGATGTAGGAGAAACCTGTAGTATTATGCTAGGGCTGGCTCTTGCCAGCTTGCAGGAGCTGATTATGTGCCTTCCCTGGCCTCACATTAGCAGGTTGAAATTGGCCACAGTGGGAGTATTTACACCACAGAAATTGGCACACACTTACAAATCAGGTTAGTTCTCCCCTCTTATTCCTGAAAGCCAGTTGTTAAGCATTAACCAGCATACTGCTGCCTCTGGAACAGAAGTTGTTAATCTTTTTACTGCCATGGACCTTTTTGACATCTGCCAAGCCCCCTGACTCCTCGAATAATGTTTTTAAAGTCAGTGCAGTCAGTGCAGTTATGAAAATGTTAAAAGAACAGGTTTAGGGATACAGTTATATGTGTGCTTCTCTAACGACATTTGACATAACATGATTAGCAGGTCTGCTCTAAATTTTACATAATAATTAACAAACTATATTTTGAGATGTCTATAAAATCATAATGTGATATGAAAATATCTATGATTTCTGCTGGAGACAAAGTCTCACAGTCCAGCTAATACTACTGTGGCTTATTGGCTACATTCATGATTGAAGGAAAAGATACCTTTCAATTTAGCTGTTAGTGAAAGTAAACATGTAATTTATCTCCTATCCAAGTTCACCCGTGCTCTGAATTCTATCCATGGACTCCTTGGGAGGACATTGACTCCATGTTAAGAACCCCTGCTCTATTAGAATCCTATTTCATGTTTGCAAGCATCAGAATGTGCTCTGCTGCCTCATATTGGTTATTTCCAAAGTGGAGGTGAGAACTTTACTAGAAAATATAGTAGTTTGGAATCTAACCAATATGTCTAAAATTCACAAATTATGTTTCTGTTTACATAATAATTGCCCAAACTATTATTTCCATTTAAATAAACATTTCCTTATTGATTATTCAGCTCCAACTTGTCACATGAATGCCCTTATTTACATCCCGAAAGGGCATGCAGGTATATCTCCCTAGACATTTTATGGGCTGCTCACTCAATTTGAAATCTCTCTCTCATCCATTCATATATTGTGGCTTTTACCCAACTGAAAGACCTAGTCCAAATATCACCCCTTCTCTACAGCCTTCTGTGGCCCACTCTGGCCTCTCCATTCTGCAGCCTCCTCTTGCAGAACCACTCTTGCAATCTTCAAGTCACTACATTCTTCTGCTCCTAGTGAGAATTGTGTTAGACTTTTCTCTCTCCCACTGTTGCCCAATCCTTTAGATTCTTTTTCAACTCCACCTGTCAAATCCATCCCTATCTTTCTGTTGCTGCTTTCTCAATTCAGACTGTAATTCATTTTCACTTAGACTGTTACAGCAAACTCCTAGTAGGTCATCCTAACTCTTCAGTCTTGTCCCCTCCAATAATTCACTCCACATTCTGCCATCAGAGTTATTTCTCCAAGACACAGGTCTGGTAATTTCTCTCTCTCTCTCTCTCTCTCTCACACACACACACACACACACACACACACTCCTCAAGGGCTGTCATATGGATAAACATGTATTTTAAAGGCTTTCCCTGATCTGAAGACAGCTTACATTTCCATTGTTCTTCCCAAAAGACTGTTCCAGGAATGGTCGAAGGTTCACCACAATCTTTTGTCTTGTGTAGAATGTCCTTTTCCCCAGATTTGCCTCTTGTAGTTTATCTAATTCTACAGAGCTCTGTTCAAGTCTTACCTCCTCCACAACAAATTTCTGGGGTCCCTAGACCTGCAGAAGCCCCTGTCACTCTTGTTCTCTTACTGAACTTTGGTTATGAATTTATCGTTGCCTTTAAGAGATATTTTCATTTGTGTTATTTTGTTTGTAAACCTCAGTATAGAAGAGATGGAAATTTATCTATCCTGAATGTTACCACAACATTTAGAACAGTCTTATTCATGTTTTAATAGCCATTATTCAATAACTTTCCAACTATCTTATTTTTCAGTTGAATTATTATCTGATTATTTTGTGTGTATAGATTTAGTTTGCTCTAATGAGATTTTGGATTATTTCTATGAAAGGAATCTACTTTGCATGTCTCTGTATTCTCCCATAGTACTAGGAAATTGTAGGTACTCAATTAATACTTGTTGAAATTAATTATGGCATCTGATAATTTTTCCAAGTTTTCTTAATTCTTATAAAGTTTATAATTTACCTAAGGAAAAATGAGCACATGATGCCAAGGACTTTGCATATCAATTGAAATATTTAAGCATAACATTAAAACTGTAAATGAAAACAGTGCAGGATTCATCTCCTTGTACTTTTTCAAAATTGAAAACAAACTAGTTTTAGGCTTTAATAATAGCAAATATAATTAACCAAGAGATTTAAGGAAATTACCAAGTCTGTTATTTCTCAAATTAAAATTAATATTGTGGTGCTATGTAGTTAACCAAATGAGTAACCGTATAACAAATGTACTATAATGGATATTAAATTGGTTTTGTAGGGCCCGATGATGCACAAGAAAAAATAGAACCTCATCACACAGCAGTGCTTGGGGAAGGTGACAGTGTCCAGGTGGAGAACAAGGTAAGTATTTTATTTTATTTTTAACTTTCTTAACATGTACTTTCTACTGGTTTCCAAGAGAATGCCTAAATGTTGTGGATAACTGAAAATTTTTCTCTTCCTTAGAGAATAAATTATACCAGAAGTTTATCATCTCCTTTCATTAATTTATGTGATTTCTATGGGTTTATTTTAAAGTTTTATCTATATTGGTTATCTTCAGGAATCATATAAAGTCCCTATTGTTTACCCCTGGAAATTTGAATCTAGAAGCCACACATCTTTGTTATCTTTTAATTTTCTTTCTTTATACAATTGGTTTATTTTGTTTTTAGCATAAGTGAAAATAGATCAGCCCTCTAGAAGTAGAAATATAGATCTATATGCATACTCACATAGAGCCCTTTGAAAACAATCCCCACTTTGAGCTGAGAGAAAGATATGATGCATTTCACAGTCCTTTTGTGATGAATCCCTGCTTTTAAAGTTTCTGATATTTAGGAGTCTTGGGAGATTTTATTCCCAGGTTTTCAAGTTTCTTTCTCATGTCTGTTTCATTCCCTTGAGTAATTCAGTCACCATGTTGTGAGTCTGTTTAGTCAATATTATAAAGAGGATTGAGGAGACAATTGTGCAAAAGCTCAGGAAAAAACAAACTTCAAAAACTATTTCCGTGTGCAGATGACCAGTAGTGAGGCACTCTGACTGACTTCTGGCCTTCTGACCCTGCCTGTTGTTATAGAACACAGTGGCTCTAAGGAGTTATCAGATCTTAGCCCACTTTTCTGGCAGCAATCTACTGCTGCTTTAATCTTCTGTGGCACCACCATAAACTGTGAGGCAAACAGAAGAAAAACCTCATGAGCACCAGAAAAATGCATATGTCAGGGTCAATGCCCTTTAATATTAGACTGAGCCATATAAAACTCCCACTTTTGAACTACAAAAATGTCAGTTCTACATCTTTCAATCCAATATAGGAAAGAGGCATGAAACCTACACATAGGCAAGAACCTACTGATACTAGAGTTGTTTGTAACCTTATCTGGTTTAAATTGGCAACCTCAGTTCTTCCTATAATACACAGAGAGCACATTGCAGGTAAGGAGTTGGAAGCTAAAATAGAACACCAGAAAGAAATGATGAGGGAAGTCAGAAGAAGAGGTGCAGCCAACATAGAAAAGAGTCAGCTGAAGCCATCAGTTCACTGGCAAGCAGCATTTCTGGCTCCAGTGGCATCATTCTGCTATGTGCACTTCTGTAATTGTTGCTGTGTATAAGCATAGCCTGAGCCATCAAAACCTTAGAAAGATTCCTATGAAAAAATTGATATTAAAAAATCAGCATTTAAAGGTGGCATGTGTCACTTATATCCACACAATAGTAGAAAGTCACCTTTAAATTACAGCAGAAAAGAGATTATGAAGGTTTGGATCTTGGCTTTACTATTTGTTAGCTGTTGTGACTATGGACACATTTGAAAAGCCCTCTGAGCTTCAGTTTCTTTCTCTGCAAAATTAAATAATACCACCAACTGCAAGGGATTGTTAGAATATTTGAGATTATATACGTTACGAGTCTACTCCTGAGCATGGGGGTCAGTAACTTATGTCCAATAGGCCAAAGCCAAACCTTTTTCATAAAGTTTTATTGGACCACAGTGACACCCATTCATTTCCATATTGTCTGTAGATTCTTTTATCTAATAACAGTGGAGTTGAGTAGTTGTGACAGATAAAGCCCAAACTCTCTGGCCCTTTATAGAAAACATTTGGTTTAGTACATTGTAGATGCTCAGTAATGGTAACTGAAAAGCTTATGAATCCAAATATCTAATTCGATAGTCATGCCACATTCATGTTACCTAATAAGGATTTATACAGTAGACCTGAAGGCTTAGGTGGCATAACAGTTTCTACAGGTAGAAAAAGGCTCGAAGAGACCCTGACTCACTCAAGCTCCAAGCCAGTGTTATCCTCACTTGGACCTATCATTAGCCTGAGGATTTGATAAAGAAGGAAGATGTTTCTGCCTAGTGATGTGCCAATACCATTTGCACTAAATTGTGGTCAATAATGAGAAGCTGACTTTTTTTCCTGGCTTTCTCCTGGCTCTGTTCTTCCTGGACTTTTACTACTCTTCCTTTCTGTGTCCTTCACCATCACGCCCATTTTCCTGGTTGACCAGTAGTATGGACAGTATCTCCTATAGTGGCCAGTCTCTAGGGCAGGAGAGGAGAACAAGGAAGGGATGATGCAAAAGATCACACCTTCTCTCTGCCCCAGGTTTCCCTGTTCCATCTTAGAACTTTTTCAGAGTCCTACTCTGGACATTTAATCCTAGACTGGTACCAGTCTTCCCAAAATAGCTTCTGTTTCAAGGACTAAGGCTTCCTGTGCTGCTTTGACCCACAGATGGTACTCTGGACTTTCTCCTAAGTGATGGTTGCCCTGATGGCTCCATGATCAGGAGTACAAGAGTTTTATATGAAAGGCTCCATATCACCCTTGGACCCATGTTTATACTGGTATCCTATTGAGAAGGTCTTAACCCTCATAGATTAGCAAGCTCACCAGTAGTGTACCAAGGTAGAGAATCAATACCTCATTGGCTGTCATCAAAGCCATACTTCAGAGTAACAATGCTTTTTAGCTGGCACCATTCATGGAAAACTCATTAATAAATATTAATATTTGACTATATATAGCATTTGATTAAAAGAAACATTGAAAGAGAAAATAAAACATCCTGTTAAAGCTAGAGACAACTTTTTTGCTTGTTTATGTATAAAAGTTCATGGTGTTTAAACCACTAATTTTTAAAGCTGATAACAGCTAATTGTTTGATCTTTTCATTGACCCAAGAAGTATAAACAATGAAGTCTGGTAAGAACAAATACATGCAATAAGTCATGCTAAAGTTCAGTTTCTTTCTTTTTCTTTCTTTTCTTTTTTTTTTTTGAGATGGAATCTCACTCTGCCACCAGGCTGGAGTGCAGTGGTACAATCTTGGCTCACTGCAACTTCCACCTCCCGGTTCAAGCAATTCTCCTACCTCAGCCTCTCGAGTAGCTGGGACTACAGGTGCATGCCACCACGCCCAGCTCATTTTTGTATTTTTAGTAGAGACAGGGTTTCACCATGTTGGCCAGGCTGGTCTTGATCTACTAACCTCATGATCTGACTGCCTCAGCCTCCCAAAGTGCTGGGATTACAGGCGTGAACCACCGCACCCAGTCAGCTCAGTTTCTTTCTGGTCATTTTTTCAGGTATCGTGTCACTATAATTAATGTTTTTGAAGCAAAAACATGCCCTTTGATCAGCAGTCCCCAACCTTTTTGGCATCAGGGACCAATTTCATGGAAGATAATTTTTCCTCAGATGGGGGTGGGGGGCGGTGGCTGGGGATGGTTTCGGGATGCTTCAAGAGCATTACATTTGTTGTGTACTTTATTTCTATTATTATTACATTGTAATATATAATGAAATAATTCTGTAACTCACTGTAATGTAGAATCAGTAGGAGCCCTGAATTTATTTTCCTGCAACTAGATGGTCCCATCCGGGGGTGATGGCAGACAGTGACAGATCATTAGGTATTATATTCTCATAAGGAGCATGCAACCTAGATCCCTTGCACGTGCAGTTCACAATAGGGTTTGTGCTTCTATGAGAATCCAGCACCACTGCTGATCTGACAGAAGGCAGAGCTTGGGTGGTAATGGGAGCAATGGGGAGTGACTATATATACAGATGAAGCTTCACTAGCTCACTTGCCACTCACCTGTTGTGCAGCCCAGTTCCCAACAGACCACCATTCAGTACTGGTCCATGGCCTGGGAGTTGCGGACCCCACCCTAGATTCATACTCAGAATCCTACTGCCATCTTAAGCTTTATACTTATAGTTGATGAAACCAACTGAGTAGCTATTCACCGTTTAGAAGTTATCAACATATTAAGTGAACCATAAAACCTTCACCTGGGCTTTGATCATTTATTGTCAGTATCAGTGGAACTCGAGACATAGCTCGGCAAAAATACTTATGGAATAACAAGAGCAATTTTAAAAAGTCAATTATTAAGTAAACCTAGAAGAGCCCAACTCCGTAACAGAAACCCTAAGAAGGTGCACCAAAGCAAAAGACATGGTCTGGGTGCCAAAAGATGGTGAACGTTAGTTGGGGTAATTATACATGAAGTAGTGAGTGGACCTCTGCTACTTTTATATGGGTTTTAAAAATCAAATCCCATGAAGGCATTAATTTAGAGCCATGTAAGGACTTGGGTTTTAAATAGGTCTTTAATTCTCTTGGCTTTTGCATGATTTTCATCATCTGACACCATAGACAAGGTCATCATAGACAACTTTTCAAGGCAACAGCAACTGAGACTTTCAGCCTCATCATCACTCTACTTTCTGGTATATCTGGAAAGATTATTAGATTTCACTAATGAAGGTGAGCTAAGGAAAGAAAGTGTCATCTAGGTTCATGTTTGCCTATTTTGACAGCTAGTTCGGTTATGGATAAGTAAGGTGATGGTGCATAAATAAATATAGGCCTTGGAATGGTTAAACAGAGACTTTAAAAAATGTAAAGAAGTGATCAAAATATCATAACTGAGCAGATATATTAAATGACCCCAGCCCTGGGACTGTAGGGAGTAAATCAAGACTTTTGAAGAAAGCATTGTACCCTACAGTCCCATTTATTTTTTAAGTTGAAGGCAGGAAAGGGAAACAGATTTCAGTCATGTGAAACATGATAGTTTTTATTACATCTGTGGAAGATTAAATAATTAATTATTAATTTTTTATTGAAACCAGTAACAAATCTTTTGGAACTAGTAACATTGTAATAATTTCTAATTAAAGAGCTTTGCATTAGTAGAAGTATGATGTAGTATAATATTGACTTACATATTTATAAATATGCGATATTAGAATTGGGGCAAAGTTTCAAAAATTTTGAAGGCTTCATTTTAAAGTGCGTAATCATTTTGGCTTTATTGTTTTATTCTAAATCAGATAAACCTAAAAGAAGCCTGAAAAGAAAATTATAATGTTCAGTTATCTATTAGTGAGTAACCACGCTAAAATGTAGTGGCTTAAAGTAACAATGATTTATTATTTCTCCATGTGATGGGGGGTTCTTCTGCTGGTTTCTCTGGGGTCACATATGTTGCCGGCAGGCTGGGAGCTGGACTCTACTGGGGCTGTTGTTAGAGGTGCCTCAATTCTGCTTTAGGTGGCCCCATTTGGTTAGCTTGGGATTCCTCCTGAGAGGGCAGTCACAAGACAGCTTCTCAGAAAGGGAGGATTTGCATATGGGAAGAGCTGTGGAAATGGAAATAGAAAAGTAGAAGCTGGGGAATCAGAGAAGTCACCAACCAGTTAATCTGGAATGCCAAGCCTATCCAGGCACTGAAATGAGGCCACAAAAGGGAAATGGATCTAGAAGTCTAGTGGAGAAGTCTGTAATTCTGCAGTCTAGTGTCTAGGGATGGGGCTGCAGCTGCTCTTAGTCAGCAGAATTAGCAGTCAGGAAGAAGAGCTGGACATGGCATGCAGGAGGATTAGGACTAGCTGAGGTCTAGCAGCACCTCTGACTCTACCTGTTACAGCTAACTGCCACGTTGTCTCAACTAAGTTACCAGGGCACAAAACACCACATATAAGTATATCTAAGTATATATGTAATTCACTTCTAACAGAACTACAGTTCTCCTTAATTTCAAACCAAACACCCATTTCTAATAAATAAAATTACTGAAAAGTGTGTGTGTTGTATATATATATATATGATGTATGCATGATTTTGATAAATATAGGACCCTTACAGCTTTAACATGTGAATTACTTAAAATGCTTAATAGTTTTATATAATGAAATGATCTAATGATTATTAAACCAGAAATGCATTTGATTATAAAACAACTCCCCAAACACAAACTTTAGAAAATATATATATTTCTTTTTAACTTTTAAAATTAGCAAATTTTTGTAGCATTTTTTAAAAAAAAATACAGAAAAGCATAAAGAAGAAAATGAAATTTGCTTTAGTTCCCATTATTCAGAAATAACAAATGCCAACATCTTGGTATTTTTAAACCGTAGTATATACATACCATTTTGTGACATTTATAAAACTTACAGTATATTACAAACATTTCATTACACACTTAAATATTTGTTGAAAAAATGAATTCTAATGGCCATATGATAGTTTTTCTTGTAAACATATAATTATTTAACCCCTCATTTTTGGAGAACGGTTTTCAATTTCTGCTATGATAAATAGTGCTACAATAGTGAAATTCCCTTATACTATATTGCTAAAAGTGTCATTATTAGATCGGAGGACATTAGAAATATGAGGGGTTTTCAGTCATATTGTCAAATTGCTCTCTTGAAGGATTACTGCACCAATTGAAAATCTCCTAAATGATATATGAACGTGTATTTTTCCCTGCATCCATACTAGCGCTGGATATTATGGTTAATATTTTTTCCCATTTCAGGAAAAAAATAGAATCCTTAATTCTAAGCAAAAACTTTTAGTGACTTTAACATAATAGGACTCTTTTGGAGAGAAATTTGCCTGAGCAGATGTCTCTTGGATGCTGTTTTTATAAGGTTCCATTTAGTGCAATATTTCTGGGGCATATTTTACATTAATAGTAATAATTTTCAAAATGATAAAATCTTCTTTTTGATTTACATAACTAATCTTCCCTTTTAAAAATTATATGGTGGCTGGGTATGGTGGCTCACGCCTGTAATCCTAGCACATTGGGAGGCCAAGGTGGGTGGATTACCTGAGGTCAGGAGTCTCAGACCAGTCTGGCCAACATGATAAAATCCCTGTCTCTGCTAAAAACACAAAAAAATTAGCCAGGAGTGGTGGCGAGCGCCTGTAATCCCAGCTACTCGGGAGGCTGAGGCAGGGGAGTTGCTTGAATAAGGAGGTGGAGGCTGCAATGAGCCAAGATCATGCTACTGCACTCCAGCATAGGTGAAAGAATGAGACTCCATCTCAAAANAAAAAAAAATTATATGGTTACTGAGAAATGATAAATCCCATGATAAGCCAGTTTAATCTCATAGTTTGTCATGAAGATATTTCCAGTTAAAGAAATCTTAATTTAATTCTCCTTCTCAAATTTGAAAATGTTAATATTTTGGTGGCCTGCACTTATTCTTGAGTTCTAGTTGCTACTAAACAACTTAAGGAATAAGCATTTCCATAATGAGTGTTCCACAGAAAATATTTCTGAAAATTATATTCAGAATTAGGGACATTGCCCATGTGGCTAGCATGTCAATTTCAAATTGTTCCCAATTTGACCTTCGAAAATAAGCCTGTTTATTGTTTGATGTTTTATTCGTTAACTTTAGGATCCCAAGAGAAGTCACTTTGTCTTAATTGCTGGAGAGCCATTAAGAGAACCAGTTGTCCAGCATGGTAAGCTCAAAATGGCAACGATTTTCTTGATTGATTTTCTTTTTCTTTGAAAACAGTATACATGTATTGTTGGGAAGAATAGCTGTATTTTTTTTTGTCCCATCTCTCCATCTACAGATCTGAGGATTTTGTTTAATTTTTCTGTCATCAGACAGAAATATATACATGATGTTTATTCATGTCTTTTTTTTAAGAAACATTTCTTAGATGCCTATCATGTGTAGGATATTGAGTTTGGAACTGTGGGAAGAACAAAAATCGTATTTTTGTATTATGTCATAGGGAATTTTAACTTGAAAAAAGATTCTGCCGTCTGTTGGGAACTTTAACATCCTTTTTATATTTATCAAAAACAATGGTGATTTCAGTACTGTCCTGTAGTCTATTGCATTTTTAGTAAAAAAAAAAAAAAAAATGAAACTCTTAAGAACAGTATTTTAAAATTTCTAAAATAGTAAAGTTATTCTTTGTTTATTAAGAAAAATGAGTAGAGATAACTGATATAGCAGAAATAGTAATGTACATAGAGGCAGAAAATCCTGGCTTAAGTACCCGTAACGATGACTTCAACTCTTTGGGTTTTGACTTCTTCATATCATTGTTGTTTGATTAAATGAGGAACATCTAAAAGCAACTAAAACCCAACTTATTACTTAAATAAATGCTTACAAAACACATGTCCACTTCACTAATTATTAAATTCAACATCCATTAAAATCCCATTGCATTTCCCCGCCTTGCGTGAATTCCCAGATATACACAATGATTGCAGTGAGCCAAGATCACGCCCCTGCCCTCCAGACTGGGTGACAGAGCAAGACTCTATAATATAAAAAAAAAACCCGGAACCAAACACCTGGCTCCATCCAAAGCCTCCCATATCCTGTATCTCAAATACCCTTAACAATTCCACCAGCATCTCAGCCTCCCAAGTTAGACACCTGTTCTACCCTGATGCAAAAGTCTTCTTCAAAAATTATAAATCATATTATATTACTCCCTATTTAACCTTACAGTGATTCGTAATCACTTGCAAAAGTAGGTCTAAATTTCTTCCTGTAGATTGCATCCAAAGCCCAGAAGGGTCTGGCTTCTTCCTACATTTCAGATTGCCAGTCTTTTTCTTCCTTTGATCCCTCCTTCCACCACCGTACCCCTATCCCCTCCAGTATTCTTCCAGCATACTAATCCTGAACATGCCTTTCCTCTATGTGTGACTGCTCAAACATCACTCCCTCTGTGAATCCTTTCCTGGATTTCCCCTCCTCCCCTTTCTGTGCCGATTTTATAGTTTTTACATACTTTTATCCTTCCATATTTAACACAGTTTTATAATGATTTGTTTTCATATCTGTGTGCTAGATTTGAGCCCTTGAGGAGAGGGAGTCTGCCATTTATTTGTCTTTCATCTTTATGTTTCTAGCTTCTAGCACAATGTCTGTCATTTAATAGGAATTAAATAAATACTTAATAGATAGGAGATTGAATGAATGAATTTAGCTGCCTGGGTTTTTTTCCCTACCTTGTATTCTATTCCCCACAACCTCTCCAAAGATTTCAGCATCATCAAGGCATATTATCCTGTGTCTTCCTTCTCAAGATTTAAATTATAGTGATCATCAAATCTGTGTTGATATGATAACAATGGTTAAGAAATTTGAATGTTTTATTTCCTCTAAGCAATACAGTTATATGTTAATCATAATCTCCCAGAGAAAGCCTCCTTAGAGCAGAAGTTCCATAAAAGGAATGTCAGGAACCTCTGCAGGTTAGATGAGGACATATACTGAGTGAACAAGTCTGTCAACTGTTCTGAAGACACTGTCAATGCCATATAAAAGCTGGCTTTGTTTATCTAGCAGATCACAGGAGTGAGACAGTCCATTGCCTCTCTGTCCCTACAATATATGAAGAAAGGGCAAGAAACACACATTGCCTCCTGGTAGGTTAGGGGAGGACTTCTTGTACATTTTTAGCAAAACCTGAGTTCAGACCCAGCAATTAGACAAAAGCGTCAGCAAACTATGGTCCATGGGCTACATCTGCCCACTGCATGTTTTTGTAAATGATGTTTTACTGGGGCACAGCCATGCCTATTCATTTTTGTACTATCTATGTCAGTAGGCGTTCAATAAATACTTAATAGATAGGTAATAGATAGGCTGCTTTTGCACTTTGATGAAAGAGTTGAGTAGTTGAGACTGACACTGTTTGACTCACAAAACCTGAAATACATACTATCTAGCCCTTCCTAGAAAAAAATTTGCCAACCCCTAGAAAACTTTAAAGAATGATGATTTTGGACTTGAAATTTGTATAATCTTCTGTTTATTGTCAATAGGTGCTGCTAACTTTTAGAAATGACTTAGAATCCTCAAATAAGTATACAGCCTTATATGCTGCGTAGACACCAAAGCTATGATAAGATTTGTCAATTCTTTATATCAGATGGGTTCAGTTATTGACATCAGCTAATGTTATAAAAATAACTACAAAAACAGTTGTGATAGAACCAAATCTAAGACTCTTTTTAATAAAAAAGATCACCATTGCTGATGAGAAACCTGTACTGAATGGGTGAGATGCCATTGCATTTATCTGAAGTTTGGTCTTTATAATCAATAATCATACACAATCCCAGTCAAGAAACTCATCTTACAGTCCTTGGGGATTGAACACTGTGAAAATAAGCTTCTACTCTTCGGATGTGCTTGGATTTTGTTTTAAATTAAGAACTACAGAAATACATACCGTTTCTAGTGGTAGAGGAAAATGTCACACAGAACTTTCTGAATGTCTGTTTCTGCCCTAGGTCCATTTGTGATGAACACCAGTGAAGAGATTTCTCAGGCCATTCTTGATTTCAGAAATGCAAAAAATGGGTTTGAAAGGGCCAAAACATGGAAATCAAAGATTGGAAACTAGTGGAGAGCAGAAGAATAGGTCTCGATGTGTCCTAGAATTTTGCCATTTGTGGCATCGAGCCATTTGAGGCATTCCATTTCTAAAGCTGATTTAGCCAATGCTTCTAAAGAATTCCACACTAGAGTGATAATGTGGTTGCTGTAACAATAAATGTAGGATATTTCCTGGCACATGCAAATAAACCTAATTATTGTTTCTTTAAAAATCATTGTCTTCATTTGTACCTAAGTTACTAAGCTTCTGTTTAAAAAGTCATTTTGTGTATGTTTGCCTTTTTTTTTGCATGTATGGATGGATGTTTTTATTATTTTTTGTGCATGTGCAGGTTTTTAAAATCATATTTGATTGCTTTCTTTGTGTCATTGGCAGCAGATGCATGAGCATCCTTCTTAAGCAATCGTACTGAGATACAAAGGTCAAGACTATGTGCTGGGGTTTCATGTTACAGGTTATCTGCTTTAAAATAACTGCAGGCCTGAACATTTGAGTTAGTTCTTAAAACTGCCCTGCTATTGGTAGGGACGCAACAGGATTACAGCCAAGGCTTCTCTGCATTTTCTGCCAAAATCTGTGTCAGATTTAAGACACATGCTTCTGCAAGCTTCCATGAAGGTTGTGAAAAAAAGTTTCAATCCAGAGTTGGGTTCCAGCTTTCTGTAGCTGTAAGCATTGGTGGCCACATCACTTCCTTACAAAGCAACTAGAACCTGGGGCATACGGTGGAGAGATTTTTTTTTTTTTTTTTTTGATTTGCTTTTTTTTTTTTTTTTTTTTTTTTTTTTTTTTTTTTTTTTTTTTTTTTTTTTTTTTTTTTTTTTTTTGATTTGCTGGACATGAAATAAATTTAAAGTGCTTTCTAATTTCAGGTGGAAGACATGTCCGCCTTCTGATTATTTTTGGAGCATGAGAACATTTAACATTTTTTTCATCTCTCCTCATCTGTAAGATTGTGCAAAAAAATTGTACCTTGCCTAATTGAAATCATTTCATTGGATTTTGATCACAACTGATTATTTGGTTTTCTATGTGAAGTTTGGGGATTTCGAACTTTCTTTCTGGAGAATGCCTTTTGAAACAATTTTCTCTAGCTGCCTGATGTCAACTGCTTAGTAATCAGTGGATATTGAAATATTCAAAATGTACGGAGAGTGGGTAGTGGTGAATATTTTCATGATGTTGTACGTCCAGCTGGTGCAGGGCTCCAGTAATGAACAAGGACCAGTGAAGGTAGGTAAGCTCAATTTTTAATGTAATGAAGTTCTTTTTATTGGCGCATACAGAGGACTTTCTTTGCCCTTACTATTTTTGAAACAATATAAAAATGCAGAACTATCCTGGTAGTAAACTGGACAGGATATAGCCTGCATTTGTTAGTGGCTGTTCTTTTAATTAGTCTTACTAAACTTCTGGCCATGAGTATTTGAAGATGCTGGGGTGAGAGTTGGTTGTTTTTTGAAGTTATGGTAGAACACAAGCAGTCTGCAATCTTTTTGGATAGAAAAGTTTCTCCTAGATTGCATATGCAGATGGCACAGTGGTTTTTTAATGAAACATTGATTTGTTTTTATAACTGATAACTTTGTGGGCCATTTATTTTCAGGTCTTTGTGAGCAGCAGAGGTTAGTTTGTTTGATACATTGAAAATTCCAGTGCTTTCTATGGACAGTTTCTGTTTTTGCAAATTACCAATTGTGGTCATCCAGAAAAGTGTTTTCTCACAGAGTGTTTGGTTTTTTGCTTCTTGAAAGGTGTAAAATTCAACACTAATCAAATATTTGGTTCTATGAAAAAGCATCAAATAGAGCTTAATGAATTGAGAGTAATGCAAAAAAATTAACCAGAGTGTTACTGACTGCTGGAACAATATTTGGCCCAATTTTATGCATTTCATAGTTGATATATATTTTCAGCTTCTATTTTGAAAATAATTTGGATGTCATTGTTTTGGCTAAGGTGATGCTAAATCATTATTGATTTAGAAATTTCTGGCCTTGAAAAGACAATTAAACGTGCATTTGAGTTTTTGTAGCTGTTGTTTAGGACATGCATTTTCAACAGGGGTGATATCACCCCCAGCAGGGAAAAATTGGTTCATGGAGGGATGAAAAAAGTTTTACTTTTGATACATAACGCACAGATATACGTAAGGTACATATGGTATGTATTTTAAAATACGGTATGTATTTTAATATATCCGTATTCAAATTTTGTAGGGGAAAAATGTCTTAAAAGGCTCCTGGCTGGCGCTGGTGGTGAGGATGGGGGTTGATATTAAAAAATGGTGAACACTGAGCTGGGGGTGAGTAGAAAGTTACCTTGTCTGGCAGCCAGCACTTTTCTAACTTCTCAGATTCCAAATGTACATGGGAGAAATCAGTCTTCAGCTCCATTTTACTGCCACCAGCCTTGATATTGGACCGCAAGGCCAGATTATAGGTAATAGGGAATCTGGTTGTAAGTATAGGTAACAGTAACAGAAGAAAACAGTCTGTTTTGTTTGAAGTAAGACTTTTCAGACTATCCAGCTTTTTTGTAAGTTCATAAAATGGGAATCCTTTAGATGTGCTGGACTCCTCAAGTTTTAAAATGTTTCCGTTTTCCTTGTAAAACGTCACTTTATCTGATGGTGTAATAAAGGAGACTTTGAATTGTTGGATATAAGTCATATTCTTTAGGTTGCTTAACTCTTTTAAAGAGCACAAGCGCCAAGAATGTCTCAGGTGTCCTGGGCACTGTGAAGTTTTAAATGCTTTGAATGTACTGTTAATATATGAGTTTGTTACGAAGCAACAAAGGAAAGCAGCTGAATTTGCATGTGACAGAAGACAAGTCTTATACATGGAGGGTGAAGCATTATATACTTACTAATATGCTTAGCAATTTTTTTCATTCTGTATTTACTAACACGATTAGTAGTTTTTTTCAGAATATGTCAGAATTTCCTTTAAAAATAATTTCTTTTAAAAAGTGAACCTACATATACTGAACTTACATCTGCCCAACCCCATTATTTCTGATATGAAAGAAAGGATTGCCTACAGTTAAACAGAAGTTTTGGCATACATGTGACTGGATGGTAAGGGATAATGAGATATATAATATTGGTTATAGCTTTCTTTATTCCCTAACTTAAAAAAAAAGAAAATCTAAGAGGAAATCATGTTTCTAAATGTTAAAGTTCTTGTTAAAATTAAAATTTAGTATGAAAACATATTCATGATGGTAATGGTTTAGGATGGTGGTATTTGAATTTTTTTTTTTGCTTTGTGAAATAAAATGTTTTATTTATTATAAGAAATTTCTACAGTTTTCCACAGTACTTGGTCCATGTATATGTTCTTCTCCTCCACCTCTCCTCTTCTAACCACCTGTTTTCCAGAATGGTTGGTGATGCCCAGTTTTCACTTTCTAGCTTTGAACATTGTTCACTTCTCCAGCTTAGATTAGCATTGCCTCTGAGATCGTTCTACGTGTCTGTGAACAATTTTTTTTTTCCTGTAGCAATCATGAAACAGCTGCCCGTACACTGGACAATTGTGTTTAATGCCATTTGGGTGTAAGGCCTGCTAATTTCATTAGTCTTGCCACTTGTGCTTGCAATGATAGCTGTTTGGAGTCAACAGTGCATGGAACATGTGATTTGAGACAAATCTGTTTGAAAACCTCGATTTGAGATTTCAAATCTACTGTGTATACTGTTTAGCCATTGTTTCTCAGTCTAAGAAGAATATGTTTTCCTCTAGAAATAAGGTTAATCCAGTATCTATGCATGGTTCATTAATATAATCAGATTACTGACTAGATGTGGCATTTATTTGTTTCTATTTTCTCCAGCTTTTTAATACAGCTCAGACAGTTATATACAGTTGCACAAGATGTGCACTGTACAACTGTAGGGTGCTTCATGCATATCAGCACATCTGTATGTGACATCCCTAAGTACAATGTGGTAGACACTCTGGACATTTGGTAAATAAGTATGTACAACCTTGCTGTCCTCTCATTCACATTGGCTTTCTGGCCAGCACTATTTCTTGTTTATTTAATAAACGATTCTTGTCTCCAGAAATTTTATGAGTCTTCTGAAGATGCTGGCGGAAGCCAGCCTTCATAAATCTTTTCAATGTCACTGATGAAGACATGTCACTATTGCAACAAAGGAATACCAGATCATGGTAGGCTTTCATAATTTTTTTGTCTGACAGAATTAGTTTCTTTCTGCTTTATCTTCCCTGTATACTGCTATATTTTTTATCCACTCTTTTTCCTTTTCTTTTTCTTTTTTTTGATGGAGTCTCATTCTGTCACCACGCTGGAGTGCAGTGACCTGATCTCTGCCTTCCGGGTTCAAGTGATTCCCATGCCTCAGCCTCCCGAGTTGCTGGGACTACAGGTGTGCACCACCATGCCTGGCTAACTTTTTGTATTTTAGTAAAGACAGGGTTTCACCATGTTGGCCAGGATGGTCTCAATCTGCTGACCTTGCGATCCACCCACCTCAGCCTTACAAAGTGCTGGGATTGCAGGTGCGGGCCACCGCGCCTGGCCTATCTACCTTTTTTTCTTAATTACACTGGTAGAAGAATATTGCTGGGTGATGGAGTCATTCACATTCTGTGTAAGACTAGAATCAGTCCAAGATCCACAGGAACATGGGATACTTCTAACTTTCATGAGAAGCCACACGACTCACAAGACTTCTTTACCTTTGTGTCGCTTGCCTTCTCCCGAAGTTGTCTCTACAGTGAATTGAATAACAAGGACTGAGGTGTATTTTCCTTATTTAATTCCAGGAAGCAGTCCCACTCCTACTCCGTGCCCTATATGCAGATCCAAAGTCATATACAGGAAAGTCCATTGACTTTGATGCTGGTCAAACGGCCCAACAAGCTCTTGTCCACTTTTCTGTCAGGCACAGTCCTTGGCACAAAAGATGTCTGAAATACTTTCCATTAATTTCTTCTTTATGACCTTGTAGATAAATGTATAGAATTATATGCTTCTATACACATGTGTTTTAACCCAGTTACTCACTTGTAACTGGTGACTGAAACTTTCATATCACTATAGCATATTATTGGTACCCAGGATAAAATAGAACCTTCAATATCTTACATCTTCAATATAGTACTTCCTTGTATGACTTATTTCTTAACATAAAAATTCTGTTTTAGACCGGTGGATAAACGTTTACTATAAATCCCAAAGACAATTTCTGGAATGAGAATATAGTATTTGCACACACACATGATTCCATGTAGAACTTGAGGTAATAAAATCTGGGACTCCCAGATACATTTATAATTACCACAGTTGGATGGAGGTGCTACAGAAATAGGCACACAAATGGCAGTAAAATTGTTTCTGAGCACATTTCTAGGCTCAACTTTTTCCTATAACTTAGGATGAGCAGAGAGAGTGAAAACTGTATATAATTGGAAATGTGACTGAGATGAGACAGAGATGAGATGGAAACATTTCTTCTTCCCTTGCTTTTCTGGTGGTAAGTTCACTTTTCTGTCTCCATTGCCACTAGTTCTCAAAGTCCTATTGAGATACTAGGGCATTACACAGCAAAGACACCCTGAGCCCCACCCCCCACCCCGCTACTGCATCATGAAAGCCTTAGCGGGTTGTGATGTCCTAGTTCATAAAGAGTCTCCCTTGTCTCTCATTAGAACTTTCCAATATTTGAGAATTCATTCATTTATCTTTTCAACTGGTATTTATTGAACACCTGTATCTCTAGGCACTGTTCTAGGGGCTGTGAATGCAGCAGGAAATAAGACAATGTTTCAATTCTCTTGGAATTTGCATTCCATGTGCGGTGGGTAGAGGCAGACAATATGCAAATCTGTAACATGTCAGGTGTGATCAGTGCTACGAAGACAATCAAGTAGGGGGAGCGGATACCATACTGGGTGAATCAGAGGAGACCTTTCTGATTCAGTTACATCTGTGCAGAGTCCTGAAGGAAATGAGAAAGACAGAGGCAACCATCAGTGCAGTGACTGTGATAGGGGCACAAGTTGGCTTTGATGTCTGGGTATTAGCCAGGGGACTGGTGCAGCTGGAGGTGGGCTGAGTGAAGGCCAGAAGTATAGCCGTTGAGGTTGGAGAAGTAGCCAGGGAAGATCATGTAGGGTGTAACTATGTTCCCATTAAACTTTATGGACACTAAAAATTGAATTTTATATAATTTTCCTGTATCATGAAATTTTTAAAAACATATGTTTCAACCATTGAAAAATGTAAAAAATTATTCTTAGCTAACAGGCCATACAAAAACAGGCTGTAGGTTGGATTTGGCCCATGAGTCATAGTTTGGCAATTGTGTTATATATAAATCATTATACTATTTTATCTTCATCATGGTACACATCCATACCTGACATGTTTTGTTTGCCTGTGTATGCATTTATTGCTTTGTCACCATCTACTAGAATACAAGCTTTTTGAGGAAAGAAACTCTTAATTGTCTTGTTTACTGCAGCATCCCAATCACCAGTGAAAAGCCTGTAATAGAGTAGATACTAAAAACAGTATTTGTTGACTGATGTACTAGGCCTCAGGATTTTTAGATATCCAGGATTAGGATATGAACTACTACAATAAATCATCTCCAACACCTACTCTCATGATGGCTTGTCTGACTTCATGATTAAAAAAAAAAAAATTCTAAAGCATTTTTTAAGGCAGTATATTCACCCTGTGCTGTTTTCCTGTGGGCGATAAGATAGGATTTGTCTGGATGTAGCAAAGACCCCTCCAATGTCCTTCCAGGCACAAGCCATCTTATAAGGTGTTCTCTTTTAGGAGCCACAGGTATAAAAGGAAGTAATCTGAGCCCATTATTCTAGCCTGTTGGTAACTGAAAGAGAGATGAACAAAGCAGCATCTGGCTGCACAGAGGTCTGGACAAACTTGGACATCTTGATGTTTTCCTTCATCCCTGAGAGCCTTAGAAATGCTACCTATGCTTTCATTTTTTGCTAGGTGGTTTGTAAAGTCATGGTAAATTATGGCAAAGTACTACGGTCAGATACTTTATCAGTCAGGCTAGGCCAGGCTATGCTGTGAAAACAAACACTCCCAAAGTCTTGGTGGCTCATAAACAACAGAGACATTATTGCTTATACCAGCCTGGTTCATGTGGGGTCAATTCCACATGAGGATGAAGCTGGCTGAGTATCCAATCTTGAATGTTAGGAATCACTGTGACAGAGGGAGGGAGAGCCCCAGAGAGCCTCAACCTGGCACTTACATTCTCTGGCCCAGAAGTGACACGTATTACTTCTAGTTGTAGCCCCTTGACCCACTGCTTCATTTAGCCAGAAAGGGCCAGGAAGTGCAATCCCACTATGCGCTCAGAAGGCAGAGAGATGGAAATTCTTGACAAACAGCATAAATGACTATGACACACAACTTTGCTGGCTTCTGAGTGCTTCTGAACAACTTTGACTGTAGAATGTAAAAACATTCCCAATCTTACCTCAGTGCTGGAAAATGAATTGTATTGAGACAACTTGGGAGAAGTAGAAGGAGACGGAATAAAAAGAAAAAAATTCACTGATTTTCATCATGCCGCCTTTAATGCATGGAAGAAGGTATAGTTTGCTTAGAAAATCACATCACATTCAGAACAACTTTAGTGAAGACGGGAAACAACCATGGCTGGTCAAGGGATAAAGTGGGCTGAAGAGAGACAGGTTTATTTCTCAGGAGGCATCTCAAGGAAAGACACATTCAGCTCAGTAAATATTTGTGAAATGCCTCCCATGTGCCAGGCATATGAGTGGAAATGATGTTTTTATAAAATAAAGATGTCTTAAGTATTTGCATGTCTTACCAACAGGGAGTTCAATTTGGCCAGTGGGAAGGATAATTTTATGCCTGAAACTTTAGTAATGTAAATTTTTATGCTGATTCTCTTTTTGTCATTCACTGAGTATTCCTAAGTAACTATAACACTCGCATGTTGGAGATAAGTATTGCTTTCCTGAAATCTAGGTTTGGCTAACATTGCATCTGGAGAGAGAAAATGACATATGTTGGATGTCCCTGTAGCAAATTTTTGCTGTTGCTTACTGTTCTATTATAGAGAGTGTTAGAAACAGTGTAATTTTGATTGAATGAGTATGCTAAAATCACCCTAGTTAAGAAACTGCACAAAAAGAACAGAGTAGAATGAAAAAGTGAAAACAACTTTGCAATGATGTACTTGATTTCTAACTACATTGTCACAGCAAGACTGGGGATGACTGGGCATCTTAGAGAGTGCAGATGATGTTGATAAGAGGAAGAGGAGATCAGTGGATGTTGATATGGGACACTAGATCCTTAGGAAGAAATGTGAAAGAGGGTATGCTGGGCTGACTGCCTCTGGCACAGCAGGGCTGCTTTGTAGAAGGGACAATAAAGTTTTGCATAAGGATCTTTTTCCCATCCAATGGATTATGCTATACTTTGGCTGGAATAATGCTGTAACAGTTAGCCATTGCCACAGTAATGCTGTGTTACAAAGCAGTCCAAATTTCAGCGACTTAAAGCATCACTACCTTATTCTTATGTCTGATTCAGATGGGGGTCAGAGGATTAAGGTTCAAGGCATAGGTTGGGTGCAGGTTAGCCCCACATGTCTTTCATCCTCCTTTGATCAGTGGGCTAGCAGGAGCATGTGCTTGCACTGATGGCGGAAATAGAAAACAGCCCAATCATAGGTGAGTTTCAAGCCTCTGCTTGCATCATGTCTTGTAATGTCCCATTGGTCAAAGAAGATCATATGACCCAACATCAGTAGGGCTGGGAAATATATCCCTCCCTCAGAGAGTTGGGAGTGGAAATGAAATTGTTTTTAACAATAGCCTAATCACCATAAAGGTTTTGGGTGGTGTTCTTAGACGTTGGGCTCTTGATCTTAGAGATCAGTGATAGAGAGACTGTAACAGACCTCAGGAACCCCTTGGGGTTATTCAGAGCATACTTCTAGAGGGTCTGGGGTTGTCTTGGCATTCAAGCCCATCCCACACTCATCTGCCCCCACATATCCTAAGCACAGCTGTGTCAAGTGAGAACAGAGGCATTTGTGTACAGCACAGATTTCAAACACATAAAGGCAGGACATGACCATCTCCCCCATGATCTGGCTGGGAGAAAACCATGAGCAGCCTCATCAAGTTGGAGGATGTGGAGGTCCCAGGCATTTTAGCCCCCTAGTATATCCTTAAAAAACCTAGACAGCCATGCACACACACACACACACACACATAAATGCATATGCACACACATATACATTCACACACACATATACACACTCACACAAATGCACATGCACACACACATACATTCACACACACACACACACCACACACACACACACACACTTTTCCTGCATTTGTAGCTCCTTTCCTCAGTCTAAGTTTAATTAAACAACCTGGATTTCGTATATATTCATTTAAATATAGAATTGCATAAAGAAAAGAGCGACCAGAGCCACCAGTGGTAGCATGAGGCCTCTGAAATGAAAGACGAGCTCACCCCACCCTTAAATAGCCAGGTTTCTGGATTTCAGAGAACCAAGATCAGACCCTTGGCAGGTTCCATCTGAGTAGCCACAGCAGCTATAGCTACACCAATAATGATTAGCAAGTGTGTGTTCTCCCTGCCCTTGGTTAGTACCCCCCATACCATCAGGTGTCATCTACTCTAGGTAAAGCCAGACCCTAATAACAAAACACCAAAATGTAAAATGTGGGTTGTTTTTTTCTTTACATACCTCTGAAGACATGTAAAGCCTGAGCAGATACCTTAGAATTCACCCTCTACCTGAAAACACCTCCTAGAACCATTTTAAAAAGGAGATGGAGGCAAGGTGGAGAGAAAAAGTTTGTCTTTGATTTACCCTGGTAAAGTTGTCTTGTTTTTTAATTTTTGATGTTTATTTATTGTGATTGGAGTTGTCAAGTCTTACTCTTTTCAAGCTTACCTCTCTGGCTCCTAAGAAATATCAACGGCCATAAAACAGACTTCTAAATCCCAACACATAGGACACACCTTGAGAAAGGAAAGAAAGGAATCCAATATTTATTGTGTGCCTACTGTATACCTGACCCTTTCCTACACATGGCCTCATATAATCTCTTCATCAGCTTAATGAGTTGTCTATTATTAACAATCCTGCTTTATAAATGAGGAAACCAAGTCTTAAGGAAGTTAAATATCATATCCTCAGTCAAATAGCTAAAAACAAACAAAAAAAAAAGTGCCTTAATTCAAAGACAGCTTATTTTTTTTAAACTTACTATAGAGTAAAATGGATTTTTCCCTTTTGGTGTGTAGTTCTATGAATTCTAACACATGTATAGATTTATATAACCACAACCATAATTCAGGTACAGAACTATTCCATCATCCCCCCCCCAAAATTCACTTATGTTATCCTTTTACAGTCAGACCCTCCTCCCAGCCTCCTAACCTCCCAACCTCTGGCAATCACTGATCTGTTCTCCTTCACTGTCATTTTGGATTTTTTTGGTTCATTGTCATTTTGGTTTTTTGGGAATGTCATATAAATGGAATCATACAATATGTAACAGTTTGAGATCGTCTTCTTTTACTCATACTGCCTTTAAGATTCTACCAGTGTCTTAGTTGTTCATTCC